>NC_090921.1:1191806476-1192120100 GCF_040938575.1 Ambystoma mexicanum | reverse complement strand
GAACTGGCCTCTGGTCTTGCATATTGCTTCGTGCGACATACAATGTGCCGTCTGGACATCAATTTCTACAGCCACAAAGATCTTGGATTTTCTCATGCTGTACGGTAGAAGTGCACAGACGAAGCATTCTCCTTCTAATTTTCTTCTTCCGATCTCCTTCATGTGTTTGTACCAAATGTTGTTTCCTAGATGTGCTATGCTGTCCAGGTAATCGTTTAGTTCATTGCTATCTTCATGTGGGCTTCTCTTGATTCTTAGTGTCTTTTTGTAGTTAGCTATAACTACATCTCTAAACGCGTCAGTGTGACTTTTCCTTGCTGGAAGACTCTCGGGCATTCTGGTCAGTGAAGCAGGATTCATTATCTGCATCGCTGTGGTAGGAGAAGGTTTTGTGGTTCTTTTCCTCTCTTCTTTTATTCTCTCATAGAGATCCTTCAACTACCACCTGTGTACCATCTGTCCAACGGATAGCTGCGTCTTGGGCCTGGTGCTTATTTCTTGTGTTGGAGCTGGCATGGTTATCACTGCAGTCTCTGTGGTTCTGTTTTTCAATTCCTCATGTAGTCTCCTTGCTCTGGTTATAAACGGGAATAAATGATCTATCAGCATTTGTGTCTTTGCAGTGAATTCTCTCGTAGCCGCTTCTGTCTTCTTGAGGGCTTTTGCTATATCTTCTTTAGTTGGTCTTTCACTTGCTTATTTTCAGTCATCTTTCTTATTTTCAGGGAGCGGTTGTTCGGTAGGCAGTCTCGTACATTGTGTTGTCTTTGTTAGAGGTTCTGTAGTCATTGACACTTGCCCTTGTTCGTGTGCATTCAGTGTGCAAGTGCGTGTAGTGTCAGTGCTATGTTTTCATTCATTCCGCGCTGACCCTGTCTCCAGCTTTTCTCTTCATTTGTTACCTAAAGTGTGTATGAATCACTGCTAATTACATTCAATTTTAGTTTGTTCACTTTACCATCAGATTTTCTTGGAACCGGAATGACTATATAGGGTCTGGGTACTTTCGTGGGATTCATACGTACATTATCTGGTGGGTGCACTAAAATTGGAATGCTTCGTGCACCAATAAAGAATGCAGTTCTGATTGTTAAAGATAGAAAAACAATGATAATCACTATGCATATACATATAATCGAGCGGTATGAAAGTTGGCAGCATTTCCTTCCAGGGAAGCGGAGGCGCCCCTCTGTTTGCGGGAGGACCAGGTTACTGTTCTGGGCCCCCATCTCAATCGTATCAACTGTTAAAGTTCTATTCTTTTCATTTACTCCATTATTGTCTCTCAGAAAGTTTGTAACTTAAAGTGTCTTTGTAAGTGTCCCCCCTCTTGAGGGTGACAATTGTCTCTGGTTATGGGATGTAGTTCCCTTGCTAGACAATGGAAAAACGATTAGACTATCCCCTTCGGTGAGTCACATTTATTGAGCACATTCAAAATAGGTCAATTCCCAGTCCACCCCTGAATTTGCTTCAGTCCTGAAGACATGCTGGGTCCTGTTCAATGGAAAAATGGAAAAATAGCAATCAATTCAAATCAAGGTCAGAAAAGTAAAAATAAAAAATAAAAATAAAAATAAAAATAAACGGTGGAGTTCTCGTCTCTGCTGTCTCGATCTGTCCCTCGGCAGAAAGATGAAGAACTGTTTCTCTGTCTCCTGGACCTGTGCCTCAGCGGAAAGATGAAGCACAGTTTATTTGTCTCCTGGATCTGTCCCTCTGCGGAAAGATGAAGAGCTGCCTTAGTTTCGATCTGTCCCTCGGTGGAAGGTTTCACTGGAATCTCCTTAGATATTATACACCTGGAGCATGATTCCATTGGGGAGCGTTCCCATGTGTGTGACATTAGCTGGATCTCTGATGAAGGTGATGACATCAACCTCGGCAGGTCTTACCACCATTTCTGGAAAGTCAGTGACTAGGCAGAACAGGACACTATGAGCCAGTTGGCTGTCCTTGGGTGACAGGGACATTTGTCTTGCTTGTTGGGTTCTGGATCATAGGCCTTTCTTTTGACGTGAACAGTCTCTACACTTTCGTGCTGCGTCGATTGCGACCACGTAGTTGAGCTTGATCCCCAGCTGGTTCAAATGTTCAGTGTTTCTTGGGTCTCTAATGTAGGTAAGTGTGTCCATGTTTCTCCCGACGAGTCCTGGGCATTCCTCTATGATGCAAAAGAAAAGTGTATATGTGAGTTCATCTATGATCACCTGCGGTGGAAGCATTTGTGTCCTTATCACTGTATTCAGGTAATTCTGCTAAGGCTTCCGCGATGACAGTCAGCAGTTGCTGGATTACTTTCTTGTTGGCAGGATCTTGAACAAAGTCTGTGACACTGGTGACTCTCCCTACAAGTGACGGATATGATATTACCACTAACTGGAAGTAGGTGAGTACATCTCATGTGAGATTTCTGCTGGAAGATTCCATAAATTCTGCAAAACAAAATCTTGGTGCTGGTTGCTTCAGGACACTGTTTTATGCTCTTAAACAAAATGTCTTTGCTTACAGTCTAACAGAGTCTTGTTTTCCAACAATGCTTAAGTATGGCTTGATTCAAAAGTTCGTATTGTCAGTGTGTTGTGGCTTAGATGCGCAAGTCTCTTCTTCAACCTGAAACTATGATGCACAGTGTCCATTTTAAACCCTTACCCCCTTTTCGTTCTTCTTCACCCTGCAACTATGATGCACAGAGTATCCGTATTATGTCTTTATTCCCCTTTTGTTCAGCAGAAATGTCCAGTTTTTTAAGCCACAACTTGTAGAGGAGTTCCTTTTCTTGGCCCTCATTACGACCCTGGCGCAAAGCGACTGACCGGAGCGCCACAGCGTAAATAGCGTTTCCGCCATTGCACGAAGGAGCAAAGTGCGGCCCATTCCGACCCATCGGGCACGAGCACCACGCCACGGCGGAAGTGCAAAGTCCGCGATGGCGGAAATGACCCCAAAACGGCCCACACCGCCGCCGTACGGCGCCCTAGGTGCAATACCGCCACCCCTCTTAGCGGTCACCGCAGTGTGCGCCTACCGGAAAGTACGGTGCCCGGAAATATACGGAAACGGAAGTTAAAACATGGGCCCGGAACGGGAAACATCCCGGCGTACACTTATAAAAACACTAAAACCACACAACCACTAAAATCACTACCCTGAAACACACCCCAACCCGTCAACCACCCTAGCGAAACCAAGAAAAATGGGAAAAGTAGCGAAGAAAGCGTGCGACCGCAAGCGGCAGGTCCACTTCTCCCGTGAGGAACTCACCGTGCTAACAGAGACCCTCCAGGAGAATGCTGCCGTCGTCTTCTCCACGCAAATGACCAGGACGGCACTTGCAAACAAGAAGGCCATATGGGCTCTGGTGGCACAGCGGGTAAGTGCGGTGGGGACCGCACCCCGCACCCCACAGCAATGCCGCAAGCGATGGGACGACCTGCGGATACGCGTCCGCAGCATACTCTCTGCCAACCGCAACATTGCCACAGCCACCGGGGGAGGTCCTGAATCACCCATCAAGTTGACCCCCTGGGAAGAAATCTGTGCCTCCACCATCGGAATGGAGAGCATAGAGGGAGTCGGAGGGATGGAGAAAGGAGTGCAGACATCCGAAGATTCAGGTAGGTGGGCCAGATAAAACAATGCCAAATCCACACAGTCCATCCATGTGAAGTACCATGCGTCCACATAGTGCAACAGAAACACATGTCCAGGAGAACGTCCACACACATCGGCCTGAAAGCGCACGTCAAAACCCACAATAAATACATAAATAATTAAAAACCCCTAATACACGCACTACACGTGCAGCAGGCACACCCTAACTGCAGGCTGCCAAACAACTGCACCCTCACTCCACACACAAATCAAAGCACCTCCAAGACCCCGACCCAAATCACCCTCAGGTACCACCCCAATGCATGTGATACAATGCCATTCCAATTCCCACTGACCCATCAATAACCCTCGCCCTCCTTTACTCCACCACAGGGTCCGATCCAAACGACGAGCTACAGGACACCCCTACCAGCACACCTGCAAAGAGGGCCAAGACCAACGGCCAGAGACCCTCCACCTCAGCTGCACGCATCAAGACACGGCAGCAGCACAAATCAGGTGGCAGCACAGAGGAGGGAACATCAACAGGCACCCCAGCAGCCAGCATGCCCACAACACCACCACCACAGGTCCCCCCAATGGATGCCACAGAAGGCACTGCCTCTGGTGGCAGCAGCACCATAGGTGACACCCCATTGATGGCAGCATGCTCGGACACAGAAAACGGGGATGCCGAAGTCAGATCCATCCATGACCTGTCCCAATCCCCCTGTCTGTCCCATCCCGTACAACATGAGGATACCACGCAGGGGCACCCACAAGACGACGACTGGCCATCCCCCACAAGCCCTGTGGCAAGGCAACATGAGGACAACAGCCCCTCTGTGACACCCCCGCAAATGGCCATGGCCCAGCAGAGGCAACAGTCCCTCGACCAGTTGATCGAACAACAGCAGCAACTGGCCACACTCCTCAAGGACCATGCCGATGAATGTGGGGGCACTAAGGCAGACATAGAAACATCAACTGAGACACTTAGGGCAGAAATGGAGAGAGGTACAGAGACGCTAAGGGCACAAATTGAGAGAAGCACCGAGAGCCTGAGGGGGGAACTGCATGCGACGTCCAAAGACGTATGTGCCGAACTTGCCGCAGTGCGCCGTGTGCTCACTGAGCTCTCGCAAACCCTTAGGGACATGCATGGACGTGAGCAGGCAGACACATCATCCGTTGCAAGTTCCGTCCAGGGCAGCCCCCAACGTAGATCTGGAAGGAACCTGCGCTCCACAGGCAGGGGTGCCCCTGATACCCGCAGAGGGGGCATGCAATAGCGACAGCCCACTGACAATGAGCATCTTTGGACACTGGTGTTCGGGGGGGAGGTAGGAGGGTGGAGGGGGTGTGTTGGGCTCACTTGGGTGGCGGGTCGATAGGGTGTTCAACATGATATCACATATGCCATAAAAAGTGCACGATCAACCAATGAGAAGTGTGGACATTGATCTTTGTGTACTAGGCCATCATAGGCGTACAGTCCATATTGTGCATGTCCCAGACACACGCAGTGCCACGAGTCCCGTGTCCATGTATCAGCCACCAGGCGTGAGTGCTAGAAGCATACATCAATGAGATGCTGACGAATGTCACGGGCCTCCGGTGCCTCGCAGACTCCATGAGGTGCTGCCACATCCCCACCCTCATCATGACCATCATCAGGTGCTTGCAGTTCTGCGTCAGGGGGCATGGGCACATTTCTACGTACGCACATGTTGTGGAGCATGACACATGCCATGACCATCTTTGCAACCTTCTCATGGCGGTACAGGAGTGCCCCGCCAGACCTGCTGAGGCAGCGGAAACGGGTCTTCAGTAGGCCGAATGCCTGTTCAATGACTACACGGGTACGTGAGTGGGCATGGTTGTAGTCCTCCTCATGCTGGTCCCGTGGGTTCCGGACTGGTGTGAGGAGCCATCTCTTCAGTGGATATCCAGCATCACCTGTATGTGGACGAGAAACGTATGATGTGGAATGCCATTGATACGTACGCACACCCCCCCCCCCCTTCCTGGCAGGTCATTGCCAATTCACATACCCCACATCATCATGCATGTAATGAGACTCACCGAGTAGCCAGGATCTGTTCCCTGCGTGTCGCTCCATGTAGCGTGGTATTGTAGAGTTCCTCAAGACCATAGAATCATGGGTTGATCCAGGGAATCGGGCACAACAATGTGTAATGATCCTGTTGGAGTCACACACCATCTGTACATTCAGGGAATGAAATTGTTTTCGGTTGCGGTACTGGGCCTCCATGGCATGTGGGACGACCAATTCAACATGGGTGCAGTCGATGGCACCAATGCAACCCGGTATGCCGGCAAGTGCATGGAATCCCACTTTTGTGTTGGTTATTTCCTGCTCCGGGCGTGGTAGAGAGATGTAGTCGTCTGCGTGCTTCAGGAGGGCATCGAGCACTTGCAATAGTGTCCGTGAGAACAGTGGCTGAGAAATGCCATGCAACTGTCCGACTGTGTGCTGGTAGGTGCCTGTGGCCAGGAAGTGGAGTACAGACACCACCTTCAGTAGGGGTGGGATGGCGGTTGGGCTATCTATCATGCTGACAAGGTCAGCCTGTGTCATGTCCACAATGGCGGCTATGGTGTCCCGGTCCAGACGGTAGAGGGTGTGGATCTGCTCATCAGTGAGGTTGAACGGATGTGCTCGGAGGCGTGGAATTGCGGGCTGCCTGCGTGGTGGTAGTGGCTGTGCTGGTGGGCCTTGCTGGCCCTGCCTTAGCCTCCTCCTCCTCCTGCGTCTCCTCCGTGCGGCTGGTTGTAGTTGGTGTTCGTCTACTTCTTGGAGTCGGAGCACTTGCAGTGCTATCAGGTCCCCCAGGGCCAACATCGCGAGTCCTGCCGGTAGCATTTCGGTGTGGTTGTGGGAGGAGACTGGCTGTGCAATTTATGTGTTTTCAGGCTGTATGGCCTCCACCTGTGGTGATTGATTCCACCTGTGCAAACTGCTCTCCCCTTTGGCCGAGCACGTCCCGCGCACAACGCTGCAATTCGGGGAATTGTATCTTGCTATTGCAATCATGTATTTGTACCCGATGGCCGTGTAAGATTGGTTGATATGTTCATTCTGCTGTGGTCCCATTGTTTCACATACTATCTGTGCAGTCGCGAACAGACTTGTGAGGGGTCAGTGGGACGTAGTACTCGAGTAACGGTGGGCCCTCATGCATCACTGTACCGAGTTGCAACGACGGGCGGGGCGTCCCATTCGTGGGTGAAGGCAGTTGCCATTTTCACACACAGCCGCACTCGATGGAATAATTAGTGATTTCAAACGGCCACAGATGCCTTTTCGACGTGATGTTGCAAATGAGGAATTCGAAGGGCGGCGCTTTCGGTTTCCAGCTAGCGGCGAGGAGATGCCCACAGGTCTGACTGCAAATGTAACGTTCTATTGTTCAATGTCCTTGAGACAGGGCCCATGGCGAGGGAGCAATGATTGATATGAATAGTTTGGGATGCGCAATAGCTACGTGGGCGATGAGGCCGTCCGTTCCAAAATACATGTTACTTCACAACACTGGAATTACGGGCTGGGGCACTGTGGATTTAGCAGGCTGCATAACGCACAGACTCAATGGATGTTTCTAATGTTATGTGAGTAATTATTCAGGCATTTTGATCCCGGGATGAGGGAATGATGGATGGATGCATGGCCAGGTGATTTGATACAGAGTTTGCCATGTACAGGGCTTCTTGGGATCTATCCGCCTCCCCTACGCTATGTGATGCAGGGCTGCCATAGTGGGACCATCGTCCATCTGGCCTTGTTGAGTCCTCCCTGTCTCGAGGCGCCCTCAGACACTCGTTTGTGATGGTGTTTGCACCTCGATATAGATGGTTATGAGTCGCAAGTGGTTTTGGGGTGGTGATGATCCTTTGGAGTGGGCTAGCATGCATATGGCTGTGGATTTCGTGTGATCATTGAAGTGAGTTGTTGGAATGTAGTTCTGATGGCCATTCTGTTCTTTTTCTTTTCTTTTGGTTGACAGGTATCTCCTCCCCTTTTGCCACTGCCATCTGTATGCCACTCCTGCAGATGGATTTTACTCCCGACACCTGCTGCTTCGTGTTAATCAGTGGAGCAGCATTACGATCTTATGGGACGATCGCCAATGGGCCACATGCCCTTATGCAGTACTGGTGGCTCGGAGCAACATTTCGGCCTTTCAGCTGGACTAGTGCCTCCCCATTGGGACGGCCCTGCGGTTCTGTGCGCTTCCATGTTGCCTTTTCGTACGTGAATGTGGCTCTGTGTACCATGGGGGAACAGGGCGACACACAGGTAGTGGCTGGTCATTTCTTGCGGAAGCAGCCCACAATGGTGATTTGTGTTTTGGAGTTCATGGCCTGATGGCTGTATGGGCTTGGTGATTTTGATGTGCATAAAATTTCTATTCTGATTTGGCCCGTGTAGCGTTTTTCTTTGCAAGTGATGTGGCATATGCCTATTTGGGGGGCGATGTATTGTGAGGAGATCTGCATTGGGTTCCAGCTTCGGGGTTTAGTTGCGTGGTACTGTGCTGTGCGCGTTTGCCTACGAAGCCCAGTGAGGTCAGGGATGGGGGCTGCCAATATGACAGTTTGAATGTTGTCATGCTCAGGGGCGGGGGATTGGGTTTTGTGTAACAGATGCCGGTCAGCCAGGTGGACTGGTGGAATGATGTGATTTTCGGAATATTGCTGGTCACAGGTGCCTGTGTTTGCGTGCGTTTCTTGGTGGGGGACTGTGGTCATGTCCATTGGGATGGCTTCTGTATTCGTGCCATCTGTGCCCTGCAGCTCCCATTGGCCCCTGTTGTGTTTCTTTTGTTCGTTGGCATGCATGGGTGACTTGTACATTTCAATGGTTGCATTGTGGCTTCATTGCACCTACGGGGAGTTGTACTTTGTGGGCAGGGAGCGGTGTACAGGCACTCAGTGGGGCCGTTTACGGTTGATTCGCGATGCCGTACTTCTCGCCATGGCGGAATGGTACATTCCGCCATGCCTGATGGCGTTAGGTACATGTCCGCTAGGGTCGGAATTGGCGTACCGTTGCACCATGGTGGTGTTTGCGGTTTGGCATGGCGCGCGCGCGCGTGCTTGGTGCAGTTGGCGTTGGCGTTCACTACGGTGTCGCTAATGGCTTCGTACTTTGCGGTGACGGGTCATAGTCGCACCGAGCGCTATTCGATGGCGGTATTGCATTTCCGCCATCGTTTTTCGATTTCCGCAAGGGTCGTAATGAGGGCCCTTGTCTTTTGCTGCTCATGCGTCATTCTTCCTCGTCAAAGATCTTGTCTGCACGTGTTGAGGTTCTTCCCCATTGTCTGTGATTTCTTCGCGGTGCGGTGCAGCTAGAAGGATCTCTCCGATTTAGGGTTTAATGTCATTCAGGAAGACCGATGCTATCCTGCTCTGCAGTTTAAAGGCTGACGGAGTGCAGTCCTCTACGATAAAAGGGCAGTTGAATCTTGGCTCATCCCACCTTTTTCTCATGTGGTTTTTTTACCAACACGGAATCTCCAGGGAAGATGAGAGGCGCACATAAAGCTTGAACTGCGTCTGTTTCAGCATCTCCTGCCGTGTTTTGTGCTGTGCTGCACCCTTTTCGTCATCGCTGTAGTTGGTCTGAAACGATAGTAACGCTTGATGTCATGCAGTTCAGGTATTCCTGCAGTTCGGTTCCCAAGACCTCTCGGGTTGCCTGGGAATCACATCTAGCTCTCTCTCGCAGGGCAAGGGGGGTGTTCATTCTCCTTCCGGTAACTATCTCGTGCAGCGTAATTTGATGGTTGGAGCCTGGTTGGTTCCGAAGAGCATACAATGCCAGTGGTAGACAGTGCAGCCATCCCTTCTTAGAGTAAGCTTCAACTTGGCTATCATTTCCTTTAGCAAGCCGTTGAGCCTCTCACAAATACCGTTACCTTCTGGGTGATACGCCAACGAGAATTTGTGCTTTATACCAAGCAGCAAGCTAATCTGCTCAAAGACTGAGTTTACAAAATGAGCCCCATTGTCTGACCTCATCACCTCACACACCCCCCATCTAGAGAACACTTCCCTCACCAGGAATTTGGCATCACAGGTTGAGTCTTGGTGTGTACAGGGACCTGCTTCTATCCATCTAGAGAATGGACACACCCCTACAATTAAGTACCTGTACCTGTTACACACTTGAATCATGTCGACATAATCGATATGTAAGTGCTGAAAAGGCCCATTTGGCCGGGGGATGACTCCTCCCACTACTTTTAATGTGTGCCCAGCGGTGAAATGCTGACAAATTATGCAGTTCACCATAAAGAATGCAACATGCTCTGCTAAATTCGGTATAAACCAGTCTTCTGCGAGCGTTGCAGCTAGATTTTCTTTTGTCATGTGAAATGAGTAATGTAACTGTTCCAATGCTATTTTTAGTAGGGCTACAGGGGCATTACTGGTTTACCAGTGCTGTTTTGCCACCACAATCCATCAGAGGGGTTTAAAGAACACCCTTGATGCTTCCACAGGTTTTTTTCGTCCTGCGGTGCCTCCCCTTGAAGCGCCATCAGTTGAGTCTGCCCCATATTACTATAGGCCTCTGGTGTGGCTCGAGCTACCATCATTCGTTCATGGGTGCGTGCCACTTCTACTTCCATGATCGTCTCATTTTTAGACGCCATACGCTTGGCCTCCGTGTCTGCTGCATGGTTGCCGAGTGACACAAAATCTTTCCCCTTGGTGTGGGCGGTGCATTTCACGTCCGCCATCCCCACTGGGAGCTGTAGTGCCTTGATCAGCCTGTCCAATAAGGCTGCATGTTGCATGGCGTGCCATCCGCTCGGAGGTAGCCCCTCCTTTTCCAGCGTGCTAGTCCTATGTGCACTGTGGATGTCACGTAGGCAGAGTCACTGTACACTGTTACTTCCTGGTCTGCATGATTCTCAATGGCGAGTATCAACACCAATAGCTCTGCAGCCTGTACTGAATAATGAGACGGTATTCGTGCACTGACGAGTACTTGAAATTTTCTGTTTGCTATATGTTTTATTATGCCCGCGCCTGCATATCTTTGTACGTTTTCTTGGTTGATTCCCGAAGAACCGCCAATGAAAATGATCTCACCACCCGCCAGGGCATTCTCTTTCACCCTGGAGATTTCGTCATAGAATTCTTCATAGTTTGCACAGTCATGTATCGGCTCTCCTTCACTGACTGCTCAGCTATGAACGTAGCTGGGTTTACGGTTTTACATCGAACTATTTTGATTGATGGATTAGATATGATCACCTCATAGGCAGAGGCCCTTTGAGATGTCAATGTACCCTTTGGTTTCTCTAATATGGCAAATAATGAGTGCTCGACGTATAACGTCATGGAGCATCCCATTACAATAGTTGTCGCCTTCTCTATGGCAAACGCTGTGGCAGCTAAGCTTTGTTCGCATGGGAACTGGCCTCTCATTACTGGGTCCAGATTCCCACTGCAATAAGCCAGGGACTTGTACCCCAACGAGGTTCTTTGGGCAAGTATTGCCGTCATAACGTTGCCATTTGTGTGTGAGAACAGGTCGAATTCCTCTGCATAATTAGGAATCAAGAGAACTGGAGCTGTACAAATTACTCTCTTGAGTTCTGTAAACCCCTTTTCCATTGTCTCAGTCCATTCCATTTTTTCCTTTGTCGCCTGGGCCTTCTCTAGGGCCTGGATCAAGGGCTTGGCACACGAGCTGTAACTGAAAACCCATACTGTAACATAATTGCACAGGCCTAAGAAGCTCTGCATTTGCTTTATCGTGAGTGGCTGAGCCGTGTTCATGATAGCTTCAGCCCTTTCTGGGGTTACCTTTTTCCCTTCATGTAAGATTAGCTGGCCTATGTACAGCACCTCTTGTTGACAGTATTGTAGCTTTTCCTTGTCAACCTTATATCCTTTCTCAGCCAGTATAGTCAGTAGCTGGATAGAATCACGCCTGCATTGCTCTTCAGTGGTGCTGCAGAGCAGAATGTCATCCACATACTGCAGAACAACACTGTCTACTGCAATATTGTGTAGGTCCATTTTCAGGACTCTGTTAAAGATGGATGGGGATTCACAATACCCCTTTGGCAACCTTGTGCTTTTCAGACGCATTTGTCTGAAAGTAAATGACGTTAGATCTTGTGAGTCACACTGCTAAGGGATTGTGGAAAAAGCATTTTTCAAGTCAATCACCATGAAATATTTCGCCTCGATCGGTATGTTACACAGGATCGTAGATGGATTAGGGACTAGAGGGAACTCAGCTTCAACAATATCATTTAATGCTCTTAAATCTTGGATTAAATGCCAAGATCCTCCTTTTGATTTCTTGACAGGACAGATCACTGTGTTACAGGGAGACTCTGATGTCACTAGGATGCCTTGGTCCATTATGGCGGCAATTGTCTTTGCGATCCCTTCATACGCTTCTCTGGACATGGGATATTGTCGCGCTCTTGGTAAAATTGCTCCTGGTTTCAGTTTAATTTTCACTTCTCCTACCCCTTTCAGGAGACCTACGTCATAGGGTCCTGTAGTCCATACTGAGACAGGCACCTGGGCCATATCGTCATCAAAGTATGCGGGTCAGATCAGAGCCAACATCATTCTCTGTGGCACTTCTCATTTGATCATTTTGACCCAGAATATGAGACTTACTTCCACCCTCGTCTCATCTAAGTCAGGTTGTTCTTCGAACAGATCGTTATCGGTGATGTCAGTCACTCAATACCCTTCTTCAATGGCGATAATCGCACATCATTGTCTGCCTTCATCATCGTACCCTTCGACCAATGCTACTTGCCCTCATACTGCTGCAATATATATCGTCAAGGGAAATACTTGTCCCCCTTCTTCATGCATAGGTATTCTTGGTCTGAATAGAAACTTGTCAGGGGTTCTCATGGTCCTATCTGCAAGGCCTGGCAATCCCTCCATAAGCACACGCATGCCATATGCGAACACTTTTGGTTCTAATGGTATAGCTCTCATGGCTATGTGTCCGGAGTATGCTCTGATCATTTCGCACACGTTTGAATAGTGCATTCCTGGAGTGGAGCATACTATGCCCTCCTCCATGAACGAGATTGTCATATTTAACTTTGTCATTAAGTCTCGACCCAAAATGTTTACTGGGGTCTGACGTGAATACAATGAAGGCAGATTCATCTCACATTCTCCTATGGAGATGGGGAGATTGTCCGTAAAGGGAACTCTGCTGTGAGCTCCTGTAAAACTCTGAGTACCTATGGCCTGGCCAGACAAGGAAAATTTGCCTTCTCGTATGAATGAGCGAGTTGCACCCGTGTCAACTAAGAAGGAATATTCTTTCGCCTCTATGACGACATTCACCCTTGGTTCCCTGTTAGGGTCTGGTGTCACTGATAGGATAGAGCACATCAGAGTTCCGAGTAAGCTGTCCTTGTTCATATATAAGTTCGGTCCACTGTACACTTGTGGATTTTCTCCATTCCCAGGTTGCCTCCCCTTCTGGAGTTTGTGCCCTGAGACATTTGCGGTGGTGCCTGTTGGGATTGCCCTTGTGGCATGTTCCCCATGTTCGAGGGTTGAACCCCTTGCTGAGCACCTTGCTGCAAGCCTGGCGCTTGCTGCTGCACTGTGTGATTTTGTGCACCGCCCTGTTGGGAGATTGCAGGCAGATTCACCCTACCTGCTCTCATTCCTTGACCATTTTTCCACGTGCCTTGGCTTCTGCACGAGCGCGCCACATGCCCTGTCATACCACACAGCCAACATACTGGCGGTGGTCGGGCTATCTGTCCATTTGACATATCTGGATTGCCCATCTGTAGGTTTTGAAAGCCTCCTTGGTTACTCTGGAAACCTCCCTGATCCCTTTGCCTTCCTCTTCCTCTAAATCCCCTACCCCTCGGGTAGAATCCCGCATTACCCTGGTTCTGTTGCGGGTTAGCTACCTGTTGTATATTTGTTTCAGCTGGGCTTGTCAGCATAGCTCCTTCGAGAGCATACTTTGATAATTTCTTTTGCACCAGCTTCGCTTCCTCACCCTTACGAGTTGCTTCTTTTTTCCGATTCTTTTCTTGCAACAATCTACAGTAATGTGCACTAGTCAACTGTATTTCAACCCAAGGTTTAGCCTCCACTCCTACCAACTTCTTGAGCTGTTTCTGCACCGGTTCAGGCAACTCTTGGCACAATATATGGTAGAATACAGGGATAGATTTCGTCCAAGATTTATGCATTTCGAGCACCCATGCGTCTTGGAAATTCTGGATATAAATCAATGGATCTTCTGACTCCTTCATTTTTCGAGTCATTATAGCTCCCATATCGGAAGTGTCTGGGTACAGCACTCGTAGTGCTTTCCACACTGTTGCTCTAAAGTTATTAAATGGTGCTCTGTCATGGGTAGTGTTAATTATGGTTACACCAGGGTACCCTGCCAGCTTCCACACATCGTCTGCTCTCTCGCCAAGTATGGTGTATCCACTTCACGCATCCCGATGTCAGCATTGGAAGCTTGTTTTTCAGGTTCTCTCGATTCATGTGTGGCCATGGAATATATTGTGGTCTTACTCCCCCTTTTTCTAACAGCGGAAATTGGAATGCGCAGTCTTCCTTATCTTTCCCATGGCTTTCCTGTCTATCGCCGGGGTGACATTCCCGCATCGCTGCATACCTGGCAATGTCCTCAATTTGTCTACATAAGCGGGTGCTGACACCCCCCTCTGGCCGTGGGGTGTTCTCACATGTCGGTCAGGCTGCAGGGCAGACTCTGATGTCATAGGTGCTGATTCGCAAACGTCTGACCATCATACCCCTTTGTTCCTTGGGAGACGCTTTTCGCGCCGTCTCCCTTCTTCATTTGTTTCGTCCTCCGCTTCCCCTCCGGAGTCAGACATTGATTGTTCCAAATTCGCACAACTCCTTGCATCTTCGTCGTTTTTACTAATTTCTAGCCTGTCTAGGGACAGTCTCCTGCTCCCACTACTTCGGGTGACATCCTCTGTGTCATATAGCTGAGTGCTTTCCAAACACTCGTCTTCCCTTCCCCTGTGGGATGTCGACTCCAACCCCATTTCATCATATATTTTTATCGATCGTTTACCCAATGCTTCTGGTGTCAAAGTCATCTTCGATATTCGTCCCTCTCGTGTCTGGTAATGAGTCGTACGCAGGAAAGAATTCTTCAATATCTTCCCATTCTATAACAGGATTGGGTTTTTTAACTTCCCGCTCCAAA
Source organism: Ambystoma mexicanum (assembly GCF_040938575.1). Taxonomy (NCBI): domain Eukaryota; kingdom Metazoa; phylum Chordata; class Amphibia; order Caudata; family Ambystomatidae; genus Ambystoma; species Ambystoma mexicanum. The sequence continues at coordinate 1,192,105,261 of NC_090921.1, read as the reverse complement.
TATTCAAGATTGTGTGCCCTCTGTCTACGCTTACGTTCTATATCATCGTCAACTTCCTTGTGCTTCCTCGCTTCTTCTCTAGTCTCATCTTCTTCCCTTCTCGTTTCATTTCTACGTTCATTTGCCCTTCTAATTTCCTCATCCTTTCGCCTCTTTATCCTTTTTTCACGTACTCTTTGCTCTTCTTCCAAACTTTGCTGATTCTGTCTGTACTGGTCATAGGCTGCCTTCTGTTTTTCTTGCTCTTCACGATATGGCTTTTCTTGCCTCAGCCTATCTTTCTTTCTTATTGTCTCGTCCCTTATTTACTTTTCCTTTTCCTTTTCCCTTCTCTTTGCCTCATCAGACCTCTCTCTCGGTCTCACATCATTACTTCCTTTACCATCGAGTTTCAACAATATCTGTCCTCCCATCCATTCGTCTTTTGCAAATGCTATCTCATCAGTACTGTCTTCACTTCCTTTCCATTTCTTTCCCTCTCTCTCTTTAACGAGAGGTGCACAAATCTGTGCCTGATCCTTCCTTTCATCATCGCGTCTCTCCTTGTCCCTCAGGACTGTTGAGGTAACATTAATTTCCTGATCCTTCCCTTTATGCTCGTCACTACTGTACGTAGGCGACTCATATGCGGGGTTACTTTATCCCGTAGCTGCCTTTAGCTCTCTTAGTGGGTAGAGTCCCTCTGACTTACTTCCCTCGATCTCTGGCTCGGGCGGGACTGGTGGTGCGGTAGGTGCCTCTCCACCCTCCGTGCATACGTTTAATATCCAGTTTGCAGGTGGCTCTTCCTCCTTCGGCTGCTCCAACATTTTCCAAAGTTCTAGAACAGCAAGACGTTTCTCTAGTTTTTTACCTGTATATGTGGCATGTAGATAAGTCGTCATATGCTGTAAGATGGCTTTAGATAGGGAACCGTTCTGTGGCCACGGCATAAACATCTTGTGGGCGGTACAGTTAACCCACTCGGTGCTATATTTCTTGAGCTTGGGTGAATGTTTAGGCAACTGCTTACATAAGTGGGCAAGTTATATAATCGCCTCCATGTATGAACTCTGTTACCAACAATACTTTCATGCAATTTCACCACCCCCAACAATATGAGCGAGCACCAAATACTGCAAGCTCCAAACCAATCTTTTCCGCCAACATTTTATATCATCAATTTACTCAAGAACATCAATCTGTGTGCGATTCCCTCTCAGTTACGGAATCACGTAAAACCCAAAACTTTGTTTCAAACAATCAATGATACCCAATACTTTACATGTGACATACAACAGAACACGTACAATAGACACTTGACAGACTAGACAGACACCAGCTGTTCACATATATCTCTGCCTTCTAATCAATACCCCGACATGGGGTGTAAACGAACCCCCTAAACCACGTCTTTAAACGTGGTCGTATCCTAATCGTCCCCTATTCAGTGGGCTCTGAGTTCACGTTTCTTCTGACCGCTATATTAAAGCACAGGAAAAGGCCAAATCCTCTCACTTTTATCTCAGGTGTCCTCCCTGGTATCCTTTGTTTTTCTCTCGGGTGTCTAACCAGCACCCCTGTGTTTTCTCTCGGGTGTCTATCCCGGTAAACTCTGTTTTCTCTCGGGTGTCTACCGTCGTAACCTCTGTTTTCTCAATTATACTCGAGTCATTATCCCCTTGTATATATATACAGTCTTCTCTACTTCTAACTATTTTGTATTTTATTTTCTTTCCGCCATCCTCCGTTACCTTTCCCTTACTTGTTCTAATGCCTATAAGATGTTTGCCAAAGTGTTGAATTTTTTGGTTCACTCACCGCTCGCATGGTTCTTCTCTCGATCCTCGGGATCACCGCCCCTCCTTTAACACCTCCTTCGGTCTTTTTGTCCAATCGGCTGCCCGTAGGAATAGAAGGGTTATGCTCTGTAAGGCAGATTCCTTCAGACCCACTGCTGTTTTTGATGGACTTACACTATCATTGTCCACGGGAAGCTTCTCAGTCTACTCTGCCGAATGTCGAAGGACTCGTGATATTGCCGAAGACCTAGAGTTACTTCGTGTCGTCGGTCAATAGGTGTCTTATTAATAATCGATATTTACTAATCGATGGTCAAAACCATCCTCATCGCTACCAAGTGTACACGAGGGCGGAGCGACCTCTGACGGGCCCATTGGATCAGAGCTCACCCTCAAGTACTTTTAAGATGAGATAGCTGCACCTTGAGGAGGATGGGGTGCAGGATTCTCTTACTCCAACACAAATTAATAAGGACAACTCAATGGTTTGGCAAAGGGAAGTCAGTTTAATGACAAGTACAAAAAACGGGGAAACAAATGGAAATCAGCAGTGTTGTGATCGCCTGTTTCGCTTCAACTCCCCCAATCTTCATTCAAACAGTAACAGTTATACCCAAAATTCGTCATCATTGACGTGTAACACTCAGAAGTTTGTCATGCAATTCTATTGGTCGGAAAAGGTAATTTAAGTATAGGTGCTATATCTGTATACGGTAACAGAGCGTGAGGATTGAATAACTCTTATCCCTCACTCGTGATATACGTCACTACAAGTACGACGTCTAATTGGTTCTACAAGCTATAGGACCCTAGATTATTTGGACCATTGTGATTGGGTAGGTTACACCCCTAGGCATAAATCTCCACTTTAATTAGCAGCATGCAGAATGGACACCCAGATGCGGAGTGCCCCAAGATTCACCCTGCCTCCCTTCCATCAATCAGTACTTTAGGGCTATGTTTCAATTAGTTGGCTGAGGATGGCCTCAAAACTGTAGCTTCTTATCAGGAAAAGTTATGGCATCCTCGGGTTCTGGGTGACATCAGACGTTGGTACCTCTTCGCCCTTGGCTGGTCACGTGTCTGTTCACCGTGAACCTGCTTCATTTTCCTTCTTTTCGTGTATTTAATTCTTCCTTAGCCTCGCCACCTGCCTGGGGCCTCCTTATCTCGACCTTCACGGCTGGCTGCTATGCTCTGAAGTTTCGATTCTTCGAAGCTGCCGCTCTCCTCCCCTCTTGGAGTTGACCTCGAATTCCCAAGCATGAGCTACTTCTTACTGAGTTTCGATTCCTCTCTTCCCTTCTGGCTGTGGCTGGAATATGAATCTTGGCCTGTTTTACGCCTTGCGGCCTGGGCTTAATTCTGCTTTACAAAATGGAGTCGCACGTGTATAATGTGCTTCATTGAGGTAGATATATAATTGTCGCATGCCACTCTATTCTGTATACTAAGCATTGCAAGCAATGCCGTTTCCTTTGCTTCTTGTGTTCCAAGCCTATTTACAGGTATTTGTTAGTTGCATATTTTCATCTCACTTCATGGTTACGTTTCTTTATATATCAACATCGTTTCTTCTTACACCTCCATTGCATCGTTATTCTTTGCATTTCGCCCTTGTGTGTCATCTTTCGATCGTCGTTTATGTTCATCTGTACGTCTGTCTGGACTCTTATGTCATCACCATTTGCCCTCCATTAAGGCTCTTTGAGTCTCTTGGGGGACAGTCTGTAAGTGGTCTTCATTTCGTGTCAGCTGCTGGTACGGTTGTCTCAGTGGGTACCAAGTTGCCCATGGTTGTCTGGTTATAAGCACTTCAACAGGTATTGCACTTCTGATGGGCACTGGGTAGAGGCCTAGAGCTGCTCTCTGTTGGTTCATTTGATCCTCATACGTCACATACCTTGGCGTGTATGTCCCTGGTACCTCAAAACGGGGGGTGGGGGTGCAGGCCATGTCTGGCACCTCCTCTACAGGGGTTTGCCTTAGGAAACAACTTTTGAACAAGGAAGGTGTTTCAACATAAGGGCTACATGATGTCGGATTCCCACGACACGTGGTTGCTTGAGGTTTCTGCATTACGGCAAAGAGGTGGAGGCTCCCTTCACGTGTTCTCGTTTATAGACCGTTGATGAGGAGCAGATGCACCTGAGACACGTTGACCACGTTACGGAGGGCTTTACTTTGTTTTTTCCTATGGTTCATTCCTATATATTCGTTGGTGCTGGCAATACAGTAAAGAGGTTTAATGCAAAACCTACGAGTTCATTGTCTTTTTTAAAATTACGATTTTCCTACAGCGCTTGCTAAGAAAATCAACATGTTTATGGATTACTGCCTTGTTTGACTTCTTCCTATTGTGTAGAGCACTGAGTAGACACTAGACTTCGCAGGATGATCTGGCCTATGTTTAAAACATCCCTGAGTGCTGTGCGCCCTCTAAAGGCGGATTAAGGAAGCGCGTGCAGTTTGATCCTCACACACAGAGCGAAGTAATTTTCCAGAATCATCATACCACATCTGAAGAATTAACACTTCACGGGGAGCTCCGTTTGTTTTATCTCAATGACAGTTTTAATTCAAAATTCAGCTAAAAAAAATGTATAATGTTCCTGCTAACTACGCCAATTATCTGCCTCCGTTCAAGGCGAATTTCACCTATATTTCGCATTCGGTTTCAAAAAGCAATTTCCATACAAATCGTATGTACCGTGCTACACAGTAGAGCTTTGCACTGACATAACTGCTGTCAAGTGCCACGTCCGTGGTCTACCCATTGACGTGGGGGTGGGCGCTAGTTGGGTGATTGGAATGGAAAAGGGGGCCGGGAAAGATGAATGAGTAGCAGAGGGAACAGCTCTCAGTGTAGGTATCTATGTAGTGCTTCTTAAACATGCAGATATTATCTGGGGCAGCTATCTTTATTAGTGTGCCAACACATGTAACATAATTACTGATATAACATTTCAAAGCGCTTCATAGGAAATTCCTTCCACTTCTAAGTGCTGAATTGACATGTGTTTTTATGATCCAATTTTGTAACGGTTGTAATGCTCCAACATGAATAGCCCTCTTCAGAGATTCAAATCGAAGCAGTGGAAGCTGAATAAAAATATGCCAGGTGAGCTCTTAACTCACTGAGCTATCCGTAGGCAGTGCTTTAAGTGGGCTGGGGCCAGCCCCCATCAGTCTCCAAAAGGTCCCACCACACCACGGCGGGACACATTATTCCACCACGGCCCGAGCTATGACGGGAGATGTGCTCGCCATTTACAAGTCAGGCAAGCTGACAGAAGTGCCAGCCAGCCACTGCGTCGCTCAAGCAACGCTGTGGCTGGCTGGCTGGCACTTCTGTCAGACACTCTAACTTCTTCATGTGACCCCTCAAAAGAAGGTGTCACAAGAGGAAGTTACTGTCCTTTTGTTCCCCCTCATCTTTGACCGTCGGGGAACCTGGGGAATTTGTGCCATATTTCTGAGTTTCTTGAAAATTACACAATTCAAGTCATCTTTTATAAAGCGTTGCCGATGGACAAAGACGCCTCGGGCTTTGTCCGTGTCAAAGCTTTATAAGAGATGGCTTGAATTGTGTACTTTTCAAGCCATCTTTTACTAACGTTGAAATAATTCTATGCTTTAAAAATATGGCTTGAAAAGTACACAAACCATAGTATGGTTGTACGGTTTGTGTACTCTTCAAGCCATCTTGAAGTACACAAAACATAGCAAGCAACGCAAACAAATATATACATGTAAATATTTATATATTTGTGTGCGTACCTTACTATGGTTTGTGTACTTTGCAAGCCATCTTAACAGATATTTATAAAAGATGGTTTGCAAAGTACAGATACCATAATAAGGTACGCATACACACAATGCTTAAGTACATGTATATATTTGTTTGCATGCATTACTATGGTTTATGTACTTTTTCGTCTACGCCCACCATGCAAACCATGCCCCAAATGAGCCCCCACACGCCCCCAATTTCTTACCCCACTTAAAGCCCTGTCTCTAGGTGTGTGACTTATTATTTAGTATTTTAGAGAAAGATTCAGGCTGGCGACCCAGGTTGAGCGGTGACTCCCTTAAATAAGCCGGCAACCCTGCCACAGCGTCGTGAAGTCCCCGGGTCCAGGTAGCCTCCAGCCGTACCACGCTGTGCTGAACAATGTCTCTGATGCGCCAGAAGACGGACCAACCAGGCCTTCTTGCTGGATCACTCAAAGTTCGGTTTTCAGCGGTGCTCAGGATTGGGCTGGCCTTTCGGGGGAAAAGCACGATGCAGACGGGCCATCCCAATGTGGGCTGGTTTTGTTGGCCAGTGTGGGCCAGTTTATTCGCTTCCTTTTCCGTGCAGCGGCTGGTTTCGCCCAGTGTTCCTGACAAGCTGTAGTCCACCATTTGACAAGAATGTTTCCAAAAACGCCCTCCAAGGCACAGTAGAATCAGTTTGTGCCAGAAAGTCATACATTTCGATTCACAAATGCAGGCCGCTTTTATTTGGTGTCGGGCCCTACTTTCTCCCCAGTCCGGCCATGGTGGTGTGACAGCGGTTTGTTGTCACCGAAATGGATTTCGGAGAAGTCCCATGTAACATTAAGTGGATAAGAAATGAGAGCTTCATGTGGTGAGTCGATTACAGGATGAATGCAGCATTCAAATGGGGGTCATCTCATGACCGATTATCTATGCGTAGCCAATGGGGACTGCATTAGATGAGCGGGTTGTACAGTAAAAAAAAAAAGAAAAGAAAAATGAACACAGATTACAGTATTCTGACAGCACAGAGAGCTTGTGTCTTGCAAGTGAAAAACGGTAACCTTGACTAATCTTCTGGTCGAGTGAGAGTAGAACGAGAAACTACTTAGCTTCTAGGAAGTTGCATACACGTAAATGAACATCATATGACATTTAGCATATATTATTTATTTATTTATGTGGATTCGTGGTTTAGTTTAAAGTAAACCGTACACCGTGTTAGCATATTAACAATACAACTCCCTAAGACTTAGAGAAGAAACGCAAAGGAAGCAAAAGTAAAGAGAAGCTAAAAACGAGTACATCAATTAGTCAGTATACATCGCAAGAAACCACAGATTTAGATATATTATGCAATGCGATGCCTATTAAGCACATACATCGGGCCAAAAATACTCTTGAGGCGCCACCGATCAAATAGGGCAGGGTCGCTGTCGACGGATTCGTATAAACAAGACATATTAGAAATCATATCGACATATTAGAGGAATCCAATTGGTTACTGTAGCCTGGTCCAACAAGGCCATCCAATTCCACAAAGGTGGCCTCTCGAGACGCTGGCTCCACAGCCCCCATTGCCTTGCTTGGACACTGGCTCCACAGCCTCCATCGCCTTGGGACACTGCCTCCACAACCTCCATCGCCTTGCTTGGACACTGGCTCAACAGACTCCATCGCCTTGCTTGCCACTGCCTCCACAGCCTCCATCGCCTTGCTTGGACACTGGCTCCACAGCCTCTATCTCCTTGCTTGGACACTACCTCCACAGCCCCCATCGCCTTGCTTGGAAACTGCCTCCACGGCCTCCATCTCCTTGCTTGGACACTGCCTCCACAGCCTCCATCGCCTTGCTTGGACACTGCCTCCACGGCCTCCATCTCCTTGCTTGGACACTGCCTCCACAGCCTCCATCGCCTTGCTTGGACACTGGCACCACAGCCTCCATCGCCTTGCTTGCCACTGCCTCCACAGCCTCCATCGCCTTTCTTGGAAACTGCCTCCACGGCCTCCATCTCCTTGCTTGGACACTGCCTCCACAGCCTCCATCGCCTTGCTTGGACACTGCCTCCACGGCCTCCATCTCCTTGCTTGGACACTGCCTCCACAGCCTCCATCGCCTTGCTTGGACACTGGCACCACAGCCTCCATCGCCTTGCTTGCCACTGCCTCCACAGCCTCCATCGCCTTGCTTGGACACTGCCTCCACAACCTCCATCGCCTTGCTTGGACACTGGCTCCACAGCCTCCATCGCCTTGCTTGGACACTGCCTCCACAGCCTCCATCTCCTTGCTTGGACACATCACCCTTTTGCCTGGATCCACTGGCACACATATTATACGTTCGTGATGAAGTTCCCCTGTAAGACACAACACACATATAGACTGATTGCTATGTATCACATATGGAGAATTGCACTGTCTGAGATTAACATTCTATTGTGTATTATAATTAAAATGCAAATGAGTTCAAGATTATGGGCAACATGAATTAAGTTCTTCTTGCGTCGCCTGTGAACTGTTCTTGTTGTTCCACAAACAGGCAGCTGGCGCTGAGAAATCATACATTTGCAACATGAAATCCAATTAATAGTTATCATACAATCATAACGACGCCAGACATGGGCGTTGTGCCAGATAGAAAGGGCATACGTGTTGTCAGAACGCTGTGGTCGCTGCACGACAATGAGTGCAGGTGCTGGGGCGAAAGCGACACAGGAACTGTACGGCTATGGGGATAGGTCACGCCTGCGCATTGTAAGCCATGCTGCCAGAGAAAGTGCTGACGTCACGGCCCTGCTCGCATATTATGTCATGCTGATTTATACCACCCAGGGGCAGTCCGCAGGTGCTCTGACATAGCATGCCGTTCTCGCAATGGGCGGCTACGGCTGAGGGGAACAATGCAGCCAGTCCCGAGTGGAGGTTTCAGGTCGAGGCGGTGACAAGACTTGCTTGTTTTGCCAGGCTGCCCTGGAATTGTGCCATCTGTGTCCCTGTCCCGAGAGATTTTTTTCTTCGAAAATGCATCCACCGCCGCAGACACAGTTTACAGTAAAAGGCTGCCTGCTGCGCCTTCTCCCACAACGCCAGCTCGGTGGAGCCCTTGAAAGACCCCCCTGAGTTGGCGTGGCGGGGCAAAAGGCGCCCTGGGGGGCGTGGCGCCCCGGACGGTCACCCGGCTCGCCCCCCCAGGGCCGCCTCTGGACACTTGACCTTAAGGACATTGGCCTGAAGTCATAGGCGTGAGGGAAGGACTCCCCAATCTCGAAAGTGTCGCAAGCAATGGCGAGGCCCCGCAAAAAACCACAGACTCAGTATTGGCGTTGCGTCGCTGGTGCTAGTCTGGCCTTAGGCATCTGAAAGAAGCAAAGACAGTCAGTGGTTTCCATATCAGTCATGAGTATAGATGTTATGTACTTGAGGCGCAAACCTCCCGGAGCTCTGTCTCCCCTACGCTCTTTCTCGCTACTTGCACCTTAGTATTGGTCTTCCATCCGTTTGGTTTATTTGATCTTCTCCTACTTTGGCTTAACCCCAGGGACGTCATTAAGGTGGTTGGGGGACACCAGGGGTCGCAACTGCAACCCCTGAGGTCTCCCTTGCTACCCCTGTGGTCTTACTTGCTACCCCTAAAAAAATGTAAAAGAAAATACTTGTATTTTTTGTTCCTTTTTTTTTTTAATGCCTGCTCCTGGGCTGTGGCCAGCGCCATGTGGCTCTTTGCTTCTGGAGTGGCATGCTCTCTTGTGCAGGCCTATTAAAAAAAAAAACACAAAAAAAACAGGTGTTCCACAAGTCTAACACTTTCAGCAGTGACCCCAAATAAGAAAGAATAGAAATACCAAATAATGTGTCTTTCTGGTATTCTATACAATAATTGCTAGACTCATTAAAGGTTTATTTCAGGCACACTTCAAGGGCTAAATCACTGAATTAGTCAGTTCTTAAACTCAGCCTTTCATCCTTCTGAGGCCGATAAATGAGCACCAACACATTGGGTGATGTTGTATGTATATTTTTTCTGTATAAAGCGCTTAAGCGTAAGTGCTATATAATAACGCATCATTATCGTTTGGCTATGGACGTCTGCTTGCATTCACAGTAATTTGGTGATATGGGCCTATACACAGTTTTCTTTACGATACATATGGAGATCCATTCTTGTATTTCACATTATAGTGATTTCATAACCATATTTTTTGTAGTTCACTTGGGAACAATGCTATGTGACGCCACTTCATGTTTTGTCAAGGGGTGAAAGGCAGTGTTCGATCGCTCCCACAATAACACTTTGGGGTGGGGTCAAATGACATCACTTCCTGTGATGTCATCAGAGGTCAAGGGTCATGTGATGTCACTTCCGCTACCCATGGCATTTTGGTAACATGACGTCCCTGCTTAACCCACAGAGCCACGTGCAGCTAGTCCACTTATAGTGGAAGATCGGCACAGTACAAACACCACTTACATGGCACAGTGCAACAGAACTTGCATTACTTTGCATTGTAAACTACCCTGCACATGGAAATGCTTGCATCTATGCAATCATTGCAAAATTAAAATTCTGAATGCAAAGATTTTTGTTTCTTTTCATGCCACAATCAGAGAAAGTTCTGCATTTTTGCATTCAGTATTCTTGTAGGCGCAGTAAACCTGTCATACTGACAGAGACGATATTAGGGGGTCGCACCTGAAGTCTCCCTTGCTAGCCATGTGATCTCCCTTCCAAAGCTTTTAAATTGAAGGTCCTGGTCTTGTGGCCAGCACTATGTGGCACTTTCTTTCTGGAGTGGCTGGCTTTCTAGTTCATGCCTCTTAAAAAATGTAACACTTTGAGCAGTGACCCTAAATAAGAAGAATTTGAATAACACATAATTTGTCTTTCTGGAATTCTATACAATAATTGCTAGACTCATGAAGTTTTATTTCAGGCACACTTCAGGGGATGAGTCCCTGATTTAGACTGTTCTTAAACAGCTCAAATTCACAATGCAGACACAAACTTCCAAAAAGCATTTGGAGTAGAATAAGCATCCATTTCCGACTATGTATTTAACTTTTCACGAGTTGCATGTTTTATTTTCTGCCATTGTCTCTTTTAGGATCATCACACGACATTCCATCTCGGTGTCCTCGGTCACCTGACACAATCCTTGGGCCTCATTACGACTCAGGCGGTAAGGGGTTTACGGCAGCGTAAACAGCGCCGACCCTTACCACCTGAGTACGAGGTCCCTTAGCGCCATGGCAGATTTTACACCTGCTTTTAGCAGGTGTTAAAATCCATGCCGCTAAGGGACCATGGAGTTAATTACGCCACCGTAATTTACGGTGGCGTAATTAACGTCTTCTCCACTCCCATTATGCCCTATGGGGCAAAAATGGGAATGGGGAAGGGTAAATGGGGATTGGGGATTTACCGCCCCGCCAAGGTCGGAATGGGGCGGTAAGTCCGCCAACCACCATGGCGTAAACGTAGTTTACGCCATGGTGGTAAAGTCACGGCCCAGGCGGTAACTTACCGCCTGGGTCTTAATGAGGCCCCTTGTGTCTGAAAGCTTGTGTACAGTGCAGTAATGTTTGACCATAGTACATAAAGTGGCCCTTGATATCATTGTGCCACAATTAAAGCTTTGTTGTAATGTGTCTATCGTTCCTATCTGCATGGCATGCTGTTCAGGATGTTTGTTTGCAAGTAACAGGTAACAAATGCCTAAAGTGCGTGATGCTGTGTGAGTGCGCTGGTTTCCCTGTGCTAGTCTTAATTCTTTAATACACAGTTATGAACCCTCCCAATGGTATGTAGTTTGCCAACCTCTGATACCTGAAAATAGTTCCACGCAGGCTTGACATTTGGTCATCTTTGCACCAGACCTGCAGAAGAAATGACCTGCAGTTAAATCTCAGTTACCAGTTTAATGGTATCCACTACAGAGTGTAATATGCTTTCTGACTTTGAGAACATTCAGATATCTAATTGCTCATTTTACTATAGCTGATAAGCTCACTACAGCCGGTAAGATAGCTCAGTGGGTTGAGCCCTTGCTACTGTAATGTGTGTGTGATCTGCAGTTTGCAGGTTCGAATCCTGGTAAGGCCAACTCAGCCTTTCATCCTTCTGATGTTGATAAATGAGTAACAACACAGGTTAAGTGAAATTGTGTATATATGTGTTCTACATAAAGCACTTAAGCGCAAGTGCTGTATAATAATACATTGTTATCATTTGGCCTTGGACGTCTGCATTCACAGTAACTTGGTAATATGGGCCTATACACACTGATATTAATGATACATATGGTGACCCGTTCTTGTATGAAATGTACATCACATTACAATGGTATTGTAACCATATTTTTCGTAGTGTACTTAGGAACAATGCTATGTGTTGCCACTTCATGTTCAAATGACATCATGTCCTGCAATGTCGTCAGAGATCAAGGATCAAGGATCTGCTAACGAAAAGTTTCAATCATCATAAAAATATCTATCCCTTGATTTGCCTGAACTGCACATTAAGCCTTTAGGATTTAGACAGCTGAGTTGTCCTCCCAAATCACGTATACTATACTGCACATGCACAAGTTTTAGACAGCACACAAAATCACGTGTCGCGCGCCGCACATGTAGACAGCAGAGTTCCCCCCCTAATTCTCCCATCCTGCACAATACACCGTGTGACATGTTGCGTTTCACTCGAGGCATCCCTAAGAAACCCACTAACAACCACATATTCATGTATGTTTCAATCAGCCAAACAAGGCGGCCTCACATAACAGCAGCATTCTCTACACAGTTCATATTCAACAATACACGTGCAGAAGTACAATATAACATGATAAATAAAGATAGAACAAACATTCCAATGCAGGAAGAGAGGGGTAAAACATACATGTGCTGATATATTATCCATGCTAAGACTTAAATAAAACACACAAAACATTTACATTTAAAATTGAGATTGAATCTAACAATAGAGTAAAAAAAGATGTATGTCAACAACATGATATTCATTAAGATAAATAGGGTAAGCACAATGAAGCACATCAGGTGCGCCGCGTGCGTCAAATGTGTTCAGTGTGCTAAAGTCCACCGAAGAAGAGGGATCCTAAATGAATGAGTTCAGGATCTAATTCAGTGACGTACTTGGTTGAAGGAAATGATAGTCCCCAATTCATGGATTTACAGTTCTTTAGCTTTCTTTAATAGGGGCAAATCCAGCTCTGCCAGAGAATGTTTGCACCACAATTGTTCATGGCCACTGACCACTCTATGTAGAACATTTTCAATTTGCATCAAGTCTGCATCATGGACGTATTTACCAAAATACTTAGTTCATAACCTGTAAGGCTTTACACCCTATGATCAGATGTTGTCTAGAATGAATAGAACCCGTCGCCTGGCATGGATCACAGATCCTAGGTCCTGGAGCCGTTCCAATCCGTACAGCCACTATTTCTCTGATCCAGTATTTTTTTCACCGAAAACGTAGCAATTGCTGATGCCAAAAAAGGATTGGGAAAACGCTCAAGGCTTCTACGGAGCTTATTCACAGGTTTGTCGTTCCAAGTTAAACTCTTATAAAGAGTATATGATCCCATCTTTTGGATCGTTGTTATCCAATCCCTCTTCCCCAAGAGGGGCGTGGTAATCAGCAATTCAAAATAAATGCTTTGCAAGCTGCCATATGCGAATAGGCAGAATTTCACAATAGGTTTGGACAAATCCATAGCCTGTATTTCATTATGGAAATCTTCAAAAGGTGAGCCCCCTCGTGGGTAGGAGTGTCCTAAAAAGGAGTAAAGCTCTCCAGTGATGCCATGCTTGCAACGAGGCAAGACCTAATTCCGACCGCAAAATGGCTATGGGGACACACGTTGGTAAGCCAAGTGTCCTACGCCAAATCAGTCCCTCAACGGCATCCCAATTTATATCCCGGGAGAGAAGGGAGACCTCCTGCCAGTAAGGAAGTAGGGATGACACTAGCTTTAATGTAGAATAGTCCAGCAGTAGTTTAATGGTGAATCGGCAGAACCTTCTATTTAGCCATTTAAGCCGTGATGCCCCAGATATTGCCTTAGATGTAGTCGCTCCAATGCAGCGGATCATTTTGGATTAGCTGTAAAAACCATTCCTAAGTATTTAAATGCAGCAGAGGGAAGAATAGAGATAACCTCAGTGGTCCACGGGAACGCAAAGGGCGTGTTTGGACAGCAAAAGAACTGTAGTATCACTGTCTGATTTTTGCGATTATTAATGAAGCCATTCTCCAGAGAACAAGAGACCATGTTGTTAATTATTCTTTGCAGGTCCACTTGTGTCCGGTCGTAGGACATCCAACATACCCTCATATCACCCATTTGTGGCGTAATCAAAGCAGCAGCTTCCAAAAAATCTGCAGGGTCAGCCAGGTAGAAGTTGAATAGGTAGGGAACCAGGACACATCCATGGTGTAGACCTCAAAAGGTCTTAAACCTAAATCCTCTGCCTGATGTCGGACCCTATTCAACCTCTCCTGTACTGAAGAGTTCTCCTCGATGGTCATCAAGATGGCCAGTAGATGTTCCGGGATATGCCAACTACACAGTTTTTCCCACAAGCGGTTACGGTTGATGGCATCGAAGGCTTGTGTTACATCTATGGCAGCAATATAAACCGAGGCACCACTAGCGTTGCTGGCCATTTCCTGGAAACAATTAACAATAAAGCCATTTATGTTTGTACCCATCTCACTGCAAAAACCCATCTGCATCTTACTTAATATCCCGGCGAGGATGTCCATTCCTCTAGCTAGGCTAGCAATACGGATGCGAAGATCTTACTCTCTGGGTCAAGCAGAGCGATGGGACGATCATTTCCTGGGGGTGATCTATCCCCACGTTTAAATATTGGTATAATTAGTATATTATAAGTAGAGCGTTGAGCCGCACGATGTTCTGAAATAACACATGCAAAATTAGGGCCCAGCCTGATGGATCCGACTTTAATATCGCATTACTAACCCCATTGGGACCACAAGCACTGGAATTCAAGGAACGCTTAATACGGGATTATATATCATTAGCAGTAAAGGAAAGTAGCCGGTCGCAATTTGGGATAGTAGGGACGTAGAAGTGTTAAGAGGCCTTTACAAATGGCTAACGTGGTTTGCCCAGTCTTACTCAATCACTGCAGTGGCTTGTAAGTCTTGGGAGACCATAAGGGAATTTATTGCTGGACAAAAGTTCTTTTACATTTTTAGAGGTGACAATCTGCGGCATTTCACCCTCTTTTTGTTTCCTCTCAAATGCTTGGTCTCATAACCACCTTTTGTAGTTTTTTTAAATTGTTTAACTTCTCTAGAAAAATCCAGCTTATTTGTGAAGGAGCGTCTTAGCTGTCTTTATTCAGTTTTAAGGATCTCTTTTTCCCCTAGGTGAGAACATTAAAATAACATCGCCTCATGAGCGGAGGGATTAGACAACTAGATTAGGGATTACTACAGGTCATAAGAAATGTAGGGAACAACGTTGGAGTAAGTGTCTCCATTTGCTCCTCCATGCTCCCCCATGGTCACCTGTCCCAAAAGAGACTCAACCTCTTGGCTGAATTTAAGTTTGTTACCCACATTTCTAACACATTTATGACCATTATTATGTACAACCAAGTCAGTGTTGATACCTACTTTTTTTGTTTGAAGAGAAACATCAAATATTACTTTAAGGGGACGGTGATCACTGTTCGCCTTGTCCACCACCCTCACAGTCACATGCTGGGTATGGATAGCAACACAAATGGCTAGCGGAAGCCCTCTTCCCCATCTAAACATGTCAAAACTCAACCTCTCTCGAACCAACTTGCAAACCTCACCAACCAACCAAACACCCTAACAAAGTCAAACACTTTAGGATCCCCATCTGAAAACAGAATGCCTCTGGTGTACATGGCAATGCCGAGTGAAGAAAATACACCCGAAGCAGATCCGGTTGCTCCTGGTTCCACAAGCACCGAAAGTTCAGCATAACTCATTGCCTTTTCCCTCTCTCTCCCCAACCAATCCCCACCATGTTCCCTTTTGGGTGCGAGAGAGTGCCTGGCCACCATGCATATGGCAGCGCTGCATAGTATACAGCTCAATAATACAACCTAACATACGGAACTTAGCAAGTGTTTGGGAATCAAACCTGAGGGTTAACAAGAAATCCAGCTTTTGGACAGGTACATTGTTTGCTGCCGTACAGGGGGATCAGGTGCAAAGAGGAGTTGAATGAGGAGGGCGAAAGAACTGGCACGCATGCCCAATGTGCCTACTAACATTGTTAATGGAACCTCCTGCTTTTCTCATTTACGAAAATAATTACTGAGGGAAATCCCCTCAGAGGACAAAGCACTGTTCAAGTACCTGAGTGTAATTCAAAGCACTGTTCAAGTACCCGAGTGTAATTTCAAGGGCAAATGCTCGTTTTGGGAGGATTGCGTTGCTGCGCTGTGACAGGAAGCTTAGTTCACGCCTAGCGGAAAACCATTCCAAACCTTGTGAGATTTGGACATGGCTAAGTGGCTCCAGTGGATGGCCCTTCATGGCCTAAAGCTGCGGGTCACATGGCCAATGGACTACCATTGCCTTATTACCTTTTTAAGGGCTTCTCTCTCAGGAAAGGTGGGCCACAGTTTGGAACACAGGCTGCCCGATCTGGGCTTACAGGGCCAAAAAGTAGGACCATTCAAGGCAGGTTGTTAAATTCAGGCACAGGTGCCCTAGAAAGGCTCACATGCTGTAGTGTTATGCGCTATGGACAAAGGCAAGCCATGTTTGGGAGGGCACATTATTATGGAAAGTTTTTCTTTTGGTTTGAGGGATACATGCAAAGCACACAGGATGGGCAGATAGACAGACAATTTGGTTTATGTGATGAATGGCCCAAAGAGGTTCAGGTGAAGCTGCAAAAAAGAAATCTCAGGGGACAGATTGCAGGTCCACTTGATCAGCCTCTTTGTGGGTGGCTTTTGGTTTCCCCCTGGTGAATTCTCCAAAACAAAGGAGCTCGGAGAATACTGTCTCATTCATCATCTGTCATGGCCGCAGGAACAACCAGTGAATTATTTTATTTGTCAGGAAGATTGTAGTGTGTGAATAGGAGGGAGGAACGGGTGAAAGAAGGGTTGGAATTGGGTCCCGGTTATTTTGGTCCGAATATCTTGAGGTTATAGGCTGGCCAAAGGCAGCTTTACTCTTTTACCATGACAACCGAATTTGGACCAATCAAAGGCCTCTCTGGGAAGTTCTGTTTTCAGCATGTTTCTGAAGTTGAGGTGGCTCACTTCATTTCTCATTGTTAGGTTGGAGTGCTCCACAGTTGGGTGTCCCCATATTCCTGGGTATTCAAGTCTCATATTTGTGATTTTCACTTGTCTGTTTGCATGCGTTTTGCAGCTTGTATGAACTCTGGTTTATTGAGGGATATATCAGGGGCCATTTATTTAGGTACCCTGGGCACTTTGTTCCAGTATGTCTTGTGCACGATCCATACATTATTGAACCTAATTCTCAGGGTGACATGGAGTCAGAGGAGTCCATTGAGGGAGATTCTTTGTAACCTATATTCCAATACCTTAGGTAGTTAAGAGAATACAACATTACAAAAGTCAAGCCGGGCCGTTGCCAGTGGTCTAGCTAGATCCACTGGGCAGTTTGTTTAAAAATGGGTAGGTGTCTTAAAATGTGGGGATAGTAGGAAATGTGTTCATTGGACAACTGCATTGATCTAAGGTATGTAGTCAAGCTCCGAATCAATGGTCGCTTCTAGAAGTTTGACCTTTGTGTGAGAGTACGAGCTGCCACCAATGAAGTTCGCCAATTTAAAGGGGTGGACCTGCCATATGCTTTGCATGACAGAGGGATCTCAGAAGATTTGGACCCTTTGAGGCAAAGGAAGCTTTACTTTCATCCCCCAAAAGATGTGGTCAGTGTACAGATGTTATTGCTAGAGGGAAGGCCTGATGAAACAGGAAGTCAGAAGTTGCTCAATGTGCTGTTTCAGATGGTACAAATAAGGATTATTTTGACTGTCAAAAGAAATAAAATATAAGGGTGTCATGTCAGGCCAGGTTTTGAACCGAGGGCAGACAGGGCAGGTGATGTCTACTGCAGGACTACCATATGGTGTGATAGGGCGTGTTTACCTCTGATGTCTTCAGGAAGTGAGAGTAAGCAATTTTGCAGGTCTTCAAATGTTAATAAAAGCAACAGGGCTCAAGACCTAAAAACATTGGGGCTCAACAATATATGGTTAGGTGTTGAGCGCTTGTGGGCAGAGGGCACAGTTGTAACTCTTCTCCTGGAACAACAGGGGCCCCTATGAAGATTCTGCAAGAATTTGCATGGGGAAACCAAAATTGAAAAATGCAAATCCGTTTTGAGTGCCATGCTCATCTAAATCAATGGGTGTGGCCGACTTTCTGTGTCCTCTCCTGCTGGGTTCAGGCTTGGTGACATGTTAGCATGCATCTTGCAAAACAAGGAAGTGCTGCTCAGTTCAAAATAAAAAAGAAGCATCTTGAGTGGAACAACTGAACCTTGATTGGAGGGGGTGCGTGGCCAAAGTGCTGTGTTCTTTTAAAGTGCTCAAGAACCGTGGATAGTTCTGGAACACAAAGGAGTTGAGAGAAGGAGGTCAGCAGAGGTGCTTGCCGCTCTCTGTGCTCTCCATCATTTACCCACATGCCGCTTGGTCGTGTCCCTCACTCCACTTAACATTGCCGACGAGGATCCGCGAAGGAGAGCGCAGAGGACCTCACGCGGCAGAAGATCCTGGGGGAGCATCGGAGGGATAGCTCCTGCGGATTGCAGGAAACAGACCGGACCAGCATCAGGTGAGAGGGGGTTACTGAGGCACGGAAGCACCAAAGAGGTAGAAAGCCCAATGCAACGGTGGGCAGTGCCAGCCCCAAATAAAATTTAAAAAAGGGGCAACATTGGAGGTCATGCTCGCGAGCGCCTCCCCCTCACCAGTGATGACAGTGTGAGCGTTGTCAAGACAACGCCACGCACCATGCACTCGAGTGCCCTCCCTTGACAAGCCGGACTGAATAAACATTGCCAAGTAAATGGGGACGCTGTGCAGGGAGCGCAGGAAAGAAAGGAGCAGTTCATTGAAGCAGTGCTCTACCTATTAAAAAAAGGAGGAAGGAGGAACAGTAACAAACCACCTCATACCAGATAAATAACAGTATACATCAGTCTTTCACTGCTGCAAGACATGTGCGTGCCAGTCAAAAAAGAGTAAAACTTCTGAAAGAATAAAAGAAGTTAATTACAGTGCCTGCTATCAGCCAACTTATAATTAAAGGAATAGCGCTTCAGTTATAAGGAAACCAAGCTTGCCCTCAATAAACCATGGCCACAGTTGCTATACCACCCCTTCCCCCATTCCTAGCAGAACCGGGGACACCCCAATAAGGTGGGAGAGGTGGAAGAAGATGTTTGAAACATACATTGTGGCCATGGGCGGAGACAAGTTTAACACCTTCAGGAAACAACCATTGTTACTCCATATTTTGGACCCAGAGGGCCGCAGTGTCTTTGACAGCCTTCCAGAACCGCAAGGTAAAGGAGCAGGGGACTGTGATGCTGGAAATGCATCGGAGGGACAGGGCCTCCGTATCCTTGTACTTTACTGCTTTTCATCGTGTGTTCTGTCGTGTTTTCCGCGCAGGAGTTCATGTGGGACTCCTGGTGGTGCAGCTCTCTTTCTTTTGGTTTGGTGAACGTTCCTGTGGGATACCCTTATGGCACCCATGGGTGGGGATACAACCCTGTGCCCCTAGTGTATGTTTTTGGGCACCTGTGGGTGGCCCACAGAGAAGGGTATGGGCTGGTGGCAGCTCCATGCTGAATTTGACAGGTGCGCTGAGTATCCTCCATTTTGGGATACCCCGGCCCTGCCATTGGGATCAGTTGATTCCTGATGGAAAACAAGATGGCCCCGGTGGCCTCTTGCTTTCTATTACCCATTACCTTGTTTTCCCAAAGTCCTGGGAAGCCCTCACTCTGTCCCTTCCCCCTGACTGGCTGTTGGGTGGAAGTGCCATATATGGTGTTGTTGTGAAGGCCCAGTCAGACTAGCTGGAGCCTTCCCGGTGATGTATGTTGTGGGTACCTCCTGTGGGTTTGACCTGGGTGAATAGAGTGTGTGACGAATATGCATTCTGTGTTGTGGGTGTCTAGTATCTGGTGGTTGACAGAATGACTGAGACAACCCTGCCCGAAACCGGTATGAATGCAGCTTGGAGTGTTGAATGGCTCGGTACTTGTCCCAATACACGTAACTGGTTGTGAGTGTCTGGAGAGAAGTGAATGGCCTGAATACCTCGTGTGCCTGATTGGCTGCCTGCCTGCATGAATGCCCGTAGTCGTGATTGGATGCTTGAGTGTGACCCAGCGGAATGAATGGGAGATCAACAGTATATCTGGGGACCTCTCACTGCTAGGAATCGTGTTCAGAAGCTGAAGTCCACTACGACGAGTAACTGGATTAACTGACGCTTGACCTTGAAGCCCTGCAGGACGAGAAGAATTGCTGTTGCTCTCCTTCACAATCTGAAAGCTGCTGTGCCTCCAAGGACTGACCCAGAGAGGACCTGGTAAGGCGCCCTCTTACCGAGCTACGAGGGACCATCGTGCACAGCTGACCTTTGCCAACGCTCCCTGGTAGACAGACCTTCGACAGGCTGCCAACCCGATACGGGGACTGCTGCGGAACTCCAAGGAGAAGCACCCGGACTGTTGTCCGCCACTGTCGACGACCGCCGTCGCCGACCGGAGCAGCCGTGCTCCCGTTTGCCTAAGAACTTCAATTGATCATCGGACGCTCTCGTCTGCATCGGCATCCGCTTGTCTCCCGCTGGAGAAGGCCCGACCATCGATGCGCCGAGGAGCATCCACCGGTGGGTTTCCCGCCACCTACAGACCGCAGAGACGCCGACGACTCGACGCCCTTGCTGGGCCACAGTTCTTCATCATCTCTTTGCGGTCCAGAACTATCGTCACTGAGGTGCCCCGCACGCCTCTTCCTTGCAGGACGTCAACGCTCCATCGTCGACGAGCACCGATAGGAACGAAGCTGCCACTTCCCTGCCGTAGTTCACCCTGTTCACCGTCGGACGTTCGACGACCCGTGCTCCCGCCTTAAAGGGAGGGCACTCACGAAGGGCCGTTGATTCCCCGACACCTCTCGACGATCCGTGGCTCCCGCCTGAAAGGGATGCACTCAAGAAGGATCGGTCGGCGCATCGTCGGAGAACTCTACTCCACCAGGTACATTGGGGGGTAAAACCTTAACAGGAAGAAGTGAGACTATTGAACATATGGACTGGGCTTGTGCGATATATCCTTATTTTACAGGTTGCCCAGGTGGGGGGATCTCCACACAGAACTGTGTCTAGGGTACGGGACCAGTACTCTGCCTACTGTTTCAACCATCTTGCGTTCCTTCCTATCTCTATTGCTGGTTTCCTCGTTATTAATCTGTGTGACATTTTAACCGTACAGTTGATGCACTTTAATGAGATTTGATAACATTGGTGGTACCACTTTAGAATTGTATATATTTATCATTATTGACTTCCAAGTACAAAGTGCGTTATTGTGATTGTGTACATATCTTTGAATATTAATTATATAAAGACTGTGTTTTCAATAATACAGTGTGTGGACATTCCTTTGTGGGGGTTCGGGGACTACACTGTACTTAAGAACCAGCCTGCATCACCTCCTGAGAAGCTAGGCCTTGATTGCTCGTCCATTGCTACCACAATAGAGAATCTTGGCTGGGGTCCTCTGTGCCTCTACCAATATAGAGAGCGGAAGTACAAACGCCCCCTACCAGTCTTTACACGGGGGACCTAGATGAATTTACATAGGCTATTAAAGAAATTGAGGAACATTTTGAGTCAAAAAAGAATGTAACATTCCAGAGACATACATTCTTTCAAAGAACACAAGACCCTATGGAACCCATGGAAGGGTATGTTGCTGTACTGAGGACACTGAGCTGTAGAGCTCACCAGAAGTATTGAGCAAAGGACGCAGTACATGAAGGAGATAAAGATAGAAAAGTACAGCTAAGAGGTATGTGCAGTGAGTGAAAGAAAGGGCACTGGCACAAAGAAGGAGTGGTCCAGGTACAAATGCTTTAGATGTGGAAATGTAAGACATGCATCAACCAGTGTGTTCTGCCAAGCATGGAATGTGAGTGCATTAAGTGTTGACATAAAGGTCACTTTGCACAAATGTGTAAGGAGAACACGATTAATAATGTGGGGTACAGGTAAAGTCAACAGGAACAAGAAGTGATGCCAAACCCTCAAAGCGGGGAAGGAAAACCTGCCACATATTTGAAATATCAGCAGTATCTGGAGGGATGGAAGGTCCAGTGGAAATCTTTCACATTGATGGTTCCAGTGTGTCAATGAAGGTAGACAGTGCTTCGCCATGGACAGTTATCTCGAAGGAGACATTCACAGGAACCCTGTCAAGGGGATTGCAAGAATTACCACCACCTCACGTCCAACCGTGTGGTTATGGCGAGACAGTGATTGATCTAGTAGGGACGTTTCAAGTACTTTTTGGCTATAAAGGAAGGGAGTGTACGGCAAACATCCTGGTATCATTTTAGCTAGGACAGGAGGAGCAAAATAACCTAGCAGTTTGCATACACGCAAGTGCACCCATCCCGGTGACGATAACGGAAGTGGACGACAAATGGGCCTCAGAATTCAATATGGTGTTCACTGAGAATTTCGGGAGGCCAAAGGATTTTGAACATTGTATCAAGATGAAGACAAAAAGCACAAACAGTAGTGCATAAAGTGCAACCAGTTCCCCACCACATGAAGGAACAGCTACATAAGGAACTGGATTGAGTCCTGCATAGAGGTGTGATAGAGCGGGTGGATGGTACGGAGTGGCTATCTCTGGTAGTGCTCGTAGCGAATAGCAATGGGAAGATTTGCTTATGCTTTGACGTGAGAGAACATAATAAGAATATAATATTTTAGTGCAGAGATACCCCTTGCTAGTAATATCAGAAGTGCTGGCAGTGATGGCACACCTCCACCATCCTTTCCCCTCACTCACTGGCCAGCCTCTCTTGGCCCTCCTCCTACCCCCACCTGCAAGGCTTTGACTCCACACTTTCCTTCTCCTCCCACCTCTCTCAGGTCACTAAAAAGTCAAACTTCCTACTGCAGCTCCTCAGAGGTACTCTGCCTTTCCTCTCCTTTCCCCAGAAGCTCACTTTCTCCCGAGCTCTGGTTCTCCCCAGGTTGGACTATTGTAACAGCCTCTTCCTAAATCTACCTGCCTCTACTCTCCGCCCTCTGCAACTAATCCAGAACAGGACTGTGAGACTTGTCCTTGGCCTTAAGCCCTGAGATCATATCTCTCCAGCTCTGAAATCCCTCCATTGGCTCCCAGTGGATGCAAGGATTAAATTCAAAACCCTCTACATTGTCCACAAGGCTTTCTGGGGCCTGAGTCCAAAATACCTTCAGCTATCCCTCCGTAAATACCTCCCCTCTTGAGCTCTTCGTTCCTCCACCTCCCTCAGGGTCAGTCGCTTTTCAAAGAAACGAGTTGGGGGTAGATCTCTGTCTTCAGCTGGGGCCTCCCTCTGGAATAACCTCCCTGCCACTCTAAAACATGAGGAGAACCATCTCCGGTCCCGGAAGCACCTCAAGACCTTCCTCTTTGGTTCTGCATTTGCCCACCCCTCCCCTGCTGATCTGCTCTCTCTTGGCACTGTGCACCTGGCCATCCTCTGTCCCACGGAGCCAGGTATCTGTTCACCCTGCTACTCTTCTGCACTGCCATCTGGCAACCCCTTGAAATGGGGACGGTATCTGTACCCATACAGTCCCTCTTTCCCCCCTTTTCTTCCTTTTGTTCACTTATTTAGACTTACAAGTCTGCTGCCATAAACACTGCACTTGTCACTTGCTGGCTGCACTACCACTGTTTATGGCCTCTATTATATATTTATTTGTATTTATTATTTATCTTTTCTCCTCTGCTCTGCACTCTCCTCTCTCCCTGTCCATGCACTTTCTCTCCCTTCCCTTTTCCCATGCACTTGCGCGTTCTTAATGTCACTGTGCCTAGTAAGATCGCTGATGTGTTCTCCCCTGTTCCCCTTCCTTGCCTTGTCGCGCTCTGAAACACTTGTGTATGAGCGTGATACAAATAAAATATCATATCATATCATATCATATCATGGGAGAAGCGAGTTGGTTTACAGTGATAGATTTGTCCGCTGCCTACCACCAAGCACATTTGTCACAAGAGTGTCAAGATGTTACATCATTCATTACGCTGGAATGGACTTTTAAATACCTTAAGATGACCTTTGGGTTGGCGTCAGCTGCAGCTGTTTTTCAGCGTGTGACGGAGAAAGTGTTGGAGGGTGTCAGCAATGTGATTGTGTTTCAGGACGACATCCTCATTTTTGCCAATTGTGTTGAATAACATGACAGGGTATTGAGCAATGTGTTAAAAAGGTTGAGTGAGGCAGGATTTACAGTGCAGCACAGCAAATGTAAGATTGGGGTGCGTGAAGTGGAGTATCTTGGGCACAGAATTTCAGCTCAAGGAATGTTCGCCCAAACAAAATCTAATAGAAGCCAATAGTAAGGCCTCAGCACTGCAAGATCAAGTTCAGTTAAGGTCATTCATTGCCATTCATCTCAACTCCATTGGGAGCATTATTAAAGAAAGGAATGACATTTTTGTGGTCAGATGAGTGTACGGAAACGTTCCAGGAAATCAAGAAAGGGATTTCCAATGCACCTTCTTTAGTGGGGTTTGTGATTGGACGTAACGGTGTTGACAGTAGATGCCAGTTTATTGGGCATGGGAGTGTCTTTGTCAAAGTTGGACTGTGGGAAGCAAAACAAGTGTGATAGCTTTTGCATCTCGACCCTAGGGAGGTGCTGATAAAAATTATTCAGCTTTGGAGAAAGAAGCCTTGGTGGTATTTTGGGCTGTCATACATTTTAAATTCTTTCTGTGGGGCCGATGTGTTGATGTTAAATGGTGGAAATTGGTCCAGGGTGTTAGGGAGAATTCTCATTTATGTGCTAATTCCCTTCAACCTTAGAGACCGCCAGCTCTTTTGCTGGACTTTAGGAGTTTTACATTTTTATCCTGGAGTGAGTGAGACCTTTTTCTCACTCTCCCATGTGCTTTGACCTGAATTGTATTCTGTATTCTCTTTGTTTTTGGAGTCTGACAAACTCCATAGGCATCTACATTTTGTATGGTGACACCCATGCATTCTCTTTGTTTTTGGAGTCTGACAAACTCCATAGGCATCTACATTTTGTATGGTAACACCCAGCACCTTCAGTGCAGTGTCACAGAGAAGTACTTTGGATTTCACTTAAGGTCTAAATACCTTCTCTTGGGTAAACTACTGTTTCCAAGAGTAGTAAAGTGAAATTGATTTTACTTATCTTTTTCTATGTAGGTCCAGCACACCCCATCTTATGTAGAGTGCTGGGGGGTTACTTAGTAGCCCCTTTTCCTACTTACTCATGTAACATTTTTTATGTTATCCTCACAACTTTAAATGGCTGGTGGCAGTGGTTTAATATTCCTACCATTATGCTTTTCTACCGCAGGCTGAATCCTCAGCTGCCTTATAGCACCCATGAGTCACCATTGTGTCAAAATGGTCCAGGTCTTCTGTTTTCGCTATTTCTCATTTGTGAGGTCTTTCCTGGATTTTACTCTGCACGCCAAACCAGGTTCAACCCTTTTGTTTGTTTTGTCTTTGGCGGGCTTCAGTACTGAATCCCACCTCTGGCTCCAGTGTATCTGGCAGGGCAGGAAGCAAAGGAGGTACCCGAAACTCCCTGTCCTTAGTCTCCCTGGTTACCTAAATGCACCCAGTGCAGATTGGCTGGCTGGTAATCTGTGCAGGACAGCCACCCTCCTGTGTGAGTGACAGCTAGGCTGTGCATGAATGGGAGAAACCTGCATAAAAGGTGAGGCTTCTTGAACAGAAGACAGAGTCGACCACTGGAAGAAGCATCCGACGAAGGAATCATGAAGAGAAGCTTGCTGCATCCTCCTGAACCCTTGAAGTGCCCATTGAAGCCCGGCTGCTGTGCTGAAATGGCTTTTACGAATCGACTAGAGAAGCTCCGGAGAGGACGACTTCTTCCCTTGGGTTAGTGGGACCAACTAACCCTGAGACGAACTTTACTGGAAGACCTTCCCTAACTGACTGTACTTCTTTTCTGCTGCTGGCACCATGTGCAAGTGGTCAAGAAGTCCATAGTCAAGTGCATCATCTTTAAGCCGGACCAGAGCTCCAGGAAGATCCTGAGGACCCTTCCAAAGCTGGACAACCCAAACTCGAGTGACTGCTGGATTCAAGGAGCAAAGAAAGTCCACCAAGTGTCCAAGATCCGTGGTGGTGCTATTTGATGGTAGCTGAAACCGCGAAGTGCTGTTGAACTGAAAAGAGCCCGTAGCGGCAACCGACCTCCGAACTGCTGTGCAGGAGTCCTCCAGGTGTCCTCCCTCTTGTCCCCATGACCAGGGCCCAGAAACACAGGATCTGAAAGTCTGCAAACAGGAAAGAAGCCAGCTGGAACCCTCCTCTTCTGACCTAAGGTACTGTGCTGACTAGGGGGTACTTACCTCTTTGTCTGTAGCTTGCATTATCTCACTTTTATCGCTGCTTTTTACAGAGTTGATCTCAGCTCTACCTTTCACAAGCCTAACAGCTTGTGGCCCAACTGTGATTTTCTACAAACTCTCTAACGTTGTGCCAGACATTTCTGCAATCTAAGAAGTGCCTCAGCTCCATAGACATTATTCAAATTGACTTTGGCTGCCCTGGCTCCCTGCAGACTCTTCTGTCCCATTGACTTTGATTCTAACTGTCCCTCATAAGTGGCAACATGTTTGAAACTGTTATTCCTGGGCAACGTTTTTATCTAGACTTCATTGGGGTATTTTTAAAAGTGCTCCCATGCTCTGAGAACCTGTTAACCATTTTCCTTCAATTAACCTTCCCTTTTCACAACCTCAGAATTTTATCAAGTGCAAAAGTGATCAAGCCAGTACTGTCCTAGTAATTGAAGTCACCTCAGGGTGTAGGAAGTGTGTATGAAGCATCTCTAAAGAGTATCTACTTGCTTATCTTGATTCTGAGAACATGATTAGTATATTTGTATTGTTGCACATTGCCCTTTTTAAAGAATGCTTATTTAAAACTGACTGTTAAATAAATAAATAATTATTTTACTAGAAAACCTTGTAAGTGTTATTTTGATACTTGTATGTATGGATTTCGATGCTACAGCTCTACAGCTCACATTTCCCCCTCTTGAGATAAGTCCGGCTGCTCAGTCACTCTACCAACATGTGTAGTACAGACCTTTACCAATAGGTAGGTTACCTAATACCAAGAGGACAAGAGTGGTGTAGTCTCTCTGCGGGTTACTGCATACAATCTTGCCTAACACTGGTGGCAGCAGCGCTTACATTAACTATTTGCTGTACTTGTGCCCAACTAAACCAGCCACAAAGCTAAGCTCCATCAAAATGTGAAGTAATTGTAACATTCCAAATAAGGATAACTTCAATGAGGCAGCCCTGATTTTTCTGACAGTATATCAACGGAAAGATATGTGCAAAGTCAGGGGTCTGCCTGTAAAAGGAAAGAAATGTGAATTAATTGCAAGGTTGTTGAAGCACCAACGTTTGGGTAGTAGGCCTGCAACACCTACTATCCCAAATAATGAGGCAAATGTTGATGAGGATGACAGTTTAGAGTCTAACTCCAATCTGCAAGAGGAGTCAGAGGAGGTAGAGGAGTCTCAGGATGAGAGCCCTTCTTTGCCACAGCCTGCCTGCCTGCCCTTTTGCCTCAGCCTTTTTCCATTGGGACCCTACAAGGTCCAACATTAAACCCAGAATTTGTTTCTCTTGAGACACTAAGATTAGAGCTGGAGTTCAAAAAGTTAAAGGCTCAAGCAGAAGCCAAACATCAAGACAACAAACTCAGGGATTTGATAATGCAACATGAAATGGATATGAATCTACTTCCCTCCGAGGGTCCTCAAGTTTGACAAGTCCCAAGAGGCCTTGCCTGCCCAAAGAAGCAGTGAGTATGCATGAATCAAAACTTGATTTATTGGATTGGCTGGGTATATTTGAATACACATATGGTCTTCAAGGTATCAGTGGGAATGATTTAATTCCTTGGCCGTGCATAGGCTTGCCGTGAATGGCTGTCATCCTGTAATGGAGTTGGGCACCATTGCGAGAAAGAATTATGAATCTGTGAAGCTGGCATTAATAGCCAGATTTGGGAAAACTCCTTCCCAGTATGTTAAGAGGTTTAGAACCCTCAAAAAGACTGATGGTACCCCTTTGGCTACCTGGGTATGTGAGGGTTTAAAGAACCTATATGGTTGGATTAGGGGTTACAGAGTGAACACCATTGAATGAATGAGAACTCTGTTTTGTTAGAATCTATTTTTGATGCCTGCTCTCCTGAGCTGAGACAACCCTAGGCTGACTCAAAAGAGATTGATCCCAAAAAGTTAGCACAGTCTGCTGACTTGTGGATAGCCAACAGGGCCACTCACAAGGACTCTGATGTAACTCACAAAAAGGAAGATGGAAACAAGAAAGAGGGAAAATAGAATTCTAATTCCAACCATCCAAAAGAGGGCCACAAACATAGTAAGGGTAAATCCCATGGGAAACCTAGAAAGTCTTGTGAAACCTCTGGTGCCAAACCAGTGGGAGGTCAGCAGAAATTCCCATTGCAGAGAGCATTTGGGAAATGTTTGCGGGTCTACTGATAATATGAAAGGGGATTCCAGATGTAAGGGTAAACCTTCAGGGGTCCACACTGCCTCCTTAGCATTCATCCCTGAATGAGAAGTTCATATGGCAAGTGGAAACTTTCAATTACTGGTTGAAGACCCCATTGGAGTTCAAGCCAGTGTTTCTTTAGTGTCCCTGGGTCTGTGGGAACAACAGAATGTGGATGTTTACAACTCCATACCAGATAACACAAAATAATATTATAAATACAGTATACTTGTGAATGGTCAGGATATCTCTGCCATTAGAGACACTAGGGCAAGCATTACAGAGGTTGATGAAAGTTTTTTTCTAACCTGAGGATGTAGCTAAGGCACCCAATGGTCCCACTAAACTTGCAGGAGGCCCAATCCAAATGGTCCCTATTCTGCCAGCAGCTCTCATCCAGTGCAATAATGTGACTGTTAGAATACCTGTCAGTGTACAGAATGAAGTGCCTGGGAGAGTCCTGTTGGGGAATGATTTAAAAACCTCCTAGTAAAAGGAAGCAGGGGCAAACAAGATTACCCAGAGAGGCAACCTTAGGAGACTCTCAGTGAGAGGTTAAGGAGATTCTTCTTACCCCCAGCCCACAGGAAGGCTGCCCTTCCATTTCCAAGCCAAAGAAAGAGACAAAGGTGAAACCCAAGATCTCTGGGAGGAAGAAAGGTATAACACCTAAACCTGTTTACAGGGCAAGGGCATCCCGAGAGGACAGTTCCAAGTCACACCTTCCCCAGCTGAGGGTGAGTGGGAGGATCAACCAAACTCAGAAGAGTCAGCTACTGGTGAAACAAAGCTGGGAGAAAACCTTCCCTATGTTGGAAATCTGGATCCTAAGGACTATACTGACTGCAAATCTTACTCGCAGAAGGTGGACCCTCTAGCGCAGACTTCAGCAGAGGTCAAAGAGAGTGTCCCTCACTAGAAGGTCTTCACCAACAAGACAGCTTCCCAGCTGGAAGAGCAAGAGCCAGGGAAGCATAGTATGTACTGGGAGCATGGCCTCTTCTACAGTAAACCTACTGAGTCTAACCCAGGAGACTACCAGAGACTTGTAGAGCCCCAGAAGGTGAGGCAACAGTTCTTACAGTTACCCCATGAGATCCTTCTGGCTGGCCACTTGAGTTTCAAAAGGACCAACGAGAAGCCATCTCTGTATGTGTACTGGCCCAAGATGGGTGCTGAGGTAGACACATTCTGTAAGAGTTGTCACACTTGTCAGACTTCTGGCAAATGTGGAGCCAAAAATCTGGCACATTTGGTGCCCCTCCCAGTGGTGAGAGTCCCTTTCAAGAGGGTGGGGACTGACATTGTTGGTACCCTAGACCATCCAACTTCTTCAGGCAACTTATTTATATTGGTTGTGGTAGACCATGTGGCATGTATCCTGAAGCCATACCTATGAGAACTGTTACTGCTCAGGCAGTGGCTAAGGCCCTCCTTGGTATCTTTACCAGGGTAGGATTTCCTAAGGAGGTCATCTCTGACAGGAGTCACATTTTATGTCCCACTACATGCAGACCATGTGGAAAAACTGTGGAGTGACCTACCCATTCTCAACAGGCTACCATCCTCAAACCAATGGGTTGATGGAGAGGTTTGACAGAACTATGAAGAGCATGATAGGTGCATTAGAGGAACCCCTTAGAAGAAAGTTGGACCTTCTACTGCTTATAGAGAAGTCCCTAGGGCAGGGGTTGGGTTCAGCCCTTTTGAACTGATTTATGGTCATCTGGTTAGAGGTCCTTTGGCCCTGATCAAGTAAGGGTTGGGGGGTGTTCCTTCCCTTAAGCCAGTGAAAGTCATTGACTATGTGCTAGGTCTCCGGAGGAGAATGGCACTCATGATGACAGAAGCTTCTAACAACCTGAAAGCAGGTCAGGCTCTGGTCAAACATTGGCATGACAAGAAGGCCAACATGGTGGAGTTTACTCCACGCCAACATGTTCTAATTATTGTACCTATAAGGCAGCAGGCCTGACAGGACAAATGTCTGGAGGTTTATGTTTCTAGACCAGAACTAGGAGCTTTGTGTCTAGCCTCTGATCAGGAGGAGGAGGAGAGTGAGCCTCTCCCTGATCTCCTCAGGGGGCAACCTTCAGATGAGACAATTGTAGGAGTAAAACTCTCTTCAGATCTGACTCTGCAACAACAGAGTGCAAGGCTCTATTAAATCAGTTTGCCTCCCTGTTTTCACTGACACCAGGTTTGACCCCTTGGGCCATCATGATATTCTCACTGGTGACAGTCTGCCTGTCAAAAGCAGGGGTTACAGAATGTCAGACCATGTCAGATCCCACATAAAGGAAGAGGTCAAGAAGATGCTTGATCTCAGGGTAATAGAGCCATCTACTAGTCCATGGGCTACTCCAGTTTGGTTTACTAGTGCCAAGAACAGGAACCAAGGAATTGACATTGTGTGTGGACTGTAGGGCTCTTAATGCAGTCACCAAGACTGATGCCCATCCTTTACGCAGGACAGATGAGCTGGTGGGCAAACTTATTTCAGCTATGTTCCTCAGTACATTTGACCTATCCTCAGGTTATTGGCAAATAGCTGTGACAAACCATGCCAAGGAGAAAACTTCATTGTCTACCCCAGGAGGCCTCTACCAGTTTAAGGTTATGCCTTTTGGACTCAAAACTGCACCTTCTACATTCTAGAGGATGATGAATCAAGTTCTAAATAGGATGGAGGACTTCTGCATGGCATAGTTGGATGACATTGCAGTGTTCAGCCCGACTTGGGAAGAGCATCTTCACCACCTTGGATATGTTTTGCAGGCTCTTGAACAGGCCCATCTGACCATAAAGGCTAGTCAAAATGCGTATTAGGGTTACAAAGTTATGATTTGAAGTGTGCGATTTTCCGGGCAAGGAAAATGTTGTGGCAGATTGCCTCTCTCGACTGCCGGTGAACTGGGACAGTGAAGGTGACCAGGGAGAAAGGAAGGAAGAAGAAAGGATTGTGGCCAGTATTGAGCAGGGCGCTTTAAATGAGGAGGAATGGAGGTCAGCAGAAAGAGATAACCCAGTACTTAGCAAAGTGATGGAATAGACAGTGGAGTTGTCTCTCTCTGGAGGGAGTCTTAGAAAAGGCAATAAAGTGATCCCTCCTGAGGCGGGTCAGGAAAAAGTTCATAGAGATTGCTCATCAAGGGCACTGTGGGATGAATAGCACAAAAAGGATGTTGAGACAGCATTATTGGTGGCCAGCAATGGATGGTGGAGTTGATAGAGAAATAAGGAGATGTGAAGTTTGCTTGGAAAATGATGAATGCAGAGTGGTCCGTGAAACATCACTTTGCCCCGTGCTAGTACCTGGGGAACCTTGGAAAATGGTTGCAGTGGATTTAATGGGTCCCGTTCAAGGTTTGGTTGAGGGATTAAGTTTGTTGTAGTCCTAGTGGATTATCACTCGAAATGGATAGAGTGGAACGGACTATGGGACTAAGAGAAGCATCCACACTATAGAGTTTGTGACATTTTTTGAAGAGGTGTTTGTTTCATGAAGGGTTCCCCATGGAAATTGTAACTGATAATGGGGTGCAGTTCTGTTCAGGAACAATGAAGACATTTCTGACACATTTTGACATCAAACACACATGCACAGCCTTTTATCACACTAGAGATAATGGGATGGTGAAACTTGCAAATATGTTTCTTAAAGGGGGCATTCAAATGCCTTTGAGGTCGGGGTTGTTGTGGAGTAAAGTGTTGAAACACATGGTATGGATTTATTTCGTTACACCCCACTCAGTAACTAAAGTGTCTCCCTTTGTGTCACTGAAGGGAAGGCAACCAGGGACAAAATGGTGTCCCGGATAGTGAGGACCGGCGTGCAGTGTGAATGTTGATTGGAAGTAGGTGATGAAGATGGTGGAAGAGGCACAATGTAAGTATAAAGGAGTGTTTCTTGAAAACTTCAAGGTAAAGGAAAGGAAAAGGGAAGTTGGTGATTGGGTACTGATTAAGAATTCCAGGTACGGGCTCAAATGTTTGGAGAGCAAATCTATGGGACCAAAAAAATTTGGCACTGTAAGGAATAGTGTGGTGCTGGTTGATGGTGGAGAGGTGTGGTCCAAGGGCAGGCTGGCATAATGTGAGGAGACGTTGGAATCCCTTTAGGTAGGAGTTGATGGAGTGATGAGAAGAGGTGGGGAGGAAGTAAAGAGTGCGGATGAGGAAATGAAGAGTGTTGGTGAAGAGGTGAAGAGTGTGGGTGGCCGTGACAGCAGAAGAGTTAAACAATTTCCATTTAAGTTTAAAAATGTCCTTTGTGGTTGATTACAATTCGTTTGTTAAGTTTTGAAAAATGTTTATCCATTGTCATTGTTCAAGGTGTGATGGTTGGAGGGTTATGTTAAATTGTTGTTGATTCTGTATTAAGGGGAACAATGTGTTGTGTTCTTTTAAAGTGTTCCAGAACCATGCCTTGTTCTAGAACACAAAGGAGTTGAAATAAGGAGGCCGGCAGAGGTGCTTGCCGCTCTCTGCACTCTCCGTCAATACATTTTTGTTACTTACATGCTGCTTGGTCGTGTCCCTCACTCCGCTTAACACAAAGCTTTTTGGCGGGTGCAGGAGTGTCAGGGGGATTCAGGGGACCCTATAGTAGAATACTGCAAAGACATCTCAGCGGGTTAGGGGACTGTTGCTGAGATGTTATAGGTTTAGACCGGTATCAAGTTAATATGTAGAAAACATTTTTTCGACATACCAAAATGTCGAACCAAAAGTGGCGAAATATTTTTTTTTAATTTGTTTATTTTTTTATTTTATAGGGTTTAGTTTTGTTTAGTTAGAAAATAAAGATGTGTTTTAAAAAAACGACGTATGCCCTGGAATTCAGCACTAGGTGAATACCACGGAAAATAACCTCCCAGTCCCCAGGACTGCAACCTCTCTTGCCACATGTTGGGCAAACAATTATGACTCACGTGCCTTCTCATCCTTTCCACTGCTCACCCCAATGTTTGGCTTTGAACAATACTGTTTTATAAAGATGACCTGAAAAGTACACAAACCATAGTAAAGTGCTCACACAAATATATAAATCCTTAGGGAAATATGTTATGCAAAAAGTGTACAATTGTGGCATTATCTCTGGCCACAATGGAAATCTACAAATACCGAAACACAATTCAGCATGATACAAAAAATGGCCTGTGGACTAGACTCAGAACAAAAGGTAATGTGTGAAAAGTGTACCTGTGTGTGTTTCAGTATTTGACAAAGGTATGTGTCATATATGTGAGGAAAAAGTTACATTCTAACAACAATAAACGCTTTTTGGTGTGTTAAATATGAACATGTGAAAAGAAGGCAGATCATTTAAAACTGAGAAATATTTTAATTGGCCTGGAGAAGGGCATATATTATTTAGGCAACTAACTGGTGTTTTGTATGTGCTTTCAGAATAAAAATACTGTTTCTAACACAGAAACATTAAGAACGCCTTGTCCAAACCATGGTCTCACAATGAGCTATCACTTAAGATCGCTCACACTTTAAATGCTCTGCTAGAAGAGAGACAGTGATAGGCAGTCATTTCGGGGCTGGGGGGGTCATTGTCTCTAGAGCATCACTGAGGTTGGGCAGTGGCACTGTGGCCTCACTAGGACAAACAGAAAGACTTGTACATGGACGAAGTGCACCCCCCTCTTGAAAACAACATTACTTGGTATACTCGAGGCTGGCAGCTGGTGACTGCAGGCGCCCATGACAGGTGGCCCTGGGCAATGACACAGACTTCCCATGCCTCTGGTCGGCCCTACTCCCCCCTCCAGCCTGAGGTAAACCTGGGTATCTCTGGAATCATTGTGGTAGACAATGATGCAGATTGTCAATTCCGCAGGCCAGTAGAGCCATGCACATATTGAAGAGGAGTGGCAAGTCTTGATTCTTGAAGTTCTTCACATGTTACTGCAGCAGTCAGGGAGGGTATGGAGCCCAGATTCATTTGGTGTCTGTGTGTTATGTATAAAGGACCAAACCTGATAAGAGCAGTGCTCATGCTGGATGAAAAATGGAGGGGGTATTCCTAAATGCCATGAAAGCGTATTTCCTTCCCCTGCTACTGAGTACATGGTGTTACGCGTCCATCCCAATGTGGCACAGCATAGCCATTCCATGGACTTATTCTTCTGGTCTACATAGCAACATGTTATGCGCAACACCCTCCCACACCCACCGGGTGCAAAAAGCTGTAGCACCAGCAAGGAGCAACATTCCAGGCCATTAGGAACACTACTTAATGGCCCTTGTTTGCCATTGTTAAGTAAGGCATTCTGGGCTCGAAATGGCTTGGAATGCAGCCCCTACGGGTGTCAAGTGTTAAATGCAGCTCGCATGAAAGGGATGAAAATATATATTTTAAATAATGTAAATTGTAATTAATCAATAACAAAACTTGCTAATCATGAAATGTAAGACAGCATAGGATTCTAAAGCGCTTGCTGCATTTATTTATTTATATGCAGGGGGAACAATGCTCGTTTGATCACAAAAAAGCATAACATATATGATTTGACAGGAATCTGTGAGCTTCTTACAATAGAGTGAGTTTGATGGCCTTTCTGACCAGGTTGTGGAGGGGAGTAAATGGAACAGTCACTGCCACAATACATACGAGGACATATATAGATTAAGGACATCCAACATTGGAAATGTTTAAGTGCAGGTAGGCGGTGCAGCCAGCTGTGCTCGGATGTGACCAGGATGGGTGAAGTGCTAGGGTGGAGGCAGAGGAAGTGAGGGACAGGGGCAGGTAAGAAGCCATATAAACATGATAGCTAGTAGGCAGATGAGAGGTAGATTAGAAGGGTAAATCGGAGGTTTGGTGGACTGTTTCTCAGATGTCTGGAGGAGGAGAATTCCATGCAAGTGGAGTAAGTAGAGTAAAAGAGCAGAAGCGAGAGGAAGCCTAGGGAGGGCGAGGAGCCACAAAGGTAGTCAAGGAGGCTGTGTGGAGATTACGAGAAGGCTTGTAGAGGAGGATAGATACAGAAGTGCCTTACCATACTTAAATCTGGCCCTGTTTTGTATCGTCAGCCATCCAGCCTGGTGACGGTACAAGGAATTAGGTGTGAAGGGAGGATGTTGAAAGAGAGTCCTGGTAGTGAAGTTAATGATCTTGTTGAGAGGACAGAAAGCAAAGTAGGGGAGACCAAAGAGAATGCTGACACGGTAGTCCAGTTTAGAGAAGACAAGAGTGGATAAGAGATGCTTGGTGGTGTTGAAAGGAAGGAGGCACCTGGTGTTCTTAATATTTAGGAGGTTGAGGCAAGCTGCTGTTCCAGTTTTGAAGATGAAAGCAGAGAAGGTGTGAGAAGGGTCACAGATGACTCTGAGATTTCTAACTGAAGAAGAGTTGGGGAGAGTGTCAGGTGGAAACTGGATAGGCAGAGGAAGAGATGAGAGAGATTTTGGCAGATAAGAAGAGCATCTCTGTTTTGGTACAGTGTAATATCAGAGAGTACAAAGCCATCCAATATTCAATGGCAGAGAGACAGTTGGACATTTTAATAGAGAGGTCTGGGGAGAGCTCAGGAAAGAGAACATGATTTGTGTTTTGCGTGAAGAGTTGGTACGAGAACCCTAAGGAGGACATTAGTGCCCCAAGAGCAGAGGTGTAGAGTGTAAAGAGGAGCAGACCCAAGACAGAGAATTGAGTTGAGAGGTGTTCTTGCTCCAGGAGACAGAATTGGCGAGGTGCAAGGTAGGATTCAATCCAGGCAAGGGCTCAATCGTGAATCCCAATTATAGAGTATGAAGGTGATCAGAGTGAATGACAGTATCAAAGGCAGCAGACAGTTCACAGAGAATTAGGATAGACGGTAGGATGGATTGCTTAGCAGAGGCGATGAAGTTGGGCACATTCATGAGAGCAGTTTCCGTGGAGTGACATGAGCGGAAACGTGCTTGAAGGGGGTCTTGAAGGGTGTGGGTGTCTAAAAAATAGTTGAACACAACACTTTCAAGCACTTTAAACTAGTGTGGAAGGAGAGACACGGGGCAAAAGTTAGCCGGTAGGTTTGGGTCAGCCCTTTGTTTTTTTATTAGAGGGATGACCGTGGCTGTTTTGAAAACCGAGGGAGAGCAAGCCGAGTCGAAGGACAGGTTGAAGAGCTCTGCGAGGTGAGCGGTCACCAAAGGGGCAATAGACTTGATGAGCTGAGGAGCAAGCGTGTCTGATGAGGCACAAGAGGGGTTAGCCTTCATCAGTAGAGATAGGACTTCATCAGTATTAGTGTGACTTAAGTGGGAGATAGAGGCAGGAAATGATTGTAGAGTAGCCAGAGTGTAAAATGTAGGAGGAGGGAGTGTGAGGACGGTCATGAGAGAGTCTCTAATTTTGGAAATTCTGCAGCAAAGCATTTATCTAGGTCGTTCGTTCTGATAGTGGAGTTAATAGTCATAGACTTAGGAGGAGTGAGCATTGAGTTTAGGGTGCCTTGTAACGGGCGAGGATGGTTGGGGTGAGAGTCAATGAGGATTAGGTAGAATTCCCTTCCTTTGCTATCTAGAGTGGACTTGAGAGAGTTCATGGCATAGAGATAGAGACGAGTGTTTGAATAGGATGCCCCATGATTACGGATGCTGATACATAGGGGTAAAGGAAAGCAGTGGGAAGTGAGAGGAAAATGAGTCATATAGTAGGGATTGGAAGCTAGAGAAGGCAGTGCTAGTGGAAGAGGTATCGGGTGTGAAGGAGGAGAGTGAGAACTGTAGGCCCGAGAGAAAGCGGCATTGGTAGATGGTCTAAATTTCCTTTTAGAAATAGGTGAAACAAGTGGTGAGGAAAGGTCAAAGGGGAGGAAAGGAGATGGTGGTGGAAACAATTGAGTGACCAGATATGTTGGTGTGACACTAGTGTTAGTGGTTGAGAGAGAGATAGAGATGAATGAGAGATCCAAAGAGTTACTCCCTGTGTGGATAGGTAGATTATGGATAGAGTGGAGAGTGTGGTCACTAAGAAAAGACTGAAGTTAGTTCAGATTTCAGAGAAGTGGTTGAAGAAGAGGGAAGGTTAAAGTCACCTAAGAGAATGAGGTGATGTTTAGTGGAAAGAGAATCAAGGAGTTTCCCAAGAAGATCATCAAAGAATGCTCCAGTGGGAACAGGAGGGCGATAGAATGAGATGATGTAAACCGAGTGAGGCAGAGGAATAGTAAAGATGGTGAATTCAAAAGAGGTAGGAGAGGA
The DNA here is from genome assembly GCF_040938575.1 of Ambystoma mexicanum. Classification (NCBI taxonomy): domain Eukaryota; kingdom Metazoa; phylum Chordata; class Amphibia; order Caudata; family Ambystomatidae; genus Ambystoma; species Ambystoma mexicanum. The sequence continues at coordinate 1,192,067,641 of NC_090921.1, read as the reverse complement.
CGTGGCACTGGAGATTTGTGAGGCATTGAGGCAGGAACAGAGTAGGCGTCCGACACCTTCAGCTCTGCCAGTCAGATGAGGAGTGTGAATGAAGGATAGTTTGGAGTAATGTACGGCCGCCAGAGTGGCAGTGTCAGGTGGAGAAATCCAGGTTTCAGTGATTGCAAGAAAGTCTAGGGGAGGAGAGCTGGAGTGAAAGTAGTCAGTGATAAACGAAGTTTTGTTGCATGCAGACTGAGCATTCCAGAGCGCAATGTTCAGTTGATGAGGTAAGGAAGAGTATAAAAGTTGAGTCTCAGAGGAAGAGCGGTGAGGTGGATAAGTGTTAGAGGAGGTATTGTTAGCTTGTTGGCATGTTTGTTGGAAGAGATATGGGGTAGTGGGAGTTTCGAGTTGTGAGTTTTATAATAGGGATAGGAAAGGAGGAAGTTATAATGTGATTGGAGAAAGAGTAGGGAGAAGAGCGCAGGCGGAGCAGCAGGAGGAGTGAATGCATTATAGGTGAGTAGGACAGTGTGGAGAGACAGTACAGTAATTGAGAAGTGTGGGGTACTCACAGGTGCATAAGGGAGCAGGCCAAAGCAAAGGCTCATAGGTTAAGGTGCAAATAGGCTGGTCAACAGCTGGTATTCACCCTTCTATGGTTTGACCCCACATGTCAGAACAGACAGCTTGAAATGTCAAGGTTTCTGCTGCAGCAACCTGTTTGTAACATGCAGGTCCCTGCTCTGTAGAACAAAGCAACAAAAGCCCTGTGACACATGCTCACCATCAGCCCATCCTGGAAACACTCCAATTTGCTGCTAAAATCAATCTGAAGCATGTTCTCTTATTAGAGTAAAACAAAGGTTTCCTTCCAACAGTACTCACCAGGTACCAGTAACACTAGTTTGCTGTTGATTTGGCTCTGTTTGCATTTTGTTGATTATTGGCATTGGAGTATAAGTCCACGGCAGATGTAGCCTGTCAAGTGAGTAGCAGGAATTGTTCCCGTGGAATAAGTGACCCATTAGGATTCTGACGTGAAGCTGAATTTGAAGCGGTTATTCGCAAGGATGTGATTTAGCCAGTCCAGTGGCAGACTATTCTAAACCAGTCAAACCCAATATGGAGGATGCCTTATTGGACTCACTCAAAGTCCACATAGGCACACAGCCATTTTTGATCAGACCAGGCTCGTACTGGCCTATAGGGCAATAGGGAAATGCCTGATGCAAAAACGCAAAATGCTAGCTTGGGCCAGTTTTTTCGGTCATAGTGGGACAGTTTGATAAGTTACTTCAACATGCGGCTAGTAGTTTTGGCCAGTGTTACTGAATGAATATTCTTTAAAATGCAAAATTTGCATCACATTTTATCAAAAAACTCCCCCCTGGGAAGGACTCAAACAGTCTGTCACATAAGGAATGAATTGCCATTTGCAACTGTGGGACACTTTTTCATTGGTTCCAGAGACATTTTTATGCCCCAGTCCGACCCTGGGCCTGCCTCGTGGAACACAGGAATCCATTAAGACAAAATTGCCAAGAGTAGGACTTAAATAAATTAATTTTACACTCATTTTTACCAAAATGTTACATTGGGCTACCAATGCCGTTAATTGGCTTGCAACCCAGAGTCTGAAAAACAAAAGAAAATCTGGCACGCCCTGCACTTAAACCAATGTAGAGGGATATAATAATCATCTTAGGCGCAAATGTGTGAACTTAAAAAGCATCTTTTTGCCTGGAAGTCTTAGGGGCCACCCAGAACCGAGTAGTCAAAGTGAGAGGAAAAAAGGTTGCATTAATGGGCGACGTTAGTAGAAGTTCCTCTGACCACCAACAATCGGCGAGGGGTCAAAAAAGAAAAAGCTAACAGTTAAAGGGGAACCTAGAAATGCCCTACAAAATTCCCCAAAATGAAATTCTGTCTTAAAATGTGAGGTCTCATTTAGAAAGCAAAGTCAAAAAGTGGGTACATACTCAGTGGCACTACAGAGGCTCCCAACTTAATTTTGTGATCACTGGTGCCAGCTATCCGGTGATTGTGGTACTGATTTAATATTAAGATAGGAGTTTCGATTAGAAAAAAAGATAATAAAGCACCTTAGTCTTGACTAATACATCAGAAATATTAACTTATTTGTAGAAAAATCCCTGACTCCTATTCCTATGTTTTGCATGGCCCCTGTTATTTACTGGGTGATAGTTGGAGGGAAAGAGATGGTTACATTGTAACCCTGGAATGATGACCCCTTTTAATGGTATCTTAACGTTCCAATCTTTTATGGAGCACTGGTGTGCACAGACACAGGCACTAAATACCTTCTTTATTTGGCAGGTGTTGAAGTGTTGCACAAGGTGTGTTACGGTTCTGAAGCTTAATCACTGGGATCAATGCACTGAGGAACTGTGCTATGGCAGGAGTAAAATCACAATGTTGTTTGGAGTACATGAATAAAGCACTTGTGTGTTCCCTAAAAAGGCTGCTGTTGACAAAATGGACTAACCAGCAGTAAAAGGTATTAGCGATGATATTGGAGCCCTGATTACCAAATTTAGAGGGAAGGAAAGGAAATATTGCAGTAAAAACAACTGCATTTTGCAGCATGTAAGACTAATTAAAATAGCTATACCTACTAATTTTAGAGAATTTTATTTCAAATACCCTTATTGTGTCTATGGAATGATAACCTCTCACAAAGGGAGTTCCTTAATATAAATGATGTGTGGGGCTTGGGACCACTGGTGTTGTGGTAACTAGATATCAGAAACCGACGTTGATTTGTTGATCAGACTAATTAGTATAAAGGGGCAATGGGTAAAATCCTTTATGTTGCACCTTTCTAGCAGCATTTCAAAACTGTGGAGGCTCATTTAAAGTGAGAACGTTTGCTCTTTTTGGTTGCAAGAACATTTTCTCGTAAAAGCTGTCTGATCTGATTACTGATTGAGGGGCATACGTACTGTATTCCGATTGTGTAAGTGACCTTAATTTCAGTTGTTGCTAATGTGCCTCCAAATCTTTTCTGTTCGCGGCACCTGTACAGAGACAGCAGTCCTTCTCTGTATAGCAACATAGCTAAGGAAGGGGTTTCACCCGAAGAGCCCCATTAAGGACTTATTAGAAGAAAACAGGTCTTTTTGCAATGCAACTATTGTGTCCCCGCTCAGTCGTTCATACACACTGACGAGGAACACATGAAATAAGGCGACCACACACCTGGAAGCTTGGCAGGAAACTACCCTTTATTTCACTGTGCCCTCCCACATCAAGCTTGGTCCCATGACCACCTGGAGTTCTCGTGCCCACCCATCACATGTCCTGTATGACCAATGACACAACGGTACATCTGCCCCCAAAATAAAAATGTTCTAGCCCATTTTTTCGATCCATCTATGGGGTCTCTTTATGGTTCTGCTAGTACGGCCATCAGCATGCTGATGTTCGATGGTGTGTTCCCGTCCTCCTTCCATGGTGGATTCCTCTTCATCCCCGGAATATCCAGACTCTTCTCTTTCCTCTTCACTACCCTCTTTGTGTAGTTCACAAGGGTCTCCTTTGGATCTTCTGAAGAAGGAAGCGTTCCGGGTCACACGCTTGCCGACTCGAGCTGCAGTGATCATGGATCCTTTCTGGTCCGTAATGATCAGTGGTCATGGATCACTTCACAGAACACACTTGCCCACTTGGAGGTCGGATGCCTGTGCTTTCTGGCAGGCATCGGTATACTCTTTCATCTTTTCTTTTGTGGTGGCATCCTTCCTTCTTGCTTTGCATTCCCGTCTGCTAAGGGTCCGCTGGTCAGAATCATGAGGAAGTTGTGTGTGAATAGGACAGCCAAACATTAATTCCGTGGGGCATACCTGTGGGATATATTGAACCACCCAATGGCATTGCCTCCATCACTAAGCTGCATTTGCACAAGAAACAACAACCTGGCTGTGCTGGCTCCTGTGGGCACCAGGACCACCAAACTCCATATTGGTAGCAACAACAACAAAAAAAAGAGATGGCTCCATCATCCTGCCTAGCACACTTCATGCAAAATGGAACAAGGGGACACACTGAAAAAATATGCCAGTGTGTTCTGAAACCTATAAATGGAATCAAGTGAGAAGCAGCATTGCATTGCTGCAAAAGCCAAATATCCCCTTCAAAATGAAGCATTTTCACCCTTTAAAAATGCTGCTTGGATGCTAATTCCATCAGTCCTTCTGAAACCACTGTGATTCAAAAGGCCCTGTCATGCCCAGGATATTTCACTGTGCTTCACCAGAACCATGTATAATTCCTGAGTGACAGGCACAGTCAAGCCAACTCTCAGAGAAATCCAGAAGCAACTTAATTTTCACTCGCACAGGAACACGTGTTTATTTCTTGCCAAAAATGTATCCAGGCTCAGCTTTTCAAAGCGACTTTAACTCCCTGAGCCAGGTCAAGTATAAATGTATCTCTGCTTTAGATAAAACTCCTACATTCAAGGAAATGACTACAGATGCAAAGACAGTGTGGGCAGCTGAGGGAGCTGCAAAACCGAATTTAAAGAAATAAATGCTAGCAGTTTTAACACATGTGGAAAAATGGGTGTCATTGACTGAAGAACAATTGGCCTCTTTAAAAGTAAATTGTTAAGGAAAGCCGGCATACTTAGCAACTTAAAGGGTTTATGTTAGTGGTGATAATACACACATAGGCTATCTTCTTTCACATGTTGTTTTAATTCAAGACCAAAATAAGAAATTAAAGAGTTTAGAGCACATGGGCTGGATTTCCAGTCATTCCAGTTGCCAGGCATGAAACTTCCCCAAGGAAGGGAGACACACCATAAATCCAGGACACGTACGTGAAAATTGCCAGCTTGAAAAACTTTGTATGGGCTAGGACAATGAAAGTTCACACGCTTGTAAGACATTTGTCTGTGCTCCAGGCTGGGACAGTAGAAGTCCTGGGACACTAACCTGTCAAGTGTAAGGGGCAATAAGACCTTCAATTAAGATGAGAAACCTCTACCTTGCCTGGAAGGAAATGACATTTGATTGGAGTTGAAGTTAAAGAAAAAAAAGGACCCAACAAAGGAAATGCCTTTTGGTATAAAGACTATTTTATAAAGAAACTTTAAAGACTTTTTATACCTGCAGCAAGAATTAGTATAAATGTAAAAAGTTCTCAATTTCAAATCTAATTTGATGGGCTTTCTGTTAAAACTTGGTAGAACTCATTGCCGCATGGGGCCCAGAAGTTACAAAATATGACATATTCCAAGGAAAGTATTAATATTGCAAACATACATTTTTGTACATACATCCCTGGGGATACTTTGCATCTGTGTACAAAATTTTGGAATTTGAGGCCATATCTTTCATGTGTAAAATTACCAAAATATATTTGAAGGGCGAAACAAGATCACACAGACTGGAGGATTTGACTGATGTGTGCTGCACATAATATGCAACATATGTGTATAATTTGCCAAGAGATTGTAATTATAGAAATGTATGTTTTTGGCAAAATCAGATTTTCAGTAAATTAAATGTGGGAGTTCTTGGACATTGTAAACCTCACCTCATAAACCTGACATCATTCCCTTAGAAATCCAACCAGCTGAGAGCAAGGCAGAGACTAGTACCCCTGCCCAATCCAAGTAGTTTAGAGGCGTGCGTAGTTAACCCTGCCCAGCCTCTACCTTGATGATGTCATTTTGCACTATAAATAAGGGTCCCTGACAAGACCCTAGACAGACACTCTTCCTGATTGTCCTGCGCTGGCGTCCTGTTCCTGTACCTGTCATCTATCCAGACTCCAGGTCCCAACTACAAGGCCAAGCATTGCTGATCCAGCTCCAGCAAGGCCTCTGATTTTTGAGAAAAAAACACTAATCTCCCATTAACCAGGAGAAAACTGTGGTACTTTTGGCATCCTGATCCAGATTGGCTTGCTGCCACCCACTGCATGCTGCTGCCATCCTGCAATCCTGATGCACTATCTCATCCAGTGACCAGAAGTGTTACCCGGTAACCAGTCTATGCCCAGCTGATCCTGTCCCACTGATTTTATCCAGCTGTCCTTTGTTAGACCAGATCCGTGTGGTGACCAGAGTGCTGACTGTCCAAAATCCAAAGACTAAAAAGTGGACTGTGAGTATTAATAGGAACCATAGAAATTCATAGTATACCTTGGCTTGCTTTGTCCTATTCCAATCTCTGAGCTATCCTATTCTGACCCCGATATCTTGTTAAAATGGTCAGCATTATATGCAAAACCCTGCCTTTGATTCCTAGTGTTAGCGCCGTTTTTCTCTTCATTTTTGTTTTGCTAGAAAGCCAGTAGTGATTTTGATTAAATACATTAATTTTCCATAAAGGAAACAGGGTAAACCACGTGAAGAGTTACAACGGCCGCGTAACTGTGGAGATTCACAGATGGCATTCTCTTTTTCTTAGTACTTAAATCCAGTTTAAGTAAAATTTGCAAACCATTTTAAAGCCGTTTTTCTGTTGTTTCTCTGCTCAATTTTCCTAAAAACGAACCTCACTAGATCTTGCATAACGCACTCAATTTTACAATATTTCACCCATTTTTATTAAAAACCGTTTTGGTAATTTCAGGTGGGAATTGCAAAAGTTTGCTAATTTTCCAATGTGTCATTTGCTGCAAACATGTTTTAAAACCTGCCACTCATTTTCGAACTGTATTCTCTTGGTTATACATTGCTTGTGATTGTTTGTACTTCTACATGGTTGCTGTAGTGAGTAATAATATTTGTTTCAAGGTTTTTACACACATTCATTCATTTATTAATCCATTTCCGAGTGTCATTTTTAGCATTGGCAGGGTTGTAAATCCGTTTTTCTCTCTTGTTTGGGGAGGGAAGGTTTGCTTTCCATTCTGTGTTCTATTTGTCATTCCTGATTACCTGCTGTTTCTGTTTATCCATTTAGAATTATTATTTGTGGGTTGAGGGAACATTGCAGGGGGAAATTCTAACTCAAGTGCTATCTTACCTAAAATCAAAAAAGTGCTCGTATTCCCTGGTGTTTTGTAGAGGTGTCAATAGAAGGTTAACTAAGTGCATTGCTTACATTCCTATTGTTATTATCACCCCATTGGTGATTGCTACCACACATTAAAAATTGTATGATTTCTTTTAATTTTCAAATAAATAAATACATATTATATTTTACCAACCTGCCTGGTTCATGGTCCATTGTGACCTGGGGTATTTGAAAAGGGGGTGTGATATGAGTGGTGTATCATCTCAATATTGAATCTAACATAAACATAAGCATTTCAATCGTGCGCTGCATACTGGGCCGAGACTAAGGTGTGCATCGCCTGATTGAAATCCTTAACATACCCATGTCGAGATGTGCGGGGTGTTGTGATAATCCTGCAGGAACTGATAGAGGGTCTGTTCTAGATGTTTCTTTGTAATGTTGGCCACTCTCCCTGCCCTTTTTATGTTCACCATGAAGTGTTCAATGGTGCTGTTGGCCTGGGGCCAAAGGGGGTGATACTCCAGTGGTGGAAGTCCATTTACCGGGTAAATTCCCTGAAGTCGGAGCTGGTAAAAGGATATCCATTATCCATCTTCACCACCTTTGGGATGCGGTATGCTCAGAATATTCTGTCCAGTGCTGGAATTACAGCTGTCACTGCTGTTGACTGTAAGATTTCCACTTCTGGAAAATTAGAGTGTTTGTTGACTGCCACTAGGATGTATTCGCCATTCTGAAGCAGCCCTAAAAAGTCAATAGCGATTTCTTCCCAAACATGGTCACGTAGGGGCATTGTCAGGAGTTGTTCCGTGGCCGTGTGAGGCTGGAACTAAGACACACATGGCATGACTTCCGTGTGGTTTTGATCAGTTCATCCATGCCGTGAAACCAATCTCTGTTTCACATTTGCCCTCAGTCGCGTCACAAATGTATCCATGGTCTCACCTGTGAGTTGCCTGGTGGTATGAAATACGTGACGCTCGTAATCGACATTATTGTGGATGGCAAAGGGATCGCCCAGGATGTGCTTCAAGTCTGCATAGGTGTATTCACCGTCTTTGGGTAGCTCAAATATGATGTCTTGGACTTTGGGGCCTGCCGTGAGGGTGAGCAGGCCTGTTGTGTGCTTGTCGTCTTGAGCGCCTAGTGTGGGCAAGTATACGTTGAACTCTTTGATCCACCTGGACCAACTTGGACCCAGATTAGTTGTGTCAGTGGTGTCAAAAGGGAACAGTGTGAGCACTGGGATGGAGTCCCTCACTTGCTGTGCTATGGGCACATGGGCTGGTGCTGGATCCTGGTCTCCCATGTCACCAGCGTGGATCTGGGTTGTTGGCCAACAAGCAGCTTCTGCCCTTTCTGACTTGGTGTGGATGAGGGCAGCTGCAGTGAATTAATGCTTGCGGTTGTGCTTGTGATGAGGCAACCAGATGCTCCCTCAACTGGTCTGAGGTGGATGAGAGTGAGGCGTTTGGTACTCTATAACACAAAGTACCTCTTCAATCGTGTGCCAGATGTCCACTTCTACTGGTGCTCTGTAGGGGTGTTCCCTCTGTTGGCCTTTTAGCAGCTTTCTTCTTGCAGGTGCACGTTTCTGCTGTGGGGCTTGGAGTGCTTGTGTCCTAGTGTACTTAGGGTTTATATTCCCATCAGTGGGCTGGGCCGGCTTGCGTCTGCTTTCTGGTGTTCTGCAGCTGCCCCCTGCTGTGTGATGGGCCATGAGGAAGGAGCCACAGTGTGTGGTGTGCCTTTCCCTGCTCCTGCCCTGTCCCTATCTTGTCGATGTTGGTCTGTTATTGTATCATTTTTTAAATGTGTTTTATTCTGCCTTGCCAGGTATGCAGCAGGCCCTGGACCTCCCTTGTGCGGCAGCCGCTCTCTCCTGTGGGTGTGGCGTGTGCTTGCTGCACAACCTTTGGCTAGGGCTGGCGTGTGGTTCTGAAGTGGGGCGTTTGCCCTCTGCTCCTCTTACTTTTTCTACACGCCCTCCGCGCGTCGCGATGAGGACTTCTCCTCGTGTTGGCAGCTCAGGTGCTGCTTCACTGGCAAGCAGAGTGATATTTCAATGCCTCGGAATTGCGTGCAGCTTGCAGTGCACAGGCTCATCGCAATCCCATCCTCGTCACCGGTATTGTGTCCACGCACAGTCATTCTCACATGATGACGCAGGACACTTAAAATAAGGTGACAACAAGACTGTTAGCTTGGCAGGAAACTACCCTTTATTTCCCTGTGCCCTACCACATCAACATTGGTCGTATGACCTCCTGGAGTTCTATAGGTTAGCAATTTTTTTTGACAAATACCAGCCCAACATGTAACAATTTTGCCATAGTGTTTTTAACTGCTGTTAACTTTTTGCATGGGTTACGAATTTTGAAAGTTTTTACATTAGCAATGTCTACCAGGGAGGGCAAAGGACAGAATTGGCATGGGAAACAGAATGCTCCTCGTACCCCAGGGGTGACAGCCCCTAGCAGTGGTGATTTACTGGCATGGCAATGGTGGAATCATTTAGCACCTTTAGCCACAAGCAAATCAGAAGAACAGCACAACAAAGCACGTCGACCCTGACCTACAGACATGCATACTGAACTGTATAAAGTACAAGGCACATGGGGAAGAACATAAAGAAATAAAAATGAGCTTTCTAAAATATGCACAACATATATGGAACACTAGTGCGATCGACTTTGCCTCAAACCTCGCAGACAAAATCATTATGATCGTACGCACCGTAAAAAATGAGCCTATCACTGCTCCTTCTTGATCGATACATTTTGAACGGCATCTATAGGTTCGTTGTTTAACAATAAAACAAGCATTATTCAGGATTGCATAGACACTGTTTTGGCATGTAGACAACCACCACAGGCCCGTTCATGGTGTGTTTTCTCCCTGATGAAACATTCTTCAATTTGCACAAAATTTTGCATCCAGAGAGTGTAGCAATCCCACCAGCTTTGAGAAGAGGGCGGGAAACAGGGCCAGTGATGGCTGTTATGTGGTGTATTGGCAGACACCGAGACGTAGAACGTCACAGCGTGCTAGAATAAATATGGCCCCACGCCCGACGTGAGGTCAATCATGAGTGGGGGAAGCCATTGGAGGCATCTCAATGGGCCTCATTACGAACCTGGCGCTCCCGTAATGAACGTTGCTGGTACAGGACCGGCACCGTTCATTACGGGATGCCCTATTACGAGGTCCCCTTGCGGGACCCGCTCAGAACGTCTGTTCAGACCAAATATTCTAAGCGGGTCCTGCAAGGGGACCAGGGAGCTAATAACGGGCCTGTTATTAACGGGCCCGTTATTAGCTCCCTCCCCATTCCAGTTGAGCCCCAGGAGGGCTCAAATGGAAATGGGGATGGGTTTTTTTCAATGAGGAATTACCGGGTCCTCCAAGGTTGGAATGGCCCGGTAATTCCTCATTGAAGGAACCTGGACCTGGAACTCTGTATGGAGGCAGCCATGCCCTTATTAAGGGCATGGCTGCCTCCATACTCGTAATGAGGCCCACAGTCTTCTTTCCAGCAACCTGCGCATCGCAGCCTACCCAAGCTCCCTCTCTCCACTCTGTTCACCGAACAAAACAACAATGGTCACGAAGGTGTCCCACATGGTGGTCCACTGACCTGCAACACACGTGGCTGATACGAGCGGCACAGCGGGTGCGCTCGCTCATGGGGCATGCCCGTGCTGCGCACTTCAGGAGCACATCATGTGAATCCTGGGAAGACAGTGATCCAGCTTCCATCTCTGGTGTCCCACAGGTATGAGATCCCTAAAAGGCATAAGCACCACACTGTTGCTCACCACCTGGTGTGAGGCAGCCATTGCCTCAATTTCTGAACACTCTGTTTAGCAGAAATCTCGCCAGCAAGGCTTCTTGCCCCCTTTCTGTGAATTTGACTAGACAAATCCCGGGCCAGCCTAGGCTGACACTGGGAGCTCTGATGTGAACACCTGGAAATGTATTCTAACGTCACCAGAGAGCAGAACGGATGGGTCGTATGGTGTGGCTATTTCTGCTTTAACAGAGTACTTAGCTCCCATGGTCAACGCTGACTATGAAAAGTTCATCATGAGGTCCGCAACACAGAAATGTGAGGAAAGTCTTGATGCATTCCACGGGTTTCTATGGCAACTTGCGGCTACATGCACATGGACAAACAAAGAGGAAGAAGTCAGGCTACAAATCATGTTTGGATGTTACTCAGTCAAGTTATGCTGACAAATCCTCCCCTTGAATTGGGGTGCTCGCACGAGTTAGTTGACGTTCGAGCATACAGGATGGAGTCTGCACTAAAGTCTGTAAAGCTGGAGGAATCGTGCGCTGTAAAAAAAACGCCCACAAAGGAGATCAGCTGACAGAGTTAACTGGCCAAAGAGAGAACTTAGGAGTAACCCATGGCCGGTTCCCTGCCAACAATGTGGGTACGACTTCCCTCACCTGAAGGAGTGCCCAGCAAAAGGGACACACGTGCAGCATATGCAGCACACAGAACAATTTTGCACTCATCTGCAGGGCTCCAGTGCCGGCCATAGTGCCTCGAGGTAAAGAACGCCCCAGGGTGGCAGCTGAACGCCAGTCGTCGCAAGTCACAACCATGGCACCAGCGGAAGACGCTGAAGCAACTCGTATGAGAGAAGAAGAAGACGAGACATGTTCTTCATCTTTGCAATAATGAGCATAAGTGGGAAGAAGAAGCACCCGCTAAGATGTTCAGTGACCATATTGAATACTGCCATCCTTCTGCTCATAGACACAGGGGCACCTGTAATTGTGAAGGAGGAGTCACATTAACAGAAACTGCAGGACCCTCCACCACTTTAAAACATAAGTGTGTGGATCTTCAGGAGTCATTCTCCATTGCCTCTGAAAGGAGTGTTCATAACACTAGTGTGACATGAGAAAACGACCATCAAAGGATGATTCTTCTTGTCAAAGATAGGTGAACAGACCCTGTTAGGATATGTGGTGGAAGAAGCCTCAAGCTGGTCCAGTGCACACACAGAGTATTTGTAGAGGATATAGAAGCCCTAGTAGACCTTTTCAAGGATATTTTTGATGGCATCAGGCGCATGGTGGGGGATCCAGTGCGCCTCCATATAGAAGAAACAGTTCAACCCATGGCACTAAAACACAGGAGAGTGCCTTTCCATCTACAAGAACGGGTGGAGAAGGAGATTCGCAATCTCATAGAACTCGATATCATAGAACCAGCTTAGGGACCCACTCTGTGGGTGTCCCCGATGGTAATCGCAAAAAAACCGAAACAGTTTGACTGCATACGAATTTGTATGAACATGAGGATCCCAAACAAAGAAATCATGAGAGTACGCCACATAACACCAACCATCAAGGAAATTGTAGCCGATCTGGAAAGCGCCACCTTCTTCTCTAAACTGGATTTGAGAGCCGGTTATCACCAGCTAGTACTACATGAAGAATCCAGGTATATAACAAGCTTCACTACTCATATCAGTCTGTACCGGTACAAAAGACTTAACTTTGGAATCTCGTCAGCAGCCAAAGTGTTTCAGAATGTTGCTAGAGGGGCCCTGGAAGGGTTACAAGGGACACTGAATGTTAGTAAAGACATCCTCATCTTCGTCAAGTCTGAGAGTGCGAGAGTGAGCACCTACAACCTGGGAGAGGTGCTGGAAATGATCCGCTCACTCGGATTAAACCTCCACCAAGAGAAATGCAAATTCTTAAAGAGAAGAATCAAGTTTTTTGAATTTGGTTCCAAGAGGTTGGGTTGTCAGTCTATCCAACTAAAAGTTGAGACATTTGTGAGGGAAAGGCGCCGGGAATGGTGTCTGAAATCAGTAGCTTTTTGAGGAGCTTCACAAAGAACTCCACACCGTGGCAATGGACCCCATTAGAACAGAAGGCGTTCGAGGACTGCACTTTGGCTTTCTTCAATCCAAACAGAAACAAAGAGATTGTGGTGGCCATCAGCACTTTTGGGCCGGGCTGGGCTGTGCTCATATAGAGAAGGAGGCCGTGGCAGTACTCTGGGGGTATGGCCACTTCCATATATGCATCTACGGAAAGCCTGTTCAAGTAATAATGGAGCATAAGCCGTTACTCCCAATCATGGTCGGCGGCTCGGCAAAACCCCCACCCTGCATAGGAAGATGGATGTTGGCGCTACAGGACTACAGAGCGAATATAATTTACCGACCTGGAGTCAACAACACCAATGACTATTAGTCCAGGCAGAGTCAGCGGAGTCATGGAGGAGTCAAGGACGTTACGCTGACCATCTGCTTTTATTTTTTTTTCTCTACCTTGTTCATGCTCTAACATGCTCTAACAGTGACGCTTACACAGTCTGTTTGCCCGTTTCATTGAGGGAGGTGGGACTTCATCATTAAATAGCCTGCTGAACCACAAAGTCAGCAGAGTCAGCAGAGTCTTGAGGAGTCTTTGGGAGATGCAGGGTAGACGCTTCTCAAGCTTGTATTCAACCGACGATAAACCTGCTCATAATGGTTTCACTGACGGGCCCTCAAACGAGACAGCGAGTATAGAGAGCCCTGCCTCTGGAATCATCGAATGGAGCTGATTCGACTTCACTATGTGCTCCTCCTCGCTCACCGTTTAAACTGATCAGAACGGTGACTAAACCAAGGAAGGAGATTCACGCGATCTCTAAGGTGAGTGGACAAGCGCAGCATGCAAATGTAAAACAATATAGAAGACCTAATGAATCAGTGCAAGGGAAAGCGCTGATTGATAGTGTTTCTCAGGAGGGGGAGGAGTCATCTGTATGCTTGCCACAAGAGACCAGAACCCAAACTACAACGGTGGGAAACGAAGAGATAGATCGGAAGGCCCCTGTTGGATTAAAAAAAATAGAGATTGTCCGCTTCGCGGAGGTAGTTGCATGTTTCCATTGCAAATAACCGACAGGGCTGTGACAACTGGGCTATGCCCCAAACCACCTATCGAACATAGTCCCACATATGAACAGTTAAGATAGTCAAATGTTTACTCCAATTTCCAATCAGATGCATCACATACAGAAAAAACGGAAGAGATGACCCCCAAGATTACCTATAATCCAATGGAAGATATCTTGGAGGGGGACAAACCCCGAACAATAAAAACACAAGTGCGAATAATGAGCCAGTTGTTAGAGAATGCAAGCGCAGCTTGGATTCAATAGCCAGTAAAAGACTGTCCTTTAATTAAACAAAAGGAAGCCTAACAGAAAACTTGACGACGCCTCAGACGGCGCAACGAGAAAAAGCGGCACAAGCCAAGCGCCTTTCATTAGACATAACAGAAATCGAATCTTTAAAGTCAAACCATGAGAAAAGATAGGCTGTATTCAATAACCCAGCATTTATCTCTCGAATATCATGGGAAGCAGAGATGACATCAACTCCAATGCATCACAGTAAAGACATACAAATGAGACCAATATTGAGGAAGATGAAGACCGAATTAGAGAATAATACAAGGCGAATCCAATACGATCAACTAACAAACAACGACTCACTCAATATATCGATTGAAAAACCACAACTTACAATGGAAGCAGACTTGAGTCAGACAAAAACAACAGAAACTCAAAGTTCAATACCAAGGAACACAAGAACACAGGTTAGGCTCATAGAACAGATTCAGAAGCGCAGCGGAGAGCGTAGAAGGGGCTAAAGTTCCTAATGTCACATGACCGACGGGCTACGCTCTTCCGTATTAAAGAGAAAGAGCGTATATGCAAGGCACGCCACCATTACCATAGTAATCACCAGCCACGCGTTACCAAGGTTCTGTTGTTGTTCAGGGCCTTCATAACACGTTTCCTCTTGGTAACACACCGAAGAGCAGATTAGTTACTACATCTCCTTGTGGACCTGGCAGATGAACCACACTCGAGCAAAGTCCTGACACTGGGACACTCCTGTGTGAAAATATGGCATTTCCCCATATCCTTTCCTCAGAAGATTAAAGTGAGACTCCTCCTTCGCATTTGCAGAAATGTTGTCCAGGGTCAATGCCTTGTACTTTCAAATGTTTCCCTCTGAAAGAGTAAAAATAGCAGACAATCGTGATCCATAGCATAGGTTTAAAATGAGGGCAAAGATTAACTCCTCACACTCAGCGATGTATGTGCTGAACCTTATGTTTTTTTCCAAGTGTTTGAGTATGCTAACAACCATTGCCACAAATGTGATCTGGGAAGCTGATACACTTGGAAACCCTTCAAGTTAAAGGCATAGACAGATCTGCTTTAAACCCTCTCAAAAATGAATTTGCTCCAAAACTGACCCCCACACTAGACTTTGATATCATCAGGGTAAGAGGAGACTTGGGCAGTATGTGGACTTTGAAATCATTCAGAAACCTAGAGCTGTCAGCTTCAGAGATGGCTGCCTGAAGGCTGAGCTCCTGCACCTGAACTGATTCCCTGCTCTACCCTGCTATGGCTGAACCAGTCTCACCAGATACAAAACAACCTGCTAAGAGACAGAAAGGGGATGGTGAGAGAACTTCTGATGAAAGAGAGGATAACATCCTAGACACGCTTACTAAATTGACTTTGGATGTGAATGAGGTCAAAGACAAGATGACTAGCAGAGGAAAGATACTTTGAACTTTCTTCAAACGTCAACAAAGTTGAATCCCATTTGAATTGCGTGGATGGCACTGTGGAAAGGATGGAGACCCAGATTAAAGATCTGCAATTAAGAAATGAAAAATTGTTTTGGAAACTCTCTGAGCAAGAACATTTTTCAAGGCGGAATAATGTGAGGGTGGCTGGCCTTCCTGAAGACATGGAGAGAGGCAAACCCATGGAATTTATTGAAAAGGTACTGGTCTCTATACTAAAACTGGATCTCAAACTACATCTGGAATCAGAGAGGGCACATTGAAGATTGGGACCAAAGCCGGCTCAGGGACAGCGATCCAGACACTTTGTGGTTAAATTCCTGCGCTTTCCAATTAAAGAAATGGTGCTGAAAAAAGCTTGGGAAATACATGATTTATCCTGGAATGGTCATAAGGTGATGATATTTGGGGACCTCAGCCGGGATGTTCTTGATAAGAGAAGGGAGTTTAAGGCTGCTAAGGAAAAGGCAAAGTTGAAGAACCTCAGATACTATATGGTGTATCCAGCCATCTTCCGTGTGGTTAAGGATGGCAGACTGTTTTCCTTCAGTGATAGTAAAGTGGCAGAGGCCTTCTTGAGTGATCTGGATAGTGTGGATGACAGAGATGATCTAGAGCAACCTATGGAGGCTACTACATCTGCATCTGTATCTCAAAAGCTGTTGCCTTCGAAGAAGAAAAGATAATTGATGTTTGTCAATGGGCACCTAGACATGCATTGATGATGTTATGGTTATTACTTGGATTTCTGAGACTTTATTTGTTGAAATGCGTTTATTTTTATTTTTTTTTCCAAATGAATTATATATATTTACTTCATTTGCCATCCATTGGAAATAGCGGCCGTTGGAATCCGTTGCCGCTCTTGTTTACATTCAATGTTGTAACTCGAGCCATTAGAGAAAAAGCCCTAGCGTTTTGCACGTTACCTCACGTAGTTTCACATCATCATGGAGGACGTGATTAGTGCATGGTGGCGTAGTAAGTCCCCGCGTATCACGGAGCGGTTGCATATTCCCGTGATGATGCGGCAATGTGTTGGGTGTGGTGGTATCGGCAGAGGATTTCTTCACTGGGCTCAATCTGGAGGCGTACACTTTCATAAACCTGCTGATCCGCGGTGAGTAACATATCCTTGTGAGGCCATTCGTGACAGAGAGGGGGATTGTGATTTAATTACTGAAGTGACTTGCCTGTCTGGTTACCAAGCACGTAAGCGACCTGTGCTCTTCTGCTGCAGGGTACGGACGTAGCACCAAGCACAGTTGCGTGCCCACTGACCTGTGCCGTAGTGTAGCGGATCAATGCCATGCACGCAGCCGGCGCCGGCTCCTGCAGAGTCCTGGCTCGGTGTCTGAGTCCCGTCGCGGCTGCAAACGCACCGTCTGCTTCCCGCCGGCAACAGGTGAATGGCAGAGAGACGCCTGGGCGGCTGCTGCCTGCGCCTGGCTTGAAATGCCGGTGACGTCACGGCGGATGGCCACACACTGCCCCTATAAGCGTGCTTCAGAGACAGAGAGCTGTCGGATCTGCGGGGCCCCTCATCCCTCCCACCTCCCAGTACCCTCCACACAGCCGGCCCTAGGGATCAGCAGGGCCCATGCAAAGCAGGAGACGCCGAGGGGAGCCGAGGCTACGACCAGGAGGTCCGGCACTGCCTCCAGACTACCTGCAGCTGGAAAGCTTGCCCCAGGCCCAGCAATTAGCATGCATTCACCTTATCACACCATTGCACAGCTCGACTTGCCTGACCTAATTAGTCTTGTGAAACCCGGCCATCAAATTGGGACCTAAGGTACATTAATGTCTGCCTGATGACATCCCCCTACAATCGCAGAACATTAAGAGCAAAATGCGCAGCTGGGTGCAGATGGTTACTTTGTGTTCCAGAGCATCGACTGGAGGAACTAAACTGTGAAATAGAAACTGAAGCCTCTATTCGCTAAATGATTTGTTTCCATGAGGACATGTTTCTTTTGCTGCCGTGTCAGATTTCAGTGCCACTGCCAGTTTCTGTTCATTTTAGTTAGCTGGCATTTGTTGTGTGGTGAGCTGAGGAATATGTTAGAATTGTTTACGCAACAGCTGCAATCAAGCATGCTGCCTAACAGGCAGAACTGGGATGAGTGTTTCTTTTTTCTACAGGCTGATGAAAACATATGTGATTGGTCCGGTTGTATACTTGTTTTTAATTCCAAGAGAAAAATATTGCAAGCTTACTCAGGGATTTGGTGACACATTCATTAAAACTATAAGAGCATTGAATTCCGATATTAGTACGAAGGTATGGGTAAATGGGGTTATGTCCTCTTCATTCTTGTTGTCTAGGGGGACTAGACAGGGTTGTCCATTGTCTCCATACCTGTTTAATCTGGCATTGGAACCCCTCATTTTATACTTGAAACAGGAGCAGGGCCTTCATGGCCTTTGATTTGGAGATAATGAGATGAAAGTTCTGTGCTACGCTGATGACATGACTATTATTTTGTCTAATCCGGCAGAAGGGTGTGTGAACTTAAACAGATGTTTGAAGAAGTGGGTCATTTGTCGGGTCACAAGATAAATTGGGGAAAAACAGTGGCTTTCCCTTTGGATGTTAGTATCCCACGTGGTGTTTTGGGCTCTTGGAACTGCCACTGGGAGACAGGGCCAATTAAGTACTTGGGTGTTTACTTGGTCCGAGACTTGAAGAGAATGACTGTTTCAATGTATCGCGAATATTGGAGGTAATTAATAGGGATGTATTGAAGTGGGGCCAGTTGAAGATGGGGCTATGGGCCAAGATTAATGCCATTAAAATGGTACTTTTACCCAAAATTCTCTACATCATACAGTCCATCCCCCTAAAATTCACAAAAAAAAGTAATTTCTCCTGTTGACAAAGCAGTCCAAGGTTTTCTTTTGGGGGTTGGTAAAAGGCCTAAAGTGCCTAAATATATTTTAACATGTCCTGTGAAGGATGGGGAATTCGGATACCCGATCTTGACGAATTATTGTATGGGTTTTCTCTTGAAGAAATCAACCTCATACTTCTCTGATAATCATGAATATGTTCCCAATTGGTATATTATTGAGAGTTCCCAATTTTCACCTTATGCCCTTAGAGATATATATTCTATGTTGAAAGTGCCGCCTTCAGTGAAGAAGCTACCTACAACGCGCGCTACTAGGGAGGCGTTGTTGCGCTTTATGGAAATTGATTGTGGGAATGCTTGGATGCATTATGATGCATCTTTGTGGCATACTGCATGTTTGCAGTTAGCAAACAGGCCCTTATTCTGGATGAGTTGGGTCAGTAGAGGCATACTTCGTATTCGTGATGTATGGCTAGACGGACGCATGATCCCCTTTGACCAATTGAAAACGTCTTTTGGGATTGGCGCTAGAGAGAGAAGTCGTTATGATGCTTTGAATGCACTCTTGACTGAACGGACAGGAAGGTTGGACGGGGTCATGAATGAGAGACCTTCATTGTGTGAACTTCTCCGTTCTACCTCGTATGTGGTTTCCACATACTTGGTATTAATGCTGATGGAAGAAACAGATCTGAGGGCTTGGGATAAACTTCGCCAGACCTGGATGAATGATCTTGGTGCGGATATCCCTGTTAAGGAGTCGACCTATTTACTTCATGTGGGGGTGCAGGCAAAGATGGATTTGCAGCTGCGATATATTAGACAAAGGATCCTCTACAGATTATATTGGACACCGTCCAAGATGGCCAGTTTGGGACTTTCGGACTCTGATTCATGTTGGGGTTGTGGATGTAACAGGGGTTCTTTGATGCATATATTAAGGATGTGCTCGAGAGTATCTGATTTTTGGTCGGGTGTATTGGACAGGTTAGATCTTATGATGGAAAAGAATCTTCTTTGCACTTTCCTTTCGACCATATTGTTGTCCAACGGGGGAGAGGAGACAGGGCTAGAGATAGTGCAGATTGGATTAATAGAGTTTTCGTTTTGGCAATGAAACAGATCTTGCGAGTTTGGAAATCTAGAAAGAAACCTGGTGTGGAGGAGTGGCTTTTGGACATGCAAGTCTTATCGAACTATGATAAAGTTATGCTATTTGGACAAGGACGAGAGGGGCGTTATTCTTGGCTTTGGGGATCTTTTAATGACCTATTTGGTTGAATGTACAGATTCCAGTGTTTGATAAGCTATCCCTTGAGTGGGAGGTGGTGGGACTGTTTAGTTGTGCGTTTTTCTGTTGTTTTGTCTTTTTGGTTGTGTGTCATGGATCTTTTATAGTGTTGAAAAATGTTATTTTACATATGTTATGGATGTCCATATTGTTATGTATTAGTCTATCTTAGTTCTACTGTTATTATGAGTTTTGCAATTTGGACACATTGTTGTGATATGATGATTGTTGTATTAAATCTTGTTGTTCAAAATGTTAAATAAAGAGATTTAAAAAAATAAATAAACCCTTTCAAATCACTGAGAGAGGGGCATTAAAACGTGTGGAAACACACATTAATTTATTCCAAAATATACTGTCAGTCTAGACACTTTCCCTGTAGAAGGATACATGGAATTTGGGCAGTAAGGAACCACAAAAATCATTAACAAATGCTGAAAGCCAAAAGTTATCTGTTTCAAGACTGACTGAATAATGAGGAAAATTTCACAGCAAGAGGAAAATGTTTAGTTTATGTCAGATGGCAGGTGTACAGTGCTAACTGCCATTTCAGTGGATTTGAAGTGCTGAGGCAGCATGGAATAATATCGCTTTTGCACAATCAAGCAGCACATTTCATAAAATGGGTTTACAGTCACAAATGTGTGTGGCCCACTTGGTTAATCTCGTAAAATTGCACGTAAGAAAGAAGTATCATTTGTCAGAATGTCTTATATTTAGTTATGTGGGTGCAGTTGATTGAAGCTGTGGGCTTATCTAAATAGAAAATTGTATTTTAGTTCATTTAACATAATTCAAAATACCCTTTCCTTTTAAGTTGTTTCCAACGAGAGCGAACGGGGGGCCTGAGGGTTTTGAAATTGAAGTACAAAATCATATAAATAACATTAGAAGGTACATAACAATTAAAGATATCATATTTGTATACTATTTAACTATGTCAAAGAAATAAAACATGTAAACCATGAAAAGAATGTAAATCCTTTACAATTTTAAAATATTTTTTATTTTTTATATTTGTTTGGATCAAATAGATCTTTACAAAATATACAAACCAGCAATTTTGTCTATTTACCACAATAAAAATACAGTTATCTGACAAATCATTTCATCAAAAATGGAAAACATGCCTACCAAAAAGAAACATCGATTGAATAGAATGCTAAAAAGAAAATCGAAAAGATAAAAAATAAAAAAAGATATGAAAAATAGAAAAAAAATAAGAAAAAATAAGAAACCCTCATTTCCCCAGAAACCTGCAACCCAAATTACGTTATTGGTTTCTACTGTTATATAAAGCGTAATAACTGGAGAGGCACTGGTCCCGGTCTGCCCAACGCTTGAATGGGTCATGCCAAGTTTTGAAAGGACTTGACCCACTGCAATCATCAGGGCGGTGTTATGCCCCGAGATCAAGCGATTCCAAAAGTTCTCTGAGTGCAGGCAGTCCAAATTATGCACAAATCTCCGAAAATAGAGAATTCTGGTCTCCCAAGTTCCTTTGCATTCTATAAGTAAATGACGCAGATTTTGCTTATTTTGAGTTGCACACATTTTACAAAATTATATGATATTCTGGCTTTGCCCTCTAATACTTAGGATCTCGTCTGTATGAATTAGGTTAAGGCAGGCTCTAAGAAAGACATATCTTGATTCACTGCTGGCATGTTTTAGCAGATACTTAGGCAACTCTCCCTGTTTTTTTTCCACTACTAGGAAACTATTCTTCGGTTTTACCAGTCTCATTTCCAGTCCTGTTTTAATCCAGTCCATTGTTTCCAGTTCCTTCTTTGCTTTCAAAGGATTCTCTTTCAGGATTGTTACCGTTGAATCGGCTCCTTCCAGATTTCTTTTAGCTTTTATGGCCAACTGATGGAGAATCCTAGAGCTGTCCTTTTGAAGATGATAATTAACATCTTCATAGAGAGAGTCTTTTTGTGGAGTTATTATTGACCTGTAGAGGGATAGCAATCTCCAAGTTACCTGTTTCTTCAGTGATTTCAGGCCGAGCTCAAATCTTAAGACCTGAATGGGAAGACAGTTGGGCAGGCCCAATGAGCTCTTCCAAATGTGACCTTCCACCTGTTGGCAGTCTATGTCCCAGAGCTTTGGTTGGGCCTCCATCACAGGGATTACTTTGGCGTTGTAAAACTTTATTAATGGTTTGATTGAAAATTTACAAAGCTCAAAGAAGATCTTTTCCATCTGAGGTATTGTTTTGTCAGCTTTAGATCTGATTTCAAGTTCCACTTTGTCACTGATGGATAGGCAAACATTGTGTAGCCCAGGTAGATTAATTTGTCTACCCTTGTAATTGCTTCTCCTTCAAAAAAACATTTACCATAGTTAATTTGCTTTTTTGGGTGTTTCAACACCAACATTTTTGACTTTCTTGGATTTACTTGTAGTCCATTTAGTTTAGTGTATTCACTTAGCCCATTGAGTAAGTGCTGCAGGCCTATTGCTGTCCTGTCAATCAAGACGATGTTGTCTGCATAGGCGAGCCAAAAAACCTTAATGGAAATGAGTTTGGGACTTGCCATAGTCCATTTTTGAAGAAAGTCTCCCAAATCTGACAAGTAAAGGTTGAAGAAGAAGGGGGCTCCTATACACCCCTGTCGCACACCTTGCTCCACGCTGATTTAATTGGAAAGATGCCCAGCCTCATATAATCTTACCATAAGCGAGGTGTTTTTGTGGAGCTCAATTAGAAATGCCAGGAACTTGTTTGGGAGACCCCATCTTCTCAATTTTGCCCATAGTTTCTCCCTATTCACTAGGTCAAATGCTTTAGAGAGATCAACCCAGGCTCCAAAGAGTGGGCCCTCTCCAAATGTCCTTGTATGTTTCTTCTAATAGACTCAGGGTGAGGCCATTTAATGTTGTAGACATTCCTCGCCTGAAGCCTGTTTGAAATTTGGAGATGATGTTATTGGATTTGGCCCAGTCCTCTAGCTCTATCAAGAGTATCCGCATAAATATCTTACTCTCGATGTCCAAGAGGGCAATTGGCCTATCATTTTTGGGCTGTGATCTATCCCCTCCTTTGTAGAGTGGTATTATAGCTGCTTGTTTCCAAGAAGGAGGGAAGCATTTTGACTCTAGTATTTCCCTATAGAGGGTATCAAGGAGTGTCACCCAGGTGTTAGCATTAGACTTTAGAACCTGATAGGTTAGCCCGTTTGGGCCCGCTGACTTTGATGATGAGGCGCTCAAAATTAGATCTTCTATTAGTTTTACATCAAAGTTAAGTTCCCACTTGGCGACCTCCTCTTGATTTTCCCGGGTAGCTGACGTGTTTTTAAAGTTCATTGTCAGGTAATCTATCCACCTCTTTTCTGGGACCAGGTTACATACGGTGATATTACTGGCTGAATTCTTTGCTTTGCTATTTATTATAGACCAGAAATTACATATTACATATAAAATAGCTTCTAAATATGCAACAAAAAATTATATATATGTATAACACATTTAACGTTCTACAATTTGCAATTATGAATAACTATTACTCAATTATGTCTTAACGTTAATTTATTTTATTCATATTACTTTTAATTGTATTGATATTTTTGTATTCAAATATTAAATTCCTCTGACTATCATTTACTTTCATGAAACTTGATTAATAATTCTGATAATGTTAATTGTGCTTTGTATTAATATTTTATTCATTTTGACTGTCTTGTTTATTATTAAGTTGATCATTAATATTGAAAAATATGTGGTGTTAACTCTTTAGATTTGTACCAAGTATTATTATATTGTTATTATTTTCACAAAGACCTTGGTATACTTTGTCTATGCATTAGTCAGGGTTCATTAGACAAAATGTAAATGTTGCACACCTTAATCATTGTGTAAACTTGTTTACAAATGTGTTACATATGTCTGCACACAATCCCACAAAGCTGCTGAACCTGGCTGGACCAAAGGTTACATGAGCCAAAAAAGGACAAATTACTGATTGCACCTTTTTTTTACAACATTGTAACAGTCTTTGGGTCTTTTTCCTTCTTTCTTACTTTGGATTTTACATTCCATAAGCTACTGCAATTATCCTCTGCCATACTCCCTTCTGATTTCTTTTTCTTTGTCCAATCAAGTCCATAAATTTCAGCTGATAATAATAGCAATAATTACAATAGCTATAATAACATTTAAAAAATATTGTTATTATTATTTAGGTATGTAGTAACAATAACAACATATTGATACAAAGAAAATGAATATACTCCAAATAAAAATTAAAATAACAAAATAAAAAACAAATAATCGCAAAATAAATAAAAATTGATAAAAATAAATAGTAACACAAATTGATCTTTAAATTATTAAATATTAATATAGCCTCAGTGGGTGGCTTAGGGAGGGGTCATTATGATGAGATAATGACTGACTCACAAATTATTATCTGAGGCAAAGCTGAGGGACATAAATTGGTGACTGGTCATTATCTTATACGATAATGACCACCCCGGAGGTCTAAAAGGCTATTAGTACCTAGTGGTAATAACAACACATATTTGGGAGTTTTGGTGCAGAGTAAAAAAAAGTTAGCTTAATAGAAACTACAGAACATAGACACATTATATTAGTAAAAAAATGTGGTTTTATTTTGTAATATTTAAATAACACAGTTGTCTTCATAAGTTAAGTA
The DNA here is from genome assembly GCF_040938575.1 of Ambystoma mexicanum. Lineage (NCBI taxonomy): Eukaryota > Metazoa > Chordata > Amphibia > Caudata > Ambystomatidae > Ambystoma > Ambystoma mexicanum. The sequence goes on along the minus strand of NC_090921.1, from coordinate 1,192,043,221 downwards.
TTTAATTGCAAACATGGTTGAACAAGAATGGGTTTAATATTACCAGAGTAAGCAATTTCTTACTGTAAAAGTAAGGCGTTTCTCTAAAAGAAAGTTAGAGTGGGGAATAGGGTTGTAGAAAGTAGTGGAACTGTTAACAGTAAAACATAAATGTAGTGGAGCTCCGCTCCCCAACATTCACAATCACTTCGATCTCTGAACTTTATGACTGGTTTATTTCATTTGCAAGATACAAGCTTTTACCATAATGTTCAAACTAGCAATATGCTCATTATTTAGGGGTTAGCAATACAGCTAATTACGGCTGTCAAAAGAAAGAGAATGCAAGTTGGTATCCAGAAGGGAGATGTGGCAGCCTCCCAGCCAATGAGGAGGCTCAGAAAGGTGTCTTTACCACAAAGGGAAAGACCCTGCTCCGAGCCTCCTTAGAGTGGGAGGCTGCCATGTTCCATCTCCGGGAATCAGTAAGTGCGCTCCCTGCGCCCCCTCCACCTCTGTGTCCTCTTCCCCCACCCCACCCCACCTTTCCTCATATTCAAACCCCTCACCCCCTGCCCACTTACGTTATCTTGTATTGTCCCTCTCTCGAGCTGAGAAGTGTAGTGTTCCCTGCACATCATGGGGAGAAGGGACAGTATGTAGTCCCTTCTCCCCGTTCCCTGGTGACCCTTTCCTTTGTTTACTTTTTTTAATGCTTTTTAATGGCCACCATAGACATGGAGAAGGGACTACGTATATTTTTTTTTCTCGAGTTGGGAAAGGATTCACCTGCCGTTTCTCAACTCGAGAAAAATACTATGAGTATCCTGGTACAGGATTCCGTGGTACTAATAGCAATAGAACCCTCTGAGGGGGGACATTACAGGTCTGTTAATGCCCCAGGCTTACGTCAAAGCCCTCCCTTTGTGCGGGCTTGCAACTGACACCCCAGGGCCTTACCAAACTGGAATCCCCTCCCCACCTCGGGTTCTATTGTTTAAGCAATTGCTAGTTTCATATGACAAAGAAAAAATAAAATAAGACAGATAATCTTGCGACACATGTCTCCTTGGCTAGCTGAAGCCTCAGTGAGCCTCTTGGCAGGGCTTAGACCTGGCGATAGGGATCAAGGATCCTGGACTGCATTGCAGGGATTTCCTCATGCTATGGTAGAAGCCCATACTCTCAAGAGACTACGGCATTGGTATTGGTAAGCCAAATGCCTGTGCAAATTCTCACAAGCTGAGGTACAACGGTCAAGTCCTAAAAATTATAGTGGGGGGACTCATCAACAAACGCAATGGGATGTGACGTTACCAGAAATTAGCATATCAAGGTGAAATATGCACATTTCATGAAATTAGCTTTGCATAACAACCTAAATTGAACAGGACGAATGACATTTGCCTTTCATGAAATCAATACACACACAAAACCAAGAGAGTATATTGTCTTGTAATACTGTTTTGAAAACTTTAAAAGGTGTGCATGTTTTAAACTCCAAGAACCAATACAAATGTTTTCCCTGGGACTTGCAGTACCGAAATGGGACATTTCACCTTTAGGTGTTTTTTCATCGGGTTATATAGTGTAGTGGTGAATTGACTGCGGTTTGATCACCGATGTCGGCTTTAATTCATAAATTCATAGAGTACATTCAATGTTTCTCATTTTGGCTGGGGGGACTGAGTCCACCCTCAGAATAAAGTGGGTGGACTCGTCCCCCCACGTGTACCCTCGACTTGAGCCCTGCTGAGGAGGATTCAGCACACAAACTGCAGCAGTCGGATGAGTACGAGCTTGTTCGGGATCCAGATCCCAGCGGAGAACGGCAAACCATCCCCGCTCTAACAGAACTCACTGTTTGCCCTGCAGACTGGGAGCGTGGTGAAACGTTCCTCCATAGCAGAGTCACTAAAGGCTCCATGGCCTGGAGTTACGGGTTTCTAGTGATGACACAGTACATGATGATACGGATGGATCCTTTCCTGCACTCCACGCCGGCATGCACTGCGCCATAACATGGGGAAGGGAGGGGGACCTCACACACTGCAAAAGGAAAGGAACAGCAGCAATGCCCCATTCTCGCAAACGGTCTGATGACTTGGAATCCATGTCCCATTCAGATATATCAAGTATTAGGAATAACAACTATTTCTTCCTTTCCTTCTTTTCTGAGTCTTTAGGTAGACTCATTAGGTAAGACTCTATTGGTAACTAGCCAAAGTTTGTTTCCTTTGTGTTTTGTCCTTTCGTCTCATGAGGGAGGTCTCATGGATGTGTGTCTAGATGTCTGTGTATCTCTGTGACTCCGCTAGACAACAGGTTCAAGGCTGTGCACACAGAACACCCAGTTAAAACCATTCCTTAGTCCTACTTCTGGCTTGTCCTTCACATTCTACCTTTACTTATACCTGTTCTTGTCTCCCTTACTGCAGCTCCTGTCTCCCATGTAAATAGCTACTCCAGAGAAAAGGGGTGTGTTAATTAGCACTCCTGCCTTAGGGGAACTGCTCCGTTGTGTTGTTATTCCAGCCGGCTGGCAATATCCTTAATGGTTGGCGGGTATAGCATCCATGGCTCCTTGGAACTGGCAGAGCTGAGTGACTTCAACTTCCCCTGCCCGGAAGCTCGGGTACACAGGACACCACCCCCTAAAACTGGTACTCTACTTCGACATTGTAAATGTAAAATGCAAAGGAGAAGCTGAAGTATGCAAATTCTCACTGAGACATGCAGTCTAGGTTGGGGCTGTGGGTCATTTTTCAGTTTTTTTAGATAGCTCGTCTGCTGCTGATGTCAATTTGGGAAGTGGGTGGGGAGCATCAGGGGCAGACATGTTAGGTAACACAAAATCATCAATGCCTTCTCCTGCAGACAGCATATTTCATGGTGACTTTCTATGCTCCAGCTTTGCTGTCGATTGTGCAGTCTATATGGAAATTAAAGGCCCCACGTCATTGTGCAATATTAAACTTGGGGGAATATCAGGTATGTAGAATATAGAGATAGGAGCAAAACCTGAAACAATTTATTCAACATAAGGTGAAATAAAAGAGCTCCCATACTCTTGAAGGTTTGGTTAATACACTGACTGGACTAGTAGGGATGCAACATACTCTATGTACAGTCATAAAAACCACAAGGCGAAGTGCTTGTAGAATTCAACCATACTTCATATTAAGAAGCATAAAAACATCAAATATATTAATACATAATGATTTCATAAAAACAAAATCATGAAATCCTGAAAAAGTGACAAGTGCTAGAAGAAAGTGCTGCGTGCCAATCACCAAGACAGTGACCTAATGTGCAAAATATGCTATCGATCTAAATCTTACTCAAAAAGTACCTTGATACAGATCTTTCAGTGCAAGTAAATACAAATAGTTTCTCAATTATTAGAGACCTCTCGTTTGAGAGGTGAAACCACACTCCATCACAATACATGAAGAGTAATTTGTACATATATGACTCTTATATTGATGCATTAGTACACAAATTCCTGAAGTGCATCTTCCGTAGATATTCGTTTTTAAACACAAACACTTGATTTTAGTGTCCAAGATTACCCTACATGTTTCATTCCTGCAATACTTTAAATAAGTGTTAGGAACTTCTCCAGGGGTATGAGCTGTCGAATAGTCGGACCAAAACGGATCCGGCTTGGGGTGGTTACTAAAATAGAGCTTGTGATGCTTATGAGCTAATATCGGTGTATGTACTCTTGAATATTACTTCCCCGGTGGAACAATGGTTGAATATATGTATCCACAATCTCCTGTCATGTGTACAACTGAGAGTGTCCAGACCAAACCGTCGCTTAGTGCCGGTAATCCGTCCAAACGGGCTGTCTTGGTTCTTAGTGTTGCAGTCACATAATATCCTTGAATGGTGTCAAATTTCAGTAGAGTTCACCATTAAATGATGTAACGAGTTCTCAGACGGCAGGATAGAGGCAACTCCTTAAATCCTGGAAGTCTGTGCCGTATTTCGCGTACCGGCTGGTGTCCTGTTCGCGCGGTCTCCTAGACTGAGCGAGGAAGACATTGTTCATCATTAGACCTGGACCAAGATAGCCTACCTAGGACTTGCACCAACAGCGGGCTGATTAAACGGATGTTAAAATAAATCAAATTTATTTTTGTTGCCATTTCAACAAGAGTGCTTCTTGTGTCTAAATAGCTGAGCTCTTTCAACCAGTATTTTTTTTTTAATGAGAATTGTCTCAGGACTTTACAACACGGCGGACACAATGACAAAACATGAAAGGGAAGCAACAGTGTTAAGATGGATGATCCTGGACCTTTAGTGGGCTGACGACCTCTGTAGACTTTTCAAACCTCTGAAGATGGCATCCCACTCTACACAATCATACGAAAAGGAAAATAATGAACGATTGCAAGTTTTAAGAATAGTAACAAAGATTATATAAAATAGTTAATGCAACAAAAAAGAGGAAAACAAATCAATATACAAAGCAGTAGGAGCACTTAAAAACACATTTCAAAACTCTCTCCCCACAGTTCCACTATGTTATACAATATATGATACACACTACTATAACAGAGCTCTCGCCATGAAGCACTCTCTCTTCAACACAGAAAAGCTTATTGACGTCTGGGTAACTTTAAATATTGCCTGCTGCAACAGCTCTGTCAGAGAGCTGAAGCTCTCTCATTAAAAAGAATATCTGGGTCAACGTGCAAACCGCAATCTGTGGAATAAATTGGTGTTGCAGCATGTCTGATTATTTAAGAATCTAAACATTACTTTCCCCTGCATTCACTTCTATGTTCCCTTCAGGGCTGGACTGGCCTATAGGGAACTCTGGAGATTTCCCGGTGGGCCTCTGCACCCTGGGCCTCTTTTGTGTGGTATTTCCAAATGTTCTCATAGGAAAAGCATTGGGCTTGCTGAAAATGTGTCATGTGGGGCCACATTGAACTTTATTTCCAGGGCCTCTTTTGGTCCCCAGTACTTATTTCCAGGGCCTCTTTTAGTTCCCAGTCCACCCCTGGTTCCCTTACTCAACTATGCAATTGCATTAGCCTCGGGGAGAAAACACACCAGTTAAAATATTGAGAGAACAAATAAATAACTCACTGCTTGTGAGACAGGCATTATAAAACGAAACATCCAGGCGTACTGCAAATAAACAAAAAGAATAATAGTTGTGGAAAAATCCAAGAAAGGGTTGCTTTCTTTCAGGAACACGATGGTTTGAGAGCTGTGGGTCAAGAAAAGAACACAGCAAGAGCTGCAGGAAAGCAACAGGGAGCCAAGACATCGCCAGTGAGAAGAGAACATTCTGTCGCTATGCGTGACCTCCAGCAGCGTCACAGGGGGGCGTGACCACAGTGAGGGAGGCGGAAGCTCTAGGGGTAAACACGTGGAAGGTCGGCAATTTAGAAATACACCATAGACGTCAGTGCATAAAAGGAATAAGAACTTGACCATGGTAGTACAGAGGCGAGAGGCCATACCGCTAGTCGTTTTGGACCCTTACCATGCCACAGATGGAGCACTGAATTTAATTGACGTGCGGATCTCGGCGCGATAGGGCCGCACTTTCAAAAACCCTCCCTTTTGGACTCGAAGAGACCAGCCTTCCTGGGACTACTCTAAAAAAAGAGCTGGGAAAATGTTATTGACCAAAAAGCAATGAGGTGGGATTTCTACACAAATATGCTCTCTAATAGCACGCTATTATAGCCATAAAAACAGAATAAAGCAACAGGCAACACCATTTCCCATGGAATATGCTACACTATTGTGTTATAGAGCTACTGAAGGACTATATTGCAAACGAAACAGACAGCTGCCTGACCCTCAAGTGACCTTACCCCCTAAGAGCAATATTTACAAGATCGGCCACGGCTAGGAGCTCAGAAGAACGGTGAACATAGACACGTTCTTCCTCCACAGAAACCACACACTAGAGAGAGAGCCTTTGCTTTCCCTAGACAGGCGTTCCCAGAGCATCCCATCCCCCCACCTCCAGTGCAATTCCCTCAGGGAGTGATCTAGACAAATTGCTAGGGTGCACTTTAGGCTGAGGGCAGAACTAGGGGCGAGGGCACAAGACAGTCACATCCCTTCTATTGGCTTGGCTGGATCTCTCTAGCCACCATCATTGCTCTGAGGATATTAGGCCCCCAAGAGGTTGACTTGGATAGGAAGCCCACATCTCGGCCTCGTAGACCCTGATGTTAATTTTCGGCAACATGCAGCATAGCGTTGTTTACACTGCTAAAATGGTTGCCAGTGCCGCAAAAAAGGAAACAGACCTGAAGCTCCAAAGTTAGACAGACAGACCGAATGGAGAAGGATGGTGGTCTTGCCGACCTATCACACCAAGTGAGGTGTCGCTAAAAAGGCCATGGGCTTGTGCAGGCTCCAGGAGTAGTAAGCACAAGCCCAAAACAACCTACACCCTGATAAATGCAACATGACACTCCATGAACACCAATCGCCTGGCTTAGCTGCAGAACAAGGCCTTCCCTTCTCTCACTATTTGTTTTAGTTTATTAACAAATTGATGTGTCCACTACACACTATCTGAACCCGAAGCACACCCTACCCCTGTGGGATGTGCTATCCCTAGACGAGAGGTGGTGCAACGCCTATCTAAAAGAATAGAAAAGAGGGAAGCAGTCCATGCCACTACAATGAGTCTATTCAGAATCCACTAAAAACTGCTGGGATGCTGTCCCTTATCTATCGGCACATAAGGCAGTTCACGTGGGAATATTTCTTAATTGGCACCATGCCATAATGTATTCACCCTACGTGAGAATAGTTCTCTTAAAAAAACGAGGTAAATCATTTGTATTTTATGTTAATTTTCTTATAATATGAGTTATTTGAGTTTCTTCCTCACAATACAAATAGAATCAGATTAAAACTTTCCGACAGCTACGAGCATAGCCAATATACTGTCATCTAGACAAGTGGCATTTAGGAGTGTTGCTTATACTGTCTATCTGAAGAGTCACTCAGAGATATCAACGCATTTACGTGGTCGACCCGTTTCGATGACACTGCTACTGTGGTCATCTTCTTCAGGACCAATTACTTGTACAAATGCATCCAGTCATGTGTCCATCAGATGAGGTGGGGAATCCAACTCAGCCTGGGGAGAAATGTGTAAATGAACATTATTTACCCAGGTGTAGCGTTGTGGACTTACTTTCCAAAAAAGCACTAAATACTAAAGAGACTGTTCAAAGACAGTAGTCAAATGATTAATTAGGCCCTGCTCTAATGAGTCGGGCTGGTAGCAGGTAGGCAATAAAAATCCCCCATCCAAGAGACAACCCTGTTGTGCTCCATGGGATACATCTTTCACTTGTGCTCGTGATTAAGCCTTCAGTTAGAACGCATTCTCAGAAGGACAGCATGCTGAATAGCCTATATGTCACACTGGGCATTTACCTTGTATCTTATCCCATGACTCGTGCGAGTAGTTTATGAAAATAATCGTGGCAGTCCCTTTCATTAGTCCGTCTCACAGGCTAGATGTGAAAAAAAACACCTGCACGTAAATCAAGGGAAGAACATGTCTTATTCAGTACATTGGCATACTCCATTTTTTTTTAATGCGTGTGTCTCTCGTGGTGACCACTTATTTCACTGAAAGGAGTTAATTCAAACAATGCGACGCATGCCCTATATCAAGGGCCATTGCTAATATCGTTCGACAAAAGAGGCGCGCTTATATTGCCATAGTGGCCTGTTAAAAGCCATATTTTATAGCTGCATGTTTAGACTTAAAGATCTTAATTCGACAAGAACTCGCATAACAGCAAAAAAGGCGTCAGTGTGTCTGCATTGCAAAGCACGTGTGTTTTTTCTAAAACAAAGTTAGCATGCTGAGCCTTTGTTCCTTACCTTTCAGTTGTTTTGTTTCGCGAGGAAGGCAGAGAGGCTCCGGAAGTAATCTCGTGCGTAGCACTCGCGGAGGGTTGCTATGGAAGCAACTGAGTGTCTTTATCAAGTCACGGTGTGCACTCGGCATGATGGGTAATAGGTGTCTATTATCCGTCAGCCATCTTGTACAAGTCCCTCAGGCAATTGGATGCCCTGTATATCTGCATTTATGCTTACTTGTAAGGTGTTAATCCCAAATGTAACCGCGCCTGAACACCATGGTATTTCTTACCACAAACCCATCATCATAGCTTACAACCATTTGTGTTGCAAAGGCGGGTGAAATCACCCGATTTTGTTTTTGGCAGGTGAGACGCCCATTGGAATGAATGGGCTTGCAGGAGGCTTGGCGGGTGAGTCAGCCCTTTGCAAGGCGGGTGACACCCGCCAAAAGCGTGTGAGTTGAGAACTATGTCACTATTCAGAGTTGTCAGTGGATTAACATTCCTTTCCTTCCTCGCTCACACACAGGACATTTCAGAGGAGTCCTACTTCCAACTCCTCAAAGGAATTCTCCAATTTGTCATTCTCCCCCATTTCTCACTTTCACCCAGAAGCTCAATGTTTCCCAAGCCCTGGTTCTCTCTAGACTTGACTACTGCAGCAGCCTCCTCCTCAATCTACCTTGCTCCATTCTGCGACCGCTTCAGCTGATCCAGAATAGCGCAGAGAGACTTATCCTTGACCTTAAGCCCGGGGATTGCATCTCTCCTGCCCTAATAAGTCTCCAGTGGTTCCCGGTTGCTGCATGGGTCCAATTCAAATCCCTCTGCATCATCCACAAGGCTGTCTGTGGTCCGGGGCCACACTATCTGCAACTCCCTCTTACCAAATACTCTGCTTCTAGACCTCTACGTTTCTCTGACACCAACTCCCTGTGTGTAAAGCATTTTGCCAAACAGAGAGCAGGAGGCTATTCACTTTCCTCAGCTGGTTTCCTCATAGGGGACAGACTCCCCCTCCCTCTCTGTCTTGAGCAGGAGCAGGACCATCTTACGTTCCAAAAACAATTCAAGACTTTCCTCTTTTCCTCCTCCTTCCCTTTTTCCCTCCTCTGCTAATCTCACAGTTGCTGTGATTGGTGTCTTGGACCCTTATCCATACTCGGGGCCCTTGATCACTCACACCCAATCTCCCCAGCTTCTGTCTTCCCTCAGAACTTGCCTTGGCACACCCTCCACACTGGAGTCTCGCACTTCTCCACCCAACACAGCTCCTGGTTGCATAGCACTCACAATAGTGTGCACTTATCTGTGGCTCACCCTCCAGCATGGACACCAGAGCACCTACCCCAATGCACTTTTCCTTGCTGCACTTGCACGTTCTGAATACTCACAAGGCATAGTAGGTTCGGCCGCCCCTTCCCTCACTGTATTTTTTTGTATATTTTAATTGTTTTGCAATCCCATGTTCCCTCCGTGTTGCCCTGTGGGCGCTTTGAAACAGAATTAATTTGCTGCGTAAGCCCCTAAGAAGCAAACAATAAGTAAATAAATGAACACCTTCATGCTGTGATCCATGCACAATGGTAGTATAGCATCACTTCCCTAAAGCTAATTTCCATGAATTGTACACAATGCACATTGGTCTCAACCTCTCCCAATCTCTCTCTCTCTCCCCCTCTCTCTCACACACACACACAATTTCAGCCTTGCTTTGTCTGCGCTATCGCTTTCCTTCTAGTGTCCCAACCACTAAACAGCTTCATGTGTTTTTAGAACCATGTTACAGAATGTGAAACAATGCTGTAACTCCTCCAAGCTTCTGCTGAGTGGTACCATGCTCGTGCACAGCAGTGGTGCATGCCAAGGACTTTCAAGAACGGCTCCTCGTTGTGAAGTTTTGCTTTTCGTGGGTGTCTTCTTTTGGACATGCCACTCAGCTCCTGTGACCCCGAAGTGCTGCATCAGCAGTTACCTCTGGACTGTTATGCCATGTGCTCCCCTCCTATCTTACCTCCATACATTTTCTTGGACAGTAGGCCTCCTGCTAGTCCAAATGATGTAATGCCGTTTCAAGTCTTTAAGCTTCCGGTATCCTTTCATCACGTTTCCACTAGGAATGGGCAATCTCATGTGGAACTGATTCCGTTGCTCTCCAGCACCCTGATTCCACCCTGGCAAGTCTTGGATCTGCTGGCGGCTGATTCTTGTTGGTGTCACTGGGTTTGGATTATGCAGCCAGCATTGAAACCCTGTATGGTGTGTGGGTCACCCCCAGTGGTCGAAGTGGGCTGGAGCGGTTGGTAATACACTTTTTAAAATTAAGTTTTACTGTACCTATACTTTTATTTTGAAAAGAAACGGTTTCAGAATGGTTCTGTTTAAAAAAAAAAGTGTAGGAAGAAGTTGAAACTTGCACTTTCAGTGCACTGCACAGAACGTTCCCTTAAACAGCAGACGCATGTGTTTGGGGGTTTGTATTATGTGTGTGAGGGGGCATGGTGATGGCGTTTGCAGGAAGCAGGGGCAGGCCAGTAGGGAACATAGTTCCACTACTTCTTTTTGAACACTTCGACCACTGGTTACCCCAGCTTCTGCCTAATTTGCACCTGGTCTTCTGCCTACTTCATTTAACTGGTCCATCTCGGTTTTACTCCTAGGCTGCAGGATTCGTTGCTTGGATATTGTCTGTCGTTAGTTGCTTTTCATGGGTGGTAGAGGAACAGGTGGGATTGGTTTTGGAACTTGTTTGTTATCTTTCCTTTCATATCACACAGTATACTTTTCCCCATTTGAATTTTCTATGTCGGCTCCATATGCAGCTGAATTTAGTGGGCCTGAAACAGAGGATTGTGGGAATCTGTATCCTTGCTTCTTTCCCTTCTTCTAAGTCCCTGACTTGAACCTGACTTAAGACGTTTCCTGCTGTCTTTCAGCATGCTTCAGTTTGGCTCCAGGCCAGGTCCGAACAAGATAACTGAGGGCACCTCCAGGAGCACTGGCTGGAGAAGGGACCTGTTGGGTTGGCCCGGGATTGCCCAACCACTGAAATAAAGGGCTCTGCACGGTAGGCCCTCTGCCTGGAAGGTGACACTGGCGCAGCACCAAAGAAGACGCATCAGGCAGGAGTCTGTTGGAATTGACTGCTGAGCGGGAAGCCGCTCAACCCTTTAATTGTGTTGGTCACATGGTGGCGCACCATGTAATCCTGCACGAACCCTCAGCGTGGGGCTCACATTTCAACATCCCATGCCAAGGATATAAAACAGAACAACAATGCCCATCAAAATTGCACCCTTCATTTAAAATCTACATTGATAATCGGTATACTTGGGGCACTGGGGCCACACAAACTAACACACTTTTCAAATTCAATCCAGGAGGACATTGGGCATTGCCCCATGGGGAAACTTAATTAGTCAAGTGGAGAGAGGGGGCGACCCACTGGCTGGTAATGCTGCACCCGGTATCACCAGGGGCTACATCAGCGGTTTTGTCCTTTGTTACAAAAACGGTTAGCAGTGGTGGTGCATACGCCAACACCAGGCAGCTTACTGCGTCCATGTTGAGCACACTGGATGTGCGGGATCACAGCTTCAAAGTGACGTTGCAGTTCATTGGAAAGTTGGGGCAGGAAAGTCCAGGAAAGATGAGGCAGTATCAGCAGCAACAGGCAGGCTTACTGGGCCCATTTGAGCAGTCTTGACCTGCAGGGTCGCAGCTTCACCAGCGCCATACTGTTCATTGTCACAGGATCCAGGCAGGCAGTGTGTCAGCGTTGCACCACTTCCAGCTCCCCCAGGATACATCTTCATGGGGAAAGAGGGGCTGCCTGCAGGTTGCGTGTCAGGGCCGTGCCACTTCAGGCTCCGTGGGGTCAGAGTTATTACAATAAGATGTGGCGGCAGCTAAGCAGAGGCAAGTCTCTTTTCTCCGCCTGGTGGGAGCTCTTCATATCACTAAGGCACCATCGGTTGTCAAGCCATTTCGCTGCTACCCCAGGCAGGCGTTTAGACAGGGTCGGGGTCCAGACAGGGCAGCAATCTTGGCCATGCCTTGTCTGGGCTCCCCCATGCAGGAGCCATTTTAGGCAGCGGTCATGGCTGCGTCCCATGCAGGTTTCCCCAGTTGGAAAGGTCTCCCCCAATCTGGAGTAGCTGTGCTCCAGCTCTTGCAGGGCCAACAACGCCAGAAGGTGGTCCGTGTGGTAGGCTGCTGGCATCCGCACACCAGGAATCTGGCCGTAAATGCCATGCCGGGGAGGCTGGCTGATTCTTTGCACACTCGCAGATCCTGTGCATGCTCAGGAGGCTGGCAGAACGGATGCACACCGGGGTGGCTGGCAGCATCACACACATCAGGGAGGTGGATGGTGGGGTGGGCTCCCTGGACAGGGCATTGGCCGTGCCCTGTCTGGGCTCCCACAAGCAGGAGCATTCTTTGGTAGAGGTCCAGGCAGCGCCCAATGCAGGCTCCTCCTGTCGGGAGGGTCTCCGCCAATCGGAAGTAGCTGTGGTGCAGCTCTTACAGGTTCATCAAATCCAGGAGTTGGCCCATGGTGGTGGGCCAGAGGGCTGATTGCAGCTTGATGCTGGGGAGGCTGCGATATGTGTAATGCCGGGAGGCCTGCTGATCCTTTGAATGCTGGTGGATCCTTTGCATGTGGGGAGGCTGACAGAGCAAATGCACGCCAAGGAGGCTGGCAGCATCACACACATAGGGGAGGCTGATGGTCGGGAGGGCTCGCTGGTGCTGGGTGCTGTGCTCCAGCTCTGGGCAGAGCAAGCTTTTCCATGCCAGCAGCATGGCAGGTACAGGCTCTGTCCGTACTGCAGCTGCGGCTTTTTCAACGCCGTTAGTGAGGTTTGCCATCATGTTGGCAGGGGATGGCTATGACCCCCTGATGTCGGCACCGGCAGGGCTGAATCCCTCCTCTGTTGCCAGTTGTTGGCCGGGACACTCTCATAAAGGGCTCTGCAGGGCAGGCCCTCTGCATGGAAGCTGGCGCTGGCACAGAGTCAAAGAAGATGAATCAGGCAGGAGTCTGTTGGCATTGACTGCTGAGTGGGAAGCCGCTCGACCCTTTTATTGAATCGGTCACATGGAGGCACACCATGTGACCTTGCACAAGCCCTCGGCATGGGTCTCACGTTAAACCAGAGCCCTTCCACCTCTTTCCTTGAGACATTAGGTGTGGTGGAAAGGGTAGAACTCAACATCAAAGTCTCCTGCAATATAAATTGTGAGCCATGAGGGAGGAGCCACAGTGTAAGAAAGTAGAGGTCACCAGCCATGGGTGCACAAACCATAGCTTTGGCTACATGTATAGTAACTTTTTGATTTCCGTGAAGTGGTCAAGAAAGCCACAGAACCCATGAGAATTATAAGTAAGTGGCATTTTAGCACAGGTTGAGGGGGATGATTGAATGGGTACAGGAACTCAGAGGTCCGTGGGAGGGCACAAAGGGGTGCAGGAAGGAGGTGGGATGACATATGACAGGAAGTGAGATGAGGAACTGGAAGATGAGGAGGAAGAGCGAGAAGGGACAAAAGTGGCTGGCTATGGAAGGTTACATGGGATTGTTAAGGATTTCAATCAGGCACACACCCAGGTCTCGCCCAGCATGTAGTGCGCAATGAAATACTTATTTTATTTGTGTCTATAAGCTCAATATTCTGAATGATATACCACTCATATCACATCCTTCTCAAAATACCCCCCCCCCAGGTCACACTGAACCAAAAATCGGGCCTGTTTGTAAAAGTAAATTAACCCTAAAATAAGTGATAAGGAAATTGATATTTCCAAAATGGCAATCCCAGTAGAAATTAATATTGCTAAGGAACACTTCCTGCACAAACTGTTTGTCAGGGGTGAGTGGCACGAACAGGGTGAACAGGTGTGGCTGAAGGAAATAAAAGAACAGGTCACTGCCATAGACCTAGATAAATGGCAGGGCAAGGGCCCATTACACCAAGCGCTCAGTGAGCTGTACATGGCCCCAAAAATAAAAGAGGAGCAGTGTAAAATTGCCAAAATAGCAGCCTACCTGTACCTCCACATAGGAATCATACAGGAAATGCATGCAGAAACCATAGTTCTGGCAAAGAAGCAAGGGGAAACACTGCAGAAAATCCAAACTAATCTGGACTCTGCAGAGCAAAGGCTCCAGAAGGGCCAAGAATCAGAAACAGAGGCTAGGCAGTATATTACCAAACTAAAGGAAGATCTGGCTCTCTTACAGCAAGAGAAGGCAGAGCAAGATACCAAATTACAGACACTGCAAGATGAGTGTCAGGAAAGGGTTGACTCTTTGCAACAGAGTACCGCCTACCAAAGGATCAGTCTGTCAAATTTGGTGGGGAACTCCATGAAACTAGGCCCACAAAGAGTATCTTAATGACCTCTTCCCAGCTGGGGCAGTGGGGCGGGGGTACTCAGCCAATCCTGGGAGCAAGGGAGAGTCAGAAGACTCTTCTGAGCACCACAGACATCATGAAACTAGGCCCCCACATTCTGACAGCATTCTCAAGCTCACAGAATCAGAGAGAGCCTAGAGGATCAGATAGCCACCTCTGGTAGCAGTGCTTCTGAGTCAGAGAATGAGTGGACACGGGTGACTAAGACTAAAAAAGGCCAACATAATTCAGAGGTCTATACTAAAAGATCCCCTGAAACAGATCAAGGCCATCAGGAGTATCATAACTCTCTATCAAAAAATGCCAAGTGTTCAGTCTGGGAGCACCTTGAGTTATACGAGCAAATTATGGCTACTTTCCACCTGAAAGATAGCCAGAATTGTATCCAATATGTAAAGTGGACATTTTCCCCTGAATACTCCAACTTCTTTGCGGGGCTAGAGGATAAAAATCACTCAAGATGGTCCACCTAGACGGCGGCCATTTTAAAACATTTTTCCGTACATAGGAACCCCCAAGAGGCCCGCAAGGCGGCCTACAATCTGCAGTGTGGAAGACCAGGCCCCACAAGAATTTGTGCAAGAACTAAAACGTGCCTTTGTGCAGACCACCAGGAGGGTGCGCACAGACAGAAGGGAGTTCATTAATACCTTCTTTCATGCACTCCCTAAATACATCATGACGCAGCTGGTGAAAGACTTTCACGAGAAGAGATCACTAGATTGGGTCATTGAACAGGCGACTCGTATTTATGAAGTGCAGAAACGGGTTGAGAATAAAAATACAAATAAAAACGCCAAACCGGCCAACACCCCGGCAGCTGCTCAGGTGGCAGAGGTGAAGGTTACCCCCATTTTAGATCTGGAGATGGGGGGGCCTAAAAATATTCCTGTACAGAATCCCTCTTCTAACCAAAGAACTAGAAGGCCCTCGGGCCAATCCTAAACAGGTAGTCAGGGAGGGAACCCCACAAATGGGACCCCTAACTCCCTTGATTATATCAGCTCCCATTACAAGAGCAACAGACCCATCCTGGGTTATGTGTGGACTCCCCAGCCCAAGGGGGGGATCCAACTAGGTAACTACCAACCCAGGAAACTTCCCTCCTAACTTTCCCCAGCAGGGCAGTAATCCCCCAAATACCGGGTTGAGCTTCTTTCCCTGGTACCTGCCAAACCTCAACCCCCAAAACAACCCTCCTTTCTTTCCCCACTTTCATGAGCCCAGACAGCCCAATCGAGGAGAGGGGAGGCCAAGGGTGGAGGGTTACCAGAACTATCCCAACCAAGGGTATTATAGGAGAAGGGACAGTGCCCCTTCCCGTGATCCACCTAGGGTATAATAGAGACCCCCGTACCAGCAAGAGCGGGTGTCCCAACTGGAGCGCCAGGTCCAGAACTTGTCACAGGATCTGGGTCACATGGTCAGGGCTTAACAAAACCCTCAGATGAACATGGCGGCCCAGAACTCCACAAACCAAGGTTCTGGGACTCCAGGGCAATGACAGGGAGAGAACCCCGACAACCCACTGGTTCCCAGGGAGGAAGCATAGGAGGAAGGAGAGTGTAAAGCCTTAGAGGAAGCTTCCTTCCCCACTTGTGAAAAGCCACAGGAAACCCAGGAACTAGAACCAAAATCTCCTGCCCCCGGAAGTCTGCGACCTAAGGAACAGAGGGTGGGTAGGAGAAATAAAGGACCTAAAAAGACCCATTGTGTGAATTAGGTTAGAGTCTTCCACTTTGATGGAGGGGGGTCCTCATAGGACTCTGAGGAAAGGATTTTCTCCTTCAGGGATGGGGCAACTCCTCCCAAAGAAAAATGGGTCCCAAGAGATCCTAATCACCACTGGGTAAAGGAGTTAGTACCACCCATCATTAAACCCCAGAATGATCAGCCATGAAGCCTACTTGCCCAAACATATTCTGGTGACTGCCTCCAAAAAGGGGGAGGGCTGCCCAGAATCAGAACCAGGGGAGCCCAAAACTCCTCCAATACACAACTGCCAAATTTGTCTTACATATCCTCAGGTTCCCACACCGAATCCTGGCCAAACTACACCTGTGTCAGAATCAAGAGTCAAGAAATTAACCCACCAACTGGCCAAAAATGCACATTATCATTGCCCCCTTGAGGAGAAGGAGGGAAGATATTATGCCCCGGTCCAAATGCAAGGGCAATTTACATTTTTGGCACTGGTGGACACTGGATCCCAAGCCACCCTTCTGTCAAAAAGAGCCTTTGATCTGCTGAATTTAGGAAGAGGGAGAGATACCAGATCTCTCTCACCCCTCTTCCTGGACAACTTCAGAACTTTGATGGGAAGGAAATTCCTGTCGAGGGGAATGCGGATTTAGAAATTAAAATTGGGTGGCACAAGGTGAAACACCTGGTCGTAGTTGTGACTCCAGAGGGCACACCATGTTTACTGTGGAATGACATCCTGCGTAGATTGTCTCCCCTAATAGATTGTGTAAGCAAGATCCTCTGGACCCAGACTAACCGACCAATAAAATTAAAACGTAGTGTCAACAATGTTAGTTTAAATGGCATATGCCTCATGGTTGAACAAAAACAGGATCAAATTGAATTACATTTTTAAAACAACAAAATCCCGGATGTGACAGTAATTGCAGTAGGACAACAACCTGGTGATGGGAAGTCCTCTCTATTTCTGAAAAACAACCTTCCTTCCAGTCTCGAATGGCATTCCACACTGGAAGGAAATACTCTGAAATTCTATACCAATTCACAATCAGAAAATCCCACTTACATAGTCCAAGATGATGAGAAACCAGCTCAAAGCTTGGCTGACATTCAGAAGATTGGAGAACAGTTGTTCATCCCTATTCAGTTAAATGAGGGGAGAGACTCTGTTCTCGCCCGAGTGTGCGTGACCAACGGTAAGAGCTTCACCAGCGAAGGCATGTTCCAAAATCTCCCAAAAGATCGAGCCATTCCCACCTTTAAATTGATAGACAAATGGGAAATGGACCTGGAAACACCCAATTCCAAACATCTCCTGCCTAGCAGGTGTATGCTCAAAATTTCCATAGGCAACAAGAGCATAGTCCATAATTGTTGGGTCGGGCGAGATGTCCCTGCTGCATTTTATTTAGGTAGTGACATTCTCAATCGCTTTGCCATTAGTTTGGACCTAATAAACTTCAAAGCCTGGACCCGATTAGCGGGTAATCCCATGGACTTTGATGATCCAGAGAAAGCATTTCGGTCACCTCAACTGCTGCCATATGCAGTTGAAGTTCAGGCTGGAGAGGAAGTCACCATCACAGAACAGACCTGACAATTCCCACTTGAAGTAAAAATTAAAAGAGGACAGAAACTGAAAAATCCTGACGCATATGTTCACCCCAATGCCCATCTCAAACAGCAAGGGTTGGGGTTAAACCCAACACCACAAGTCAATACAGAACACAACACCATTCCAATAGTGGTGGATAACAGCGACCTTAGGAGCATCACTCTGGGTGCAGGCATCATTATTGGAATGGCGGTTGATGACTGATATTTTTCCATAGATTTAGGAAATGAACTGATAGGACCAATCCCCAATGACTGTTTTGACAGTGATAGCGACAATGACACAACACCAGACAGGATCTTCACCCGACATGGGGGGAATTTCCTGGTGTACTCCTCCTACCCTTATGGTAAGGAAGAGGTGACCTGTCACTTCAGGAGTGATGAGGTGATCTTTCAAGCCCACCAGGACTGCCTTCGACACCTGAAGCCATCAGTCCAAGTCAGTACTTTAACCAGGGACTTCTCCACCCAGCTGGATGAGGCTGCTGAGATAGCCAAACCAGAAGTCTTTCCGGGCTTCAGGCAAATGGTTAAAGAGAGAGTCAACCTAGCTAATGCCTGTGAGACTCTGGAGCAAAAGCAAAAATTGAAACAAGTTTTCTTAGATTTTCAAGATCTCTTTGTGGTGGACTCATATGACTGTTGTCGCACCGAAATCCATACAACAACATTTTCCACGGACCCTGGTATGACTCCAGTGTTTGTGAAGCAATACCGCTTGCCTCTCGCATCCATGGAGTCCCTCACAGAAATAATTAAAAACTTTGAGTCCCGTGGGATAATTCGCTCAGTCCACAGCACCTTCAATAATCCGGTGCTGGGGATTTTGAAACCAAACGTCCAGTGGAGACTCTGTACTGGCCTAAGGGAGCTGAACAAACGGGTCCACACTTCCCGATGGCCTCTTCCCTATATTGACCAAAGGCTGGCCCAGATCCAGGGGTCAAAGGTATACACTGCCATTGACCTGACCAATGGGTACTGGACCGTACATGTCAGAAGGAAGGACCAATAAAAGCTGGCCTTTACCTTCGGGGGTCAGCAGTACACTTGGACCCTGACTCCTTTCAGATACATCAACTCTGGCAATTAATTTAATATCTTCTTGCATAAGGCCATGCCCGACTTGGGTGAAAGGGGTAACCTACCCTAGGTAGATGATGTTCTAATCAAAAGCTCAACTGTGGAGGAACACATATCAGAGATCCGTTATCTTCTGATGCAGTTGAGAGCTGCAGGAGCAAAACTATCTTTCCAAAATGCACAGTGGTGCAGGAGCCCTGTCAATTTCTTAGGGCACGAGAGAACTCCTGAGGGTCTCTGTCCCCAGTTAAAGAAAGTAGAAGCACTCCAGAAACTAAAAGACCCCAGAACTCTGCATGAGCTAAGGAGCCTTCTTCGACTGTCTAATTACAGCAGAAAGTTCATTGAGGATTGCGCAGGGATCGCAAGACCCCTGATCCATCTGTTGAAGGGGGGTCAAGTGGGAGTGGGGTCCAGAACAAGCCGAGGCAGTAAGGCAACTCAAAAGAAGCCTCTCACAAGCGCCTTGCCTAGCTTACCCTGTCAAAAACAAGGAGTTCTTCTTGGAGACAGGGTTCACAAATGCATGCTTGACTGCAGTATTATGCCAAAAGCATGACAAGGTCAATGAAAGTTATCTCCTATGCGAGTAAGACTTTAATCCTCTGTGGTCATTGAAGAATTACCGCTCGTTCATCCAGGGGGAACACATCATAGTAGAGCTCCACACCAGCCTCTGCAACATCTTCAAAGTGACAGAATCTGGGCCGGAAATGTGAGTAATTCCCAAATTACTTCCTGGATTCTGTCAATGCAAGGCTTTCCTGTGGAGGTCAAATATGGCCTAAACAAGAAGAGTCCCCTCGCGCAAGGTCTGGCAGACTTACATGATTGTGGCAGAGAAAACTGTATCGAGGACAAAAGTCTTAAAATCAAGAACAACATACAGGTGTACCTCAATTCCCCACACAAGATCTATGAAGAAGACAAGTGTGAGGGAATGCCCACTATCTATTTGGATGGGTGATCCTACCATGTTGACAACAATTGGGAAAAGGAACTGGTGTCCGGCGTGGGGAATGCCTGGGTGAATGATGCCCCAGAACCCTCCGCTGGGTACAAAATCAGTCCCATAGTAGTCAAGTGGCAGAGCTGATGGCTGTGCATCAAGCCATCCTCACTGCTATCCAACACAAACTCTACAAACTGGTCATAATCACTGATTCATATTATGTCCGGAACGGGTTCATGGAGCACCTGGTTAATTGTAAAACCAGAGGAATGCTATGTGCAAACAATAAACCCCTAAAACATAGACAATTAATACAGAATATTGATGATCTGGTCACCTCTAGTGGGATGACCATCTACTGGAAAAAGATCAAGGGTCATTCTAAGGTAAAGGGACCAGACAAAACTGGAAATGTCCTAGCTGATCAGTGGGCCAAAACCGGAGCCATCCAAGGGGATTTACTTGAGATCGAGTCCCTGTTGGGGGAAATCCAGGTCACTGCAATCACTAGGTCCTAGACAAATGCTCACAATTAACTCTCAACTGCCCAGTGGAGTAAGGAGATCCCAGATGCTGATTTGATTATGGCTCAAAAAGGGGATCCAATAATTGGTAAGTTTTATCAACACATTGAGGACCCTGAGAACTTTCCCCTGATGGATACCGATTGCATTGGGAAAGAGGACCTAAGAGTGTTGATGAAATGTCCAAAAATGTTCCAAATCCAAGACGGTTTGTTGGTGAGGAAATCCATATATGGCTGTGACCAGTGGGTGGTCCCTACCTCATTCCGAAGCCTGATGCTAAGTCACGCCCATGATGCGGCCACAGCCGATCATCGTCGGTTTCATACGACATTAGAAATCTTGCGAGAGGTTGCATACTGGCCAGAAATGGGGCAGGACCTCGACCAATACTTGAAGGGATGTCTTGTGTGTGCACAGTTTCAGCCAACATCACTCACACACAGTGCTCCCCTCCAGAAGAGGGAGATGGGACTGCTTTGGTCAGATTTGCAAGTTAATTTCATCAGGCCCGTGATTCGCTTGTCTAGGGGGAACAAGTACCTGTTAACTGTAACATGCTTGTTTACTAAATGGGTGGAATGTCTTCCGGCCCCAAATTGCAAGGCAGAAACAGCAGCTGCCCTGATGATCAATCACATCTTCTCGTGGTTTGGACTACCCCAAAGGATTGAGTCAGACTGAGGTAATCACTTCACCAGCGAAGTGATGACAAAGAACTGGGTGATTCTTGGGGTAAAAAGGAAACTGCACATTGCATATCGCCAGTCCTCTAGTGGTGGAGTTGAGAGGTACAATAAGACAATTGTGAGCATGTTAAAAAAGTTTGTGGCAGACTCTTGGCCAAGTTGAGATATTCGATCACCCCTTGTCCTGATGGCCATCAGATCTACCCCTTCTTCTGCAACAAAAATGTCTCCATTTGAGCTGATGACTGGATGAAGGATGGTGCTACTCCAGCATTTGCTCTACAGAACCCAAGAGCAGACCTTGATAAATGCCTCCACAACTCATGAGTATGTTGAGAATCTGACCTTCAACATGCTTTTGCATATGCTCAGCGGAATCTAGAAAGATCTGCAGACAGTATGAAGACCCACTATGACCTTAAAACAACTAAAAAGGAATATCAAGTAGGAGACAGGGTCTACTTGTACAATTTCCAAAGGAACCAATCCAAAGAGCGCAAATTTCTCCCAAGTTGACGGGGTCCTTTCGAAATTGTGGACAGAACCTCGCCAGTCGCCTACAGAATCTGCATCCTCAAGGGAAATTTGACAGAGGGGAAGACAAGTGGGTCCACATAAACCAGCTAAAGAGTTGCCATTCAGGCATACTTTTCAGCAAATAGAAGAGCCTACTGGAATCCCAGAGGGTGAAAATCTAGAGATCTAAAAAAAAATGTATTAAAGGTTCATCCATTACATGTGAAGAAAGTGTTAAGACTATCACTGAATATAGGTGGGGAATATTGTCAATTGTTATTAAATGCATGCATCCTCCCACTACACCCCTCGGGGAACAGTAGTTGGGAAATTTCCATAACCATGCTATATTCTGTTTTCTAGTACTGGAACTAAATACACCTAAGCACCAAGGAGGACCTCCTCAGGGATCGGGAGGAAAAAAACCAAGAGTTCTGGAGTGTCGCTCCACACTTCCAACCACAACCAGCGAGGAGAGCGTGCCGCATCCATCGCTGACGGGAAAAGCAACCGGATTTCTTCACATGGACCGAAGGAAAAAATAATCCCACGTGCCCGACTCCCCCACTACTGGACGTCACGCTGAAGTCGGGGGGGATGTGTGGGACATTTCAATCCAGGCCAATGCCCCCTACTATACCCCTTTGCCAATGGGGGAAAGAAACTGCCAAAAATGGAGGCACTAACCCCTGTGTGTGCCAAATCTGCGCATGGTTCATAAACCACAAAAAAGCTGCAGACCCTGCCACACACAGGCAAAGTTGATGTCAAAACAGAACTCCCTGCAAGAGAATGCCAGGGGGTGCTGTTACCTTTCACATGAAACAAGGCCACAAAAGTGGGCTAAAATTCGAAAATGCCTTTAAAAACCAGCTTTCCTAATCAATGGCAACCTTCAAAGTGCTGTTTTGGGCGCTAAATTCAGTCATTTTCTCTGTGAATTATTGAAAGGAAAAGTTGCTGAAATCATAGATTGTCCAGTGCAGTCAGAGGAACCCAGGCCTCACTGACTGACAGCTGCTTAAGAAAATTAGCTGTCAAACCCTGGTTAAATGTGTTTCTTTTTCCTGAAGAAGTTGCAAAATGTGCCTATTTAAAGCATATTTGTGAAGGGCTTAATTCCTTTAAAATGTCAAGAACCATTATAAACTCTGTTCATTTTATATATTTTAAATAAAAGATTGTAGGTGAATCTTACAGTAACCCATTGGAAGTAACTGCTTAGTTCTGGTTGGACAGTGCATAGCCTGGGAAAGTTTGACATCTCAGTTTGAAACTCCCTTGATACATGAGGCCTTAATGGTTCCCGCATATTGAAAACAAGGAGCACAATGAAACCTCATTAGACATTCGTCTTTTGGCTGAGGCAAGAACAAAGGACAGGTTGAGCATTGACCTCTGCTGGAGATGGGCAGGATGCATCCCTCTATACACCACCCTGATCAAAGGGATCTGACAGCTGTTGTTTGTTGAAAGAAGAGGAAAAAAACTGCTGGAACTTTTTGAGTTTTAAACCTTTATTTGTGGTTAAATGTGAAACTCTTTAACTGTGCAACCGGAAGAAGGATAAGTCTGAACATTGGTAGATGTTCACCTAATGTTAGGCTTTTGCTTTGAAGACATTGATAAAACCTGTACCATTTAAGGAACCAAAGTTATGAAAAAATTCTCATTGTAGTAGAACTATTAATATTGCAAACCTAAGATTGTATGTACATGATCCACTGATAAGCGCCCAGAGATTTACCAAATTAGAAATTATTAATCCAAACTGTTATGATTAAAATTGAGAAAATTCTATAAAATTAGAAAGACAGCTTGCACAGAGATGGGGATTGAACGTGAATATAGCCCATCAAATATGAAATGTATATGTCCGATTTTATTAGGGAACATAATTTTAGAAATGTACATTTGTGCAAAAGTTAAGTTTTGGTAAAAATCAATGTGGGAGTTCCTAAATCCCATCATAAAGATAACCTTCATAACTTCTTCAATTTTAAAGATAGAAACGCAATTTCAACTCTCACTGATACCTAAGATGCTTAACTACACCCACAACCAAAATCGCATAGAAATGGTGTATTTGACCCGTTTTTATCCAAATTTGCAAAGTGCCATTTTGGCCCGAAATTGTAGTTTTTGAAAGTTATGTGTCTTTTTCCCATTCAAGTGCTTCTTCAATTCCATTCCGATCTAAAGTGGGTACTATTGTTTATCTTGTAGATCATGTATGTTAGGACCTGTGTAGTGTTGCGTTCCTATTTTTTCTCCATTTAAGCATTTTTGACCACTTTGCAATGTTACACAAAGCCATTTTCACCTGTCATTTTAAAAGTGCCCATTTCCAAAAAACGGTTTACTCTCTTGTTTGGGGAGGGAAGATTGCATTTAACTCTCGACATTGTCTTTCATTCCTGAATTCCTGCTGATTAATGATATCTGTGTAGGATTGCTCATTTGTGCTTTCAGTACTTTGCATGGGGAACTATTAACCTAAACGCTATCTGTTCACAAACCAAAACTGTTCTTTTTCCTGTGTCTTCTATTCTACATTAGTATAAGTGAATTCAATTACTTTGTTTATTTTCTGAATTGTGTTGTCACCGTCAGGTGATTGCTGCCCATATAGGATACATTACTCACCGTAATCGTATTTCTGATGCTTGTATCTGCTTAGATTCACATGCTGTGCATAGGCCGACATCTAGTGGAAGCTGCGGAGTATTACAGTTTGTTTTTTGAAACTCGAAAATGGGCGTCGACACAGGCGTGCCAGTAATACTATCCCTAGTGTGACGTCCACTGTACCCAAGATCCCTCACGCGTCTAGGATCCTCAGATTGTATTTTTTCTGACATGAGGAAGCATGAGGAGTAGCGTGAGTACAGATAATCCAAGCAGATAGACAGAAAGGTAAGACTACAAGCAATCATGCGCCTTCCCTCGGAGGGGAGGAAGGGTGGGTCGCATGTGAATCTAAGCAGATACAAGCATCAGAAATACGATTACGGTGAGTAATGTATCCCTTCTGAAGCGTGTGGAATCTGCTTAGATCACATGCTGTGCATAGATTAGCGAGCAGTACCCGAAGAAGGAGGTGGGATGTGAGAAGGGTCATGAGCAAACAGGTGTCTTAGAACCGCTTGTCCCACTTGTGTATCTGTCTTGGAATGAGTGTCAATGCAGTAATGCTGAGTAAAAGTGTGAATAGAGCTCCAAGTAGCTGCTTTGCAAATGGTGTCGAGGGGAACATTTGCAATGAAAGCCAGAGTGGCCCCAATGCCTCTAGTAGAGTGGGCCCTTGGCGTAAAAGGCAGAGTTTTTTCAGAAAGAGAGTAACACAGCTGTATACAGTTGATAATCCACTTCGAGATAGCGCCTTTAGAGACGCGATCTCCCTCTCTGCCTGTAGCTACGGAGACAAACAGTTGATCTGTTTTCCTTAGCGGTCTGGTTTTATTTACATAGTAGAGGACCGCCCTACGCACATCTAGGGTGTGTAGTTTCACCTCAGCCGAGCTTTGCGGGTCCTGGAAGAAAGCCGGAAGCTCGATGGACTGGTTTACATGGAACTTTGATATAAATTTAGGTGAGAACCTCGGGTGTGTGCGTAAAACCAGTTTGTCCTTGTGAATAGTAAAGAAAGGATCCTGCACTGACAGAGCCTGAATTTCACTGACCCTTCTTATAGAGGCAATGGCTACTAAGAAGGCCGTTTTATAAGTCAGGTGTTTGAGACTACTTTTATGCATGGGTTCGAACGGGGGGCCCATGAGCTTATCTAGCACCACATTAAGGTCCCACCCTGGCGGTGGGTTTGAAATAGGAGGGTGAAGTCTCTTTACTCCTTCCATGAAGGCTTTAACTACTGGTACCTTCCACCACGACACCTTGTTATCGGATGTGGTGTAAGCCGAGAGGGCTGCCAGGTGTACTTTCAGAGAGTTAAAAACCAATCCTGCATCCAGCAGGTGGAGCATGTATGTCACGACGTTGGAAGGAGTGCAATCAACAGGGTTGATTTGTTTATTCTGGCACCAAATAACAAATCTTTTCCACTTGTCAAAGTAACAGTGCCTTGTGTTTGGTTTCCTGGATTCTTTTAGGATGTCCATACACCTCTGTGGTAGATTGAGATGTCCAAACTCTATGACTTCAGGAGCCATGCTGCCAGGTTCATTGAGTTGGGTTGTTGGTGCACTGTTTGACCTTGTTGCTGGGACAGAAGGTTGTACCAGGCTGGAAGTTTGATGGGCTCGCACACCGCCATTCTGCGTAGGTGTGGAAACCATGGTTGTCTCGCCCACATGGGAGCAACTAGGATGAGCGTCATCGATTCCTTGTTCATCTTGTACACCACCTTCCTGATGAGAGGAGTTGGTGGAAAAGCATACGCAAACATCCCTGACCAGTTCATCCACAGGGCGTTCCCTTGGGAGTCTGGCTGGGGGAACCTGGATGCAAATCCTGGGCATTGTTTGTTTTCGCTTGTGGCGAATAAGTCTATAGTGGGGAAACCCCACCGAGAGAAGAGATCTCCTACGATCTCTCTGTGAAGTACCCATTCGTGTTCTTCTGGGAGGGAGTCTCTGCTTAGAGCATCCGCTAGGGAATTGAGCTCCCCTGGAACATGTTGCGATGACAGGAAGATGTTCCGTCTGAGTGCCCATATCCAGATTTTTTGGGCAAGCTTGGACAGATTTGGCGAACGAGTCCCTCCTTGCTTGTTCAGATAGAACATGGCTGTCATGCTGTCCGTCCG
This sequence comes from Ambystoma mexicanum, assembly GCF_040938575.1. NCBI lineage: Eukaryota > Metazoa > Chordata > Amphibia > Caudata > Ambystomatidae > Ambystoma > Ambystoma mexicanum. The sequence continues at coordinate 1,192,017,098 of NC_090921.1, read as the reverse complement.
GATCTGCACCGACAGGTTTAGTAGATGGGGCTCGAACGCCCGAAGCGCTCGGAATACTGCCAGAAGCTCTAGGAGGTTGATGTTTGTTTGTTTGTTTGTTTTATTATTTATAGCGCGCGCCAGACCCGAGGGTAACCGGGCGCGTTGTTCAAGGATACTTTAAGCTTTACAGGTTACACATGATTACAAGTAGTGGTTATACATGGTAGAAATTACATAATGCAGGCCATAATATATACATATAACATAATATATACAGGAAATATGCAGTAGGAAGATAGAGAGTATATAATTATGTACATAGTACGTTTGTAGAACAGTGGTTATGTTGGTGTAGGGCAGGACGTGGTTCTTGGCTACTGAGTGAGACCAGAGACCCTGAGCTGTGTGGTGGAGATGGTGAGCTCCCCACCCAGTCAGGCATGCATCTGTAGTCACCACTGCCTGTATTTCGGGATCGTAAAAGGGTTTTCCCCTTGCGAGATTCTCTCTTGTCCACCAGTGTAGGCTCTGTACCAGTGTTGGCGAAACGACCACTAGATCGTCCCACTGACCACTTGCCTGAGACCACTGTTTCGCCAACCATTCCTGCATGGGACGCATGCGCAGTCGCGCGTGGGGGACCAGGTAAATGCATGACGCCATCATGCCCAGTAACCGCATTGCTTTGCGTACCCTTATTTGTTGACCGGACTGATAATGTGGAATTTGCAGTAGTATATTCCGAATTCTCTCTTCCGAAGGGAAGGTCAACCCTTCCTGAGTATCTAGGATTGCTCCTAGGAACTGTTTTGAGGTGCTTGGCACCAGGCTTGACTTCTTCTCGTTGATTGAGAAGCCTAATTCGTGGAGGAGGTTGATAGTCCTTTGAATGTTTGTCCTGCAAATTCCTGGGGTTTCCCCCGTTATGAGCCAGTCGTCCAGATAAGGGTACACTGGGATTGCCTCCCTGCGTAGGTGTGCCGCTGCCACCGCCAGTACCTTGGTAAATACCCTTGGTGCTGAAGCTATCCCGAAAGGCAGTACCTTGAATTGGTAGTGGCGACTGTCCACCTTGAAGCGCAAGTACTTTCTGTGCGCCGGGAGCATGGAAATATGAAAATAAGCATCTTTCATATCCAAGGTTGCCATGTAATCCCCCTTTTTTAGGAGGGGGATTACCTCTTGTAGCGTGGTCATACGGAATTTTTGGGGCTTGACATACTTGTTGGCAGGCCGTAGGTCCAATACTGGGCGCATTGTCAAATCTTTCTTTGGAACAAGGAAGTAGGTTGAATAGATACCCTTGTTTACCTGGTGTCCTGGGACGAGTTCTATCGCGTCCTTTTCTAGCAGAATGGCGATCTCCTCGAGAAGGATCTTCTGATGTTCTAGGGAGTGTACTTTTTGTCGTGGAGGATGGTTCCGGGGACGCTGCAGTAATTCTATACAATATCCTGTGGACACTGTTGACAGCACCCATCTGTCTGAGGTGATCCCTTCCCAAGCCTGGGTGAAGTTGGAAATGCGTCCCCCTACTGGGGTTGCATGAGAAGGGACCCTGAACTGAGCGTCACTGCTTTGGTGGAGGCGTCCCACCTCCCTTGTTGGGGCTGCCTCTGCCTTTCCCACGACCTCTTTTGTTACCCCTGCCGTAACTTTGGGTAGACTGCTGGCTGTTGTTCCACTGTGTACCCTGTCCCTGGGCATAGTTGCCTCTTTGTGAATTTTGGCCGCGTGGGCGACGAAAATTACTGTTCCCCCTCTGGTTAGGGGGTTTGTTGGTTAGTTGGCCAAGGGATTTAAGTGTTTCGTATTCGTCCTTGGCGTTTTTCAGTGCGTCTTCGACCGCTTTCCCAAACAATAGATCGGGTTCCACCGGCTTGTCTATTAAAGAAGCCTGAGTTTCTGTTTTGAACCCCGACTGCCGTAACCACGCATGTCTCTTGATAACAGTACCCTCTGCTATCAATCTCCCTGCGTTGTCCGCGGCGTCGAAAGTTGCTTTCAATATGCAACCAGACACGGCTCTCCCTTCTGCCGAGATCCGAGCCAATTGGCCCTTTAAGGGTTCCGGAGCAGAGGCTATGAGTGCCGCGACCTCTTCCCATTGATGGCAGTTGTAGCTGGCCAACAGGGTGGTGGAGTTAGCAATCCTTGCTTGGTAGGCGGACGTTGAGGCTACCTTTCTGCCAAAGCCGTAAAGTTTCTTGCTCTCCTTGTCGGGAGGAGCTTCTGATGAAGATAGGGGTGTTCCAGCCCTCTTCCGAGTGTTGGTAACCACTAGGGAGTCTGGTTTAAGATGTCCTCTTATATAGAGAGGGTCAGATTGGGCTGCCCGGAAAAGTTTTTCGACCCTGGGGTTGACTGCTCTGGTGAGGTTTGGGTTCACCAGGGACGGATCTATTCTTCGTTGGATGGATTTAAGGATAGGGATGGTCTGAGCGACCGGCCTCCTCTCTCCTACCAACTCTTCTGCGAAGTCCCTTTCCTCCTGTACACCGTGGGTGTCGATGTGAAAATGTTCTGCCGCGCGAGCGAGAACCTCATTAAGGAGAGGCTGGTTATCGACTGGCGAGTCGGTAACTGGGGCTTCATTCTCTACCGGGGAATCTACTCTGTAAATTTCCTGCTCATCTTCTCCCTCCTCCTGGTCCTCATCATCCGCATAGTATTCCGTCCCGGTTTGTTCCTCCATAATTTCAAACTCCTGGTCCCCCTCAGGGAAAGGCTCTCCTTGGTACCTGGGGTTTGGAGTAGAGTATGGAGTAGAGTAAGGCTGTACCTCGAAGGGTTCAGGTCTTTCGAACCGGGCCCTTTTACTTAGGGGGATGGGATCAGTGGAACCTGAGGGTATGGCTCCCTGAGGGTCATACGAGAGGAAATGCTCTGGATTCTTGTCGTAAAAATCAGCCAAGGAAGACATCCTTGACATGACCCTGTCTATGTTTTGGCTGGACCATTCTTTGGAACAGGGGATGACTTTAGTAGGCAGTTTAGGGGACTTATCAAGGGTACCCTTGCTGGATGTTGATCTCTCAGTAGACTTGTATTTGTTTGTCTGCTTAGGGGGGAAGGATGGTTTTACAGGAGCGGAAGAATGTGCTTTCCGCTGTTTCCCCCCCTCCCCGTGCGTGGAAAAATGTTTTCCCTGTCCCTTGGAGGCCCCGGAGACTTTCGACGCCTGGCGTCGAGGATCGGGAGAGGTATCTGTGTCTTTCGAGCGTGGGGCCTCGCTGGTGTTAACTGCGGGCTCCGTCTCTTGGAGCGCGGCCTGGGGGTGGAAGTCGTCTTCGTCCTCCGACGATCGAACTTCCATTAGTCTAGGGAGCGAGGCACTCTTGGCAAGAGTGGATGATTGCCTTGCGTCATGAGGCGATCTCGATCGAGAGCGCCCAGAGGACACCGAGTCGGACCGTTCTATTTGTGCCTCTTTCCGAGAAGTCGACGTCGTCGAGGTTCGGTTGGACTTAGTGTGCTTAGTGTGTGTAGGGTGTGTAGCGCTTGCGTCGCCGGGGGTCTTCCCCATAGCCGCCCTGCCGGACGACCTTCCGAGGTCGGGGACCTGCGCTCGGCTGTCTTTCGACGCCGTAATGCCCTCGCCGTCCGAAAGTACGGCGTCGCTGCCATCGCTGAAGGCGCCCTCCGCTGCCATGGCCGCCTGCCTGGCGTGGTGGGCCCAACGCTTTGTCGAACGGTCCTTGAGTGTCTTAGGTTTAAACCTACTACACGCTCTGCAGTTCGCTTCGGGGTGGTCCCTCGGGAAGCAGAGATTGCACGTGGCGTGCCTGTCGACCCAAGGGTATTTGCGGTTGCACTTGCGGCAGAATTGGAAAGGGGTACCCTCCATACGCACCTTGAGGCAGCGGGCTGATAAGTGTAGGAAATATATAAGTGTATCTATATACCAAGAGTGAAGAGTATGTACCACCCCCCACTCTCCCTACTTGCAGGGCCGAGGCCAGCGACCTACTAGGCCCGGGCCGAGGCCAGCGGCCTTCCGAGGCCCAGATCCGTCGTGCAGCAGCCGACGGTCGATGTCTTCTCCAGCCGTCGTCGAGTGTCGAGGGTCGACGTTGGGGTGGGGAAGGATGTCAATAAAGAATATTAAATTTCAATTATTAGTAAAAGTATGGCTAAGGCCAGGGGACTCCGCAAGATGCTTCCGACCAGTATGGCGGAAAAAAACAATCTGAGGATCCTAGACGCGTGAGGGATCTTGGGTACAGTGGACGTCACACTAGGGATAGTATTACTGGCACGCCTGTGTCGACGCCCATTTTCGAGTTTCGAAAAAACAAACTGTAATACTCCGCAGCTTCCACTAGATGTCGGCCTATGCACAGCATGTGATCTAAGCAGATTCCACAAGCCTCAGAAATATATATATCTATTAAAACTTATGTGTGATTTGAATATTAAATAAATATGTACCTTTACAAACTAGCCTGATTCCTGATCCAGCTTGCCCTGGGGGGTATTTTGAGAAGGGTGTGATATGAGTGGTATATCATTCAGAATATTGAACTTAAAGACACAAACAAAATAAGTATTTCATTGCGCACTACATGCTAGGGTGTGTGCCTGATTGAAATCCTTAACAGGATGATATCTTCAATGGGGTTTGTAAAGTCTGGAGGGGTGTTTTCTGTACCACTGCCCTCTATATGGCAGATTAGAAGCACAGAGCACCCCAGCCAAGATTCTCTATAAGGTAGCTATGGGCGAGCAATCAAGGCTTAAGCTCTCAAGCGGTGATGCAGGCTGGTTCTTAAGTACACTGTAGTCTGCAAGCCCCCACAAAGGAATGTCCACACACTATGTCAGTGATAACACAGTTCTTTATATGAATAAGGTTCAACTTATATACAGACACAATAACACACTTTATGCTCAGGAAATATTAAAATGATAAATATGTACAATATATATGTGGTACCACAATTCACTCTTGACCCCTTTAAAATGCACCAACTGTAGACAGTTTCAATGACATACAAATCTCATAGCAAAGTTACCCAACCGCATATACAGTCTCCATCAGCCAGGTGGCGTGGGCAGGAGCCCCCACCCTCCACAGCCCAGGATCAGCTCATCAGAGCTGCCGCACCGTGCCACGAGGCACGAAGAGGATCGCAGTCCAGTCAGGCCCCCACGAGCCCCCGCCAGCACCTTTGTGCTGCCCACCCCTCCCAGAGGAACTCTTCACCACCCCATCGGCCACCCCTCACCCAGAAGCGGCCCGGGTCGCGCTCCAGCAACGCGCCGATTTCGAAAAGAAAACAAAATGTCGGGCGCGATGCGGCGCCAGAGCCAGGCTCGGCATCCTGGTTGCTAAGCAACCGTGCTTCATAGCACACAACATCTGCCGGCAGGCGGAAGAGCCGGCCACATTCAAAGGCCATTCTAAGGCCCTGTTTGCCCCTGTTCGCCGCTTACGGCGCGTGGCGAGTTCCCATATTATACATTTATGACCCTCTGATGCCCCAGGACAATACATGGGCTTACACCGTGGAACGCAGCGGTTGAGCAGGAGCTCATGACATCGCAGAAGTAGCGGACTTGGCTAGGAAACCTTCCGGGATCAGATACCTGGTAAGCGCTGCCACATTGCGCTATTCTTTATCTTTGTTTGTGCTGGTCATCCAGCCTCAAATCTGCCTCACTATGGTATAAATGCACTCAAGTGCTCCGAGTTGCCCTATAAAGGCCCTAGGCAACGTGCACATGCATGCGCCTTGTATTCTCTTGTGACATTCAAGGCCCGTCAGCCACTGTCTCACTCTCATGCTCATTGCCTTACCCCGCACCCACCTTGCCACCCTCTTGCCCTCCACTTCCAGCCTCGCACTCAAATACTTTGATGTACTCCCGCCAACTTACAACCCCATTGCATATGAGTTGTGTGGTGCCCCATGATCGCCCCCAGACCACATTTGAACTGTGTTGTGCCCTATGGTCGCCCCCAGACCACACTTGAACTGCGTTGTGCCTTATGGTCGCCTCCAGACCACATTTGAACTGTGTTGTGCCTTATGGTCGCCCCCAGACCACACTTGAACTGTGTTGTGCCTTATGGTCGCCCCCAGACCACATTTGAACTGTGTTGTGCCTTATGGTCGCCCCCAGACCGCATCTGACTTGTTGTGTGCCTACCGTATGTCACCAATGCCTCATACTCGCCAATTTCCCGCAAGTCGCCCCTGCCATAGCATGCTTTCCTACCTCTTCGCAATCATGTTCCCCTTCTGTGTCATGCAAAGTAACATACCCTGCAATGGCAATAGCTACATAGCCTATAAAAACGGTCTAGCCAGGCCGGCTTGCCCAAGACATTACCCCATTATATGCCCCACACCTTTCTTGCCTACCACTCCTGCCTTCCTCCCAGTCTCACAATCCGCCTCTCCGACCCATTACCACGCATACTCTTCTGATGTCCCGGCTACTAATCACCTAGATACCTCCAAGCGGAACCCTACCAATATAAGTACCTCAAGCCCCACCTCTGGTCCCAGTACCTCTACAACTGCTGACCTTACTGTCTCTAGAACCACCACCCTCACCCCTATTGATCGGAACAAAAGACTCGGTGCCAGAACCCACCATAAGACCAGCATACCCCTAGTTAAGCGACCCTGCAAGACTATCAATCACACTGCAATACCTAGCAATTCCACCCTTTCTACTCCCAAAGGAGCTCTCCTAAATGTTAGATCACTAGTCGCCCATTCCATAGAAGTAGCCGACATCATTCTAACAAACAATTTGGACTTCCTTGCTGTTACTGAAACTTGGTTGCATGATGCTGCAGGACCATCTCTCACCCTAGCTATACCAGACAACTATACCATCCTCAGAGCAGATAGACCTAACGCACGAGGAGGCGGTGTAGCTATCATCCTCAAGTCCTCGCTTAATATTAGACTAGCCTCGTCTCCCCCACTTAAATCATGTGAACATCTCACATTCAAATTACAAACGTCCCCTAAGAACACCATTACGATGCACTTAATTTACAGACCCCCGGGCCCACCAGGCTCCTTTGAGGAAGACATCACCTCACTAGTTGCCGAAAGCTCCAAACTTTCAGCACAAATGATTATACTTGGAGACTTCAATCTTGGGTTTAATGACCCCCTCGACGTCCCAGCCACTGCCCTGGCCACAGCATTAGAGGAGCATGGCCTCCAACAATTCTGCTCCAAACCTACCCATTCGAAGGGCAGAATCCTCGATTGGGTAACCGCCCTTAACTGCAACATTACCATGAAGGATCCCATACAGCTCTTATGGACTGACCATCATTTCCTCCCATTTGACATTAACACTAGCAGCCTAGTGCACAACAAGCCTGTTACCGCACCAGCCTGCCTAACTAGGAAAAAGAGTAACATCACAGCGGAAGCCTTAATACCCTTGGTAACCCCTATCCTGAACGCACTACCAGCCACAACCGACCTGAACCAATTGGTCAACGTCTACAATAATTCCATGGCCATAGCTGTTGACACTATTGCCCCACTAAAAATGCGCAAAGGGAAACCAAAAGCGCACCTGAATACATGGTACACCCCAGAACTTAAATCCCTCCGGCAACAAAAAAGTAAACTTGAAGCACTATGGAAATCAGCGCCCTCAGCAATTAACAGAACGAATCTCACTAATATCTCCACTTTCTACAAAAATGAGATTATACGCGCAAAGAAAGAATCGCTCAACTCCAGGATCTCGGAGGCAAGCTCCAGCTCAAAGGAGCTCTTTAAGATCCTAAAGGAACTAGAAAACCCCATTCCTCCCATGATACTTGCACTAAAAATAAACAATGGTGCACAGGGATCCAGAATGCCCTTGTTAACAAAATTTCAGGGCTCCAGTCTAAAATTGACAATAAACAACAACAACTCACCTATGTTCCGACCTCCAGTCCCACCCCTCCCCCTCCTACAGCCTCCAGCCCAGGATTCACCTTCAAAAAGGTATCCATACCCGAAGTACAGAAAATCATAGCGTCATTGAAACCTTCGAACTGCAAGGGGGACAGCTGTCCCGCTCAGATTATAAAAGATGCTGCAAGGGATCTCTCCCCATTCATCACAAAATTAATAAACCTGTCTTTCTCTGATAACTCGGTCCCTAGTAATCTAAAACAATCCTGGGTCCTACCACTACTAAAAAAAACTACCCTCGACCCAGATATACCCACAAATTACAGACCCATCACCACTGTCCCATTCCTACTAAAAATTCTTGATAGAGTGGCCTATCTACAAATCCAGGATTACCTTGAGACAAACCATCTACTAGGAATTCGCCAGTCTGGCTTTCGTCCACAACACGGGACAGAAACGGCCTCAAAGACAAAGGTAAAGCTGGCATCCTTCTTCTTCTTGACCTATCCGCTGCCTTTGATCTGGTTGATCACAAAATCCTGTGCAACCATCTGTCATCGGCAGTACACTTCTCCCACTCCGCAATTTCATGGATCCAATCCTTCCTGGACAATAGGACCATGCGGGTCTTCTCACCCCTAGCAGCGGCCGACCCTATTCCTATTACTTGTGGTGTCCCACAAGGATCGTGTGTATCACCCACTTTGTATAACATTTTTACAAAGCCCCTATTCGACAAGCTGGACCATCTGGGTGTCACCTACACCAACTACGCAGACGACACCCAGATACTCCTCACCTTAACCGGCAACTATAATTCGGACGCCATTTGGATCAATGAAGTCTTCTCCATCATTCAGGCATGGATGGCCACACATGGCCTCTGCCTGAATGATGACAAGACTGAACTGCTCCTTGTCGGCTCACCCAACACCATTCGGAAACTTAGTCCTAGCTACACTAGCCTTACCATTGACGGCAACACCATCACTATCGCCAAGAGTGTAAAAACCCTTGGCTTTTACCTCGACACGAACACTAACCTAGCCAAACAAATTAATATGACTGCCTCAGCCACGGCCTACACAGGCAAACTAATCAGGGCCTGTAGACCGCTGATCTCCCCTAACAACTGCCTCACCTTAGCCAGAGCACTTATACAATCTAAACTAGATTACTGCAATAGTCTCTACGTAGGTGCCAACAAAACGGTAATCAATAAACTGCAAGTTATACAAAATAATGCACTCCGTGCCGCCCTGAATATTCCCAGAAGAGAACATATTTCGGCTACCAGAATCGCATGCAAATGGCTATCCATCCAACAAAAAATAGATCTAAAAACTATCTGCCTCACCTATAAAGCACTCAACGGCCTTGCCCCGCCCTATCTCACCAACAAATTCACACTAAGACAGAACACTAGAACCACTAGATCCTCTAATACACTACAATTGACTGTGCCCAAATTCTCCCTCAAAAGAGCTGGTGGTTCCAGCTTCCCAGTTCTGGCTTCACAACTTTGGAATACCATTCCACTGGATATCAAATCTACACCCACCTTCCAACCTTTCAGAACTAAGGTCATCACCTGGTTACTCAACAATTAACCTACCACGATTGAATGCATACCTCCTGCTTGATTGTATTTTGCACCATGCCAGCATATTACTGTCTATGCACGAATTGCTATATTACTGTCTATGCACGAATTGCTATCCTGTCTTGTATACCTTTGCTTCATCACTGTATAATTGTACCCTACCTTGCCTGTAACTCGAAGATTAAGCGCCCATATACCTTTGGGTCAGGTGCGCTATACAAATTAATAAACAAACAAACAAACAAACAAACAAGCAGATATGAGAGGAAAACAAGTTGGGTGAAACAAATGGCAGAATACTGGGTCCCGTTACCTAAACACAGTTCTATGTGAGGATCCTCCCACCTGGGCAACCTGTAAATAAAGTGTATCCACAAGCCCAGTTCATATATTGTTTAATATAGTCTTGGTTAATTCTAAAAAGGTTCTACTACCCCAATTTACCTGCTTTAGCAGAGTTTGCCGCTGGATCCTTCTTGAATGAACTCCCTTTAAGGCAGGGGCCATGGATCGTCGAGATTCCACAAAGAAAAAAGTGAAAAATGTTGTCGAGACGGCAGCTTCAGTCCTCGTGGATGTTCTGCGAAGATGAGGCATGCGGTGCACCTCGATGATGAGAGTTTGTTCCTGCAAAGCAGGTCAACGAAGAACGTAGGCCAGCAAGGGCGTCAGGTCGTCGGAGGTTGGCGTTGGCGATCGGAACTCGACAACGGCTGACTTCAGATCTTCGTCTGTGTCTTGGAGGATGTTGGGTGGCAGAAAACCCACCGGCAGATTCTCCTCAGTTTGTCAGCGACCTTGACTTTCTCCGGTGGGACAAAGTGGTCGAAGGTGTCAACGGTAAGCGAGTCCTTGATGGAGTGTTGCAGCTCCGGTCGACGATGATGGTCGGCGAAGGTGATGGACTTCAGTGTCCAGGTGCTTCGCTTCAGATTCCTCGGCAGTCCCCGTCTCCGGTCAGCAGCCTTTCGAGGACTGACTTCCAGAGAGCCTTGGTGAAGGTTAGCTGGTGCACGATGTTCCCTCGTAGCTTGGGAAGAGGTCTCCTAGCCAGGTCCTCTCTTAGATCAGTTCTTGGAGACACAACAGCTTTTGGATTCCGTCGAAGGAAAGCAGCAGCAAAGCCTTCTTCTTCCAGCTTGGCTTCAAGGTAAGGATATAAGTTTCGACTTCAGCTTCTGAACAATTTCAGTAAGTGAAAGTTCACCAGATATACTGTATTGACTCTCATTCACACTGCTGGACCAAGCTCAGCAGCCAATCATTCAGCGGGGCATTCATGCAGGCAGGCAGCCAATCAGGCTCACAGTGCATTCAGGCCATTCTTCTCCATCCAGACACTCACAACAAGGAATGCGGATTGGGACAAGCACCCAGCTATTCAGCACTCCACACTGCATTAATACCAGTTTCGGGCATGGCTGTCTCAGTCATTCAGTCAAACACCAGAAACAAGACACCCATAACATGAAATGTATATTGGGCATACACTCCCTTCGCCCAGGTCCCACCCCAAGGGTGTACCCACAACATACAGTCACTGGGAAGGCTCCAGCCAGTCTGGCCTGGACTTCACCACAATACCATATATGGAACTTCCACCCAACTGCCAGTCAGGGGAAGGGACGGAGTCAGGGCTTCCAAGGACTTTTGGCAAACAAGGTAACAGGCAATAGGAAGCAAGAGGCCACAGGGGCCATCTTGTCTCCTATCAGGAATCAACTGATTCCAATGGTAGGGCCTAGGTATCCCAAAATGGAGGATACTGCAACTCTTACCTGGACTCTTCAGGAGCGTAATGATCTTTGAGCCTGTGGATCTGCTACACTGAAGCTTTTGGATTCTTTTCCTGTCAGAACAGATAGATAACCATTGAGGTACTGTAAGTGTTGAGAATGGTGAGGACTGCTAAGAGTCTATGTCTATCTTCCCCCAGAAATAAACTCCCTTCTGGACTACCCACTCTCCTCACCTGTGTTTTGTATTTGTGTAGCTCTCCATCCTGCTGTCTCACTGGGGCGCGTTGATATTGTGTTTCTGAAAACTGGAATGCTGAAAAACACGGATGACTCTGGAGGCAAGTGTCTTTAAAAAGATTGAGTCGCTTGACTGAAAATCAAATGAGGATAACTGATGTCTTTCTTAGAATTAAAGTTTTCTAAGTTGGAGAGACCTCTCGTGCTAACTACTTTATTCTCCTTTCTCTTGCAGGGTCTTGGAGGATGAAAAGTTTGAAGCTTAAAGGAGAAGAATATGGACCCTTTATTTCTTGTGGAGAGTTGGCGCACTTGCTACACCTGAACTGTGCTGACAATGAAGAGATTTCTGTATCCAGGAAAGGAATTTTGATGGCGGAAAGGTTGCGCGCGTTATCAGAAAAAGGTTGAATAGCGTACATTCGTCTATTCTAAAAGATTGCAACCTTCTACTGTGAAGCGCGGTTAACTACTGTGAGGAAAAACTCTGTGGATCTTCAGGTAAGTATACGCGTAGAAATGATCTTGACTCTAAAACTCTGTAATGTTCGTTATTTACCTTTGTTTCTGCAGGTATCCAGTATGCTGAGGAAAAACCTTTGGAAGGTGCTGCGGCTGTGAACAAAGACTGTGGACTGGAGAGACTCTGTGACGAAAAATATTTGTCTACTGGAAAACTGCGGTGAAGGAAATCTTGAGTCTGGTAAGTCTTGTCTGTGAATATTCTGTAAACTATTCCATGAATTAATATTTCTTTTCTTTAATTCTTCAGATTCTGTGAGCAGAAACACCAGTAGCGTTACACTGCTGTTAGCGGGGCAAACGCGAAGCACGCGTTCCAGCAGGGGCAGAGCTTAAGTAGCTCTCTATGACAAATGACTATTTCAATGCTGTTGCTTGTCCATGACCCGCTAGGCGGCCATTTTATGAGTACTGAAAGGCTATAGAAGCATATGGTATTTCAAAGCTGTGAATGGTGTAGATGCCATGTGTGCCAAGGTAACACCCACCTTTGACCCGCTGATTTATGCAATGAGTCCCGTCTGGCATGAACGTCTAAATCAAGACTATGAACCCTGGATGAGATCATGACAGATACTCAGAGCACCTGTCAAATTCAGCATGGAGCTGCCACCAGCCCATACCCTGCTCTGCGGCCACACACAGGTGCCCAAAAACATACACTAGCGGTACATGGTTGTACCCACACCCATGGGTGCCATAAGGGTACGCCAAGGGTCTGTTCACCACGACCAAAACGAGGAAGAGCAGCACTGCCAGGAGTCCCACATGGACCCATGTGCAGAAAATAACACAGAACACACATGATAAAAGGACTACTGGACAAGGACATGGAGGCCCTGTCCTTCCAATGCATTTCCAGCATCACATGGGTGCCTTTAGCCATGTTGATATGCAGGTTACTGCAACTCACCACCCAAGTTAGAGAGAACTCACAAAAGTAGACAAAAATGGAAAAAGAAGCAATGGGGAATGACAGGGAAAGACGCCAGAAAAATGGGCGATTGACAGAACAGCATATGTAGATCAGACCGAAGGGGTGGGAAAGAGTAGCAGTGCAGTCAGCATGCCACGGATGCACTCCAGGTCTATTATCAGAACTGCTGGACCCCCTACATGGGGAATTAATGCCTGCATGACCAAGGTATCATTTTGGCAGAGAAGAGAAAATCAAAGAAAGAAACCTTTTATTTTGTATTTCTTAATTGTTTTTTTGTAATGCGCACTAGACATCAAAAATGTGTTTTGAGAAGCATCAAGACGGGGGGGGGATAGGGAAGAGGACAAAGGTATAAAACTAAAACAAAAACGTTCTTAAAAGGTCTTGAAACATTTGGAATGTGCAAGTGCTTAGCATGAGAACAGGGGAAAAAGGGATACTGGGAAGCGCAGGAATTGGGTAGAGGGGATTAGAACAAAATATACATTCTGACTAGGCCGCAAGGCGATTTAGTATGTGCAAAAGCTGTACATGTAAGGGGGCAGAGAGGGAGTCGGGGAAGTTCAGGAGGGGCTGAAGGAGAGAGGTAAAATAAGTGCAAACAAGTTGGTGAGGCAGAAGTAGATAGTTGAAGGTTGAGTAGACCGCATGTAGAGTTAAAACCAGCGATAATGCAGGAATATTGAAAGCAATGTACAAAGTGGACGGACCACGTCTCAGGATACAGGGCAGCATCAGGAAGACATTTCACGTGAACTAGTTGAATAGAGGTTAAGACTGACAACACGCCTCTTGGGGCAAATGCAGTATGATACACTGGAAGTACAAGTCATACTTGAGGCAAAGATCTAAAGTAGGCATCAAAGTCAAGGTAAATTTCGTAGTAGGAGTCACGTGAAAGGGGGGAAAAGTGAACGTAATCCAGGAAGGTGGTCGCATAAAGGAAATGTCAGGCAACATGGAGAGAAACCGGCGGGAAGCGAGAAGCAACCTTCCTTACCTTAAAGAGCAGAGATGAGCAGTAGCAGAAGGACACCTCAGGATACCATGAAAGGAGACAGAGGGCGGTCCAGGTAGAGCAACAGCAGATCTTGCAGAGCTGCCGTAAGCCCCGGACAGACCCAGACAGGGCACACAGCCTTTATGTGGGCCTTTAGCTGTGAGCCCACACCAGCTACGCTATCCGGCTCCAGTCCTGGGTGCAAGCAGAAGGCTCTTCCCAGCCAATGGTGATGCTCTGCAGGAGCAGGCTGTGAAGTGAATCTGGATGCAGAAGCGGTGGCTAGGGGGCCGCCATGATGGTGTGGAGCTCCAGTTCCACCGACTGAGATCCTCGGGCCCATATGATAGAGTTTCCTGTTCAGTTTGCAGGAAGTTTACAGCAAAAAGCTATGGGCTGTAGGCATGTGAGAGAAATAACAATGGAGATGATAAGGATGAAAGATAAGCAGAAGGCCCTGTTTAAAGAATAGAGAGAATGAAAGAAGGCGGGTAGATAGAAAGATGGCAGACAGCTGTAAGTGGAAGAACGGAACTGAAAAGATCACCAGTCCTGGAGTGTGGTGAAACAGTTATGGAATAATGGTAGCCATGAGGCAGTAGAGAGGATGAATCCGCCACTATTAGGAGGCATCTGGGTATAGATGTAAGACCTGAAAAGAGAGAAGTATAACCAGGGGGCGTGGGCAAGGCGGACAGGCAGGGAATGGATCAGAACAGCATCAAAAGGCGAGAGAGCATTTGGGAGGTTTCTGGAGCAGCAAACGTGTCATCAATTATGGCAGGTAAAGAATCTTGGGATGGGGACACTGAGTGTGATAGGACCTTGTGGGCAACTCGAAGTAAATGTGTTCATCACACAGGAAAAGGGGGATCATGAGGAAACAATAGTGGAGGCAAGGGAAGAGTGTGGTATGTGGTTTGAGATGTAGGGAGGGTGACCAAGATGACAGCAAGGAAACCTTGTGTGAAGCAGGCCACTATACATAAATATACAGCTGCAGGGTACCAGAGGCAGTGATACACAGGGTATTATGAGATGTTGAAGCAAAATGTGCAGAGGGATGCAACAGTATTGAGGCCATTGGACGCTCAGGTTTTGGCCTATGGCCATGTCTATTGCACTGAGAACAGACTGGCATTACCTACACAGCATGGCCATAGTCTATAGCATCTAGACACTGCACCCTGGGAAAACCCTTCAGTCATGCTCTGGGCACAGTGAACCTCCTTGACAACTTCTCATGAATATTTAATTTCAATCCTTTCAGCTGTTTTTGTACTACATTTTTAAAAGAGTCCCCATGAGAAATTGAATATATTTTGACAGGCCTACAAGGTGCCCCCCCTTAGATATGAATGTATTACATTTCCCTTAAACTCAGAGAAGATTGAGTTTGTTGTTATGAACGTTTTATGATGTTCTGTCTGTCCATGTGGAGGGGTTTAACGTAAAAGGATGTTTTGCCACGCCGGTTATAACACTGCCCCATCTGAGATGAAACACATGAAATGTCCCCAAAATATGTAAATCAGGCTGTATATGTATTACAGAAGCTTCCATACAGTTCCGTCCCTGGGGAGTAGTTGTATCCCTCCCAAAATTGTCTTATTAATGGTTCGATGGCACACAATGTTTGGCCGAGAATGCAAACATGTACAAAGCACCACCACATCAGGTTCACAAATCGTGCCCTCATTACGATACCTGCGCTAAACCATGGCGCTATTAGCACCATGGTTGGTGCCGGTATCGTAACGTGTCCGCCATGGTGAAATGGGGAAATACCGCCCCATTCCAAGGTTGGCGGGGCGGTATTTAACCATGGCCCTTCTCCATTCCCATTTTTGCCCCATAGGGCATAATGGGAATGGCGAAGGCGCTAAGTACGGTACGGCAAATTGCGGTACCATACTTACCGCGAAGGTCCCTTTGCGGGTCCCTACTTTAACAGCTGGTCTGGACCAGCCATTAAGATCGGGTCCCGCAAAGGTACCTCGTAATTAGGTGCTAATGGGTTAACGCCGCCGCAGAATTTTACGGCGCCGTTAACCCATTAGCGCCAGGGTCGTAATGAGGACCCAGGTCTGTGAACCCTGCTGCCACATTTGTCTAATTGAATTTTTTGAATTAGCAAATTCTACCTTCCCCTCTGCCCAAATACCCGCTCGATTTATAGAACAACTGTGGTAGGAGATGCACGGCTTCAGATCTGGATCCGCTGAACCCAAACAATGTACAATGTAGCGCCTATAGAAATTGTGTGAGAAGCCCAATATGGAGAGAATATGCAGTGTTATTGCATGGGTGTTATTGTGCTGCTCGATTTCCTGGGCATACCACTCAATAGGCATAGCTAGAAACGATGCCTAGGGAGCACTGTGGGTTTCTTCACTGTGTCTCTGGGGGTCCTGGACACAGTGTCCACACGAAGACCCAGTGAGCACTGTCAGTGTGTTTCCTGTTCCCTGTGGACATCAATAGAATGTTTATTCTGCCTGGAGCATGGTATTTATTCACTTTCTCGTCCCCCACTTTCCAAATAATGGAAGCAGGGGACACCCCCGCAACCTACGACTCCCATTACACTGAACAATGGAGGTGGGGAACACCCCCGCAACCCCCGCTCCCCTTAGTCGCTGTACACTACTGCGCATTTGCGCCATACCAAAATTAGTCGGAATTATGGTATAGTACAAATGCACAGTATTGTATATGTCGGAATCTTGGAGTTGACATTTTGGCACGATACCCTTCAGGTGAATTCATTCTGCCCGATGCGTGCCGTGCTTAGTTTCACTTTACCAGGTCATGGCCAAAGGCCATGATTTGGGAACAGTCTCCGAAGGGATTGGTCACAGGCCATGCTCAGTTTGTACTGTTGGTGTGTCCGTTTTACCCTGGGCATGACTGCAGTCCATTCCCAACCAAGGGGTATTGATGATGTCTTTGCTTCGCCTGGGGCACATGATTTTCCAAGCCCTGTGGCCACTGTGGTTAAGTTCCCTATGTCTGGGAAAGGGTGAAGGTTATGCCCCAGGAAGACTGTCCACCAGTCATGTTTGCTGTGACCATGAAATGGTTGAAGACTATGCCACAGTCAGTTTTTTCTGCTGGGCATGTGTACAGGCTATGGCCATAATCCAACGTGGATTGATGAAGAAATAGCTGCCAGCCATGCCTCGGGCATAGTGACCACCGGCAATGAATAAAAATTACTAGAATACACCATATAATGACTGCAAACATTCACTGAAAAAACGGATCCCTGTCAACCGACCCACATCTCATACACATTAGTCTTCCCTAACGTTGGTCAATCTTTCTTGCCATGTACACTTGAAGAAACAATGAAAATCCAAAAGTGCTATCTTCAGCATTATGCTCTTACAAGAGAAAGCCAACCTATTCTCTATCAATCCTGCAAAGGTCATGCAGTCCTTACCAAGGTAGTCTTTATTGTCTCTTTATTGCGTCTTGTGCGGAAACAAGTGTACTGTATTGAGTCCCTTCTACACGCTTGGTCTAAGTTCCTAAATGTCCGAACCTAGTTATTTGAAAACACCCTTTGTCCCAAATGAAGATCACACAAAGCCGTTTCAGCGGATAATTAATACCCAGTTTGGTCAAACATCTGTTGAAACAAATTTAACTCTAGAACTTAGATTTTTACTTGAAAAACAAGAAATCCAAAAGAAGGTGTAATTGTGAATAGTAGCGGGTGGCGCCCATGGAAGCCCTTTAGGATTTACAGGACATTAAAATCAGGGGACGGAGTATTTTAAACTCACATGAAATGTCGACTAATCATATAACACCATGTTTAACACCAGGACCTAGATGGTGGGATAATTATCCAAGACATCATCTTAAACTGACTCTAAACACAGAGCACATCACAAAACTGGACCTGACCAGTTCCCACTCCTGAACCTAACGTAGGTCAATCAGAAACAAAAATTGAAAAGTTAATTGTATATACATGTATTCATCAGAGTTTCTAATGCCCTTCTGAGAAAATACAATCACTTCAAAAAATGGTTGCCAAGTCTGCCAAAGTCCCCAAACTGGCTCTGGGCTAGGTGCCACGGCCCGCTACACGATCCTGGACTCGGAGTAGTGCAGGGATGTTCGCTTGGCAACCGCACTCTGCTCATATGGCAAGGGTGTCTGCTAGAGGAGCATGATGTGGTAGAATTCCTCTTGCAAAACGCCATACCCCATGTTGGCCCTAAACTCCAGCCCAGACATGTTTATATAATGATGCATTCCCTTTATGTATCTGGAAGGCTGGAAAGCATCAGTAGCATAGAATCACAGTCAGTGTGGGGATCAGAATTGTTTCTTAAACTCAGAAAGGTAGACCAAGTTGAGGGCACATTTTTCTCTGTGCTAAGGAAACCTCCTTTGCTCTGGTTTAGGGTCACATGTGGGAGAACACAAATGATTCTGCAGAGTGTGGAGCTCCAGCACGCACAAGTCCTCCGTGCATGCTCGAGATACTGATTCAATATGTAGGTGGGCCCATTTTATGGCTCGGCCCGCAAAGGTGCTCACAAGTGATGAAGGACAAAGAACATGGTGAGACGATTATGAAAAGAATTACGCAACCAATAATGTTGTAGTAGAGAAATCCTGCACTCCTCATTAGTTTAGAGTGGCTCCTAGAGGTCGAGATAGGCCCTTGTGAAAAGGTGTGGGGTGTGGCACATAGGTGTGGGTAGTTGGAGAGAGAGGACACACTGTGCAGAAGTCTGAAGGAAGGAGACGACGGAAGATAATGGTTTGGAGATCAGAGGCTGGAGTAGAAGCATGGGAAGTGGAAGGTGAAGCTGGAGGGGAGAGCATGCGTCTAGAGGGAGAAGAATAGACAGAAGGTGAAGTTGGAGCAGATGAGAAAAGCTGGAGAGAGGAAGTCAAAAGGAAGGTGTAAAGGATAAGAAGAGACAGGAAAGATTAAACCAGAGAGAAGGAGTTGGTGGAGCACAGAGGAAAAGAAAATCAGGAGAGGAGTAAGGCGGAGATAACGAGTAAGCTGGGAAGGGGAAGCAGATAGAGGACAATATATATTTGGAGGTGGGGGATATTAGACAGAGTAACGAGCAGCTGAACAATAAGGAGTGGGATAATAAGGAGCCAGTGATTAGGAAGAGGGTAACAAAAGGGTGGAAACAAGACCAGAAAAAGTGGAGGATGTAGAGGTTACTCCCTCAGTTGGAGAGAAGGATAGGAGTAGCCTGGGAATGACCAGAGGCAGTAGATAGGAGAATCATACACTCTAAACATGCAAGAGAAGTGATTAGGGGAGGAGGAATGTGCACATAGCGATACTTCAAGGAGGTCAGAAAATAGAAAAAACAGGAGAAAAGAGAGGATCAGTTTAGAGACAAGAAGCAAGGGATCCCTTAAGAAATGAGTATGTCATTGAAAATCGAGAAGGGAGAAGAAAGCAAGGTGGTGGTCACTGTGGGGACCAGAGAAGGAGCCCAAAAGGAAACTGAAGAACTAGGATACCACACACCGCCACCATGATCATTTAGGTGGCCTACAGCTTGGTGGCAATTCTGGGACCTAGATTGATGGTCCTCAACCATCACTCTTGCTGATGCTTGGCATATCACCTATTCCCATTAAAACCTTGTGATGTTACATGATCTTCTGCAACCAGAAGAGAAGAAGCTGACATCTACAAAAGAAACCAAGAGACAAGAATTGAGGGGGCACTTAAACCTACCACACTGTGAACGACTAAATCACCTTTGTGTGTTGAGGATGCAACAGTAGCGTGCACTAGCTCTAGCACACCGTTAGGCTGGGTTGGGCTATGCTGCATGCCCTCAATTGACTGCTTGCAGTGAGGCTCTCTTATGTGTTTCTCGAAGATGGTGCTATCGCCAATATCGCTGAGACTGGAACATTGTGAGAATGTTTTGTAAAAGCAAAAGGAAATATCGAGGCTGAGTACCACAAAAGGAAATACACCAAACACTGGCATATAAAGATTCACAGATCTTTATTCTACCGCACAGTTACAAAGAAACAAATTCAGATAGCTATCTGGTCCTCAATACATCACAGTGAGTACCAGCCCTTCAGTGTGAGGAGTGAGAGATCCTGGACATCTGGACATTCGCATTTGTATACACTTCGTTATTAATGTCAAGCCCCTCTGCAGGTTAATAATCTGTGGTCTAGAGTTTGTGCCGAGTTCACTTATGGCTCATACAACAATATGCACATAGATTACTTTGGTTTACATTTCAGGCAAGTTACAATGGCAAAGTGTATTCCAGGTTTTAGCAGTAAGCCTTAGCACATATCCCCTCACAATGCAGTTCAGCCAGTGTCCACGCTCCACATTTGCATTACATTGTCCTCGATGTATATTCGTGGATGAGGCTTGTTGGTGCAGACAATCCTATGACCACAAGTCATGTATGGGACAAGGTCTCATTACCCAGTCTAAACATTCGGCCCGCGGACAGTCTAACCATTAACTAGACACAAAGGTCGGGAAGGCTTGGTTACAAGTTGGAAACACAGTCCACCATTTCAGATCACAGAATTACATATGATCAGAAATCAAAATGGCGGATGATCCTAAAATGGCGGCGAAGTCGATCTTAAATCGGAACTTTGCAACGCAGTTTTCTTTGCAGAGCGACTGGGCATAGGACAATATATATGAGAAAGGAGGCGCAACATGATTTCCCGTTTAACAAACCCTCCTTTTGGCCTAAGCCAAGCGCTTAACTACTTTTAGTCACTTTACGAGTAACTCCACGTCTCAATGTCCATACATCCTGAATCACTATCATCGGAGATATCGATCGCCATAAGGTCTGCGATGGAAATTTCTTTCAATACAAATTCGTTGGTCATTCGTTCTGGTGCGCATACCTTTTGTCCCATCGTCTGTGCACAACATCCCCCTAACACTGAACGTAAGACAGGAAGACATTGTATACAGTAACAGAAAAACAACAGAATACCCAAAATAATCAATAAGACTCAAAGTAGCTTCCATCCCCAAGATTGTAAGAAGTCCCAGAACCAAGCGCTAAGATCCCAATTTCCCTCGGGAACGTGCACTTCTGAACTAAGGATGTGCAGATTTTGTATTGCCTTAAAGATAGTTGGGGAGGAATCTGGTACAAAAACGCAACAAGCGGACCCCACTAATTTACATACTCCACCACGCTCAGCCAGGATGACATCTATTGCCATCCGGTTCTGTAGGGCCACTTACCTTATCGCTTTTAGTTCTAAAGTCATGTTATAGAGTATGTCAGTGGTCCGGTTGATGGTCCTCTCCAGTACTCTCGCTAGTCTTCTGACATCTTCTGAGTTTAGTATTTGTCCCCAAAAAGGTACAAAGGAATTAGCTACATCACCCAGAACTTGTGATGAAGTATAGCCATTCTCATCCCGCCTTGGACGAGCTTTAGAAATTTCTATAGTACTTGCTATGAATACCCCTGGTAACAGAATTCCTAAATAACAGGTACCCTGCCAATCCCTAGGTAACCATGGGAAAGCTTCATTACCACAAACAAAATAGACAGGTTCGCCTACATACACAGGTCTGTCCTCACTGGTCAAGTTCGCAACGTTGGTGCAGCTCTTGAAATCCCCCATTGACTGAGTACCATTCCTCTGTATGCAGAAAGAAACTGAATCAGGGCTGTTGTTAACAGTGTGGGAAGGTGGCGTGGCTTCCCTATTGCCTATAGTAGCCATCTTGAAAGAGATCAAAGATTGAAAAGGACGAGACAGTCTATCAGAAGGCCTAATAGAAGCAACATTAAACTTGCTCCTATTTGCGAAACGTGAGCATCCCAGGGATGTTAGAACTCGTTTCTCAAAATCATTCAAATTTGTTCCATCAAAGTTCCCAGAGATGCTATCGTTCCATCGACCAAAGAATAGTGCACTTAAAGAAGCATAACAGGCAGTAGTCAAAGGTAAAGGATGAATATACCAGCCCAACCCCTTATCTCCATGTTGCGGTAAATGAGAGCACACCCAACAATTAGACCTGTTAAAAATGGCATGTGTGGCATTCATTATGAGTAGTAAAGTGTTATTGTGGTAACTCTGTCTGTGTTGAGAGTCTCTAGGAGATAGAGTGTGCAGATGCACAAAAGGTGTAGAAACAGTAGGTCCATTTTCAGTAGGCAAAAGAGTTTCAAGTGGATGTACTTCTTCTAAATCCCTAAATCCCAAAGCAATTACTATTGTGAAGCCGGTTAACATGATTACAAGAAAACAAAACGTTTTAAGAGACCATACATTCGATTGTCCATTGCTACGATTGGTCACACAGTCACTTATTTGTTCCGTACGAGTGGGAGCGATTGCAGGCATTGTTTCTTCAAAACAATAAATGCTGGCGTTCATTTGCTGGCGATCACCTGATCGCGCATTTTCATAGTCCTTCCCTATCCCTAGCCAACAGCTTCCCTCTGTGTGCAAAAGACAGGGCCAAAAGACAAGCCCTACAATGATTTTTCCATTGGCACAGCCGAACCGTGCAGTAAGTCTAGCTCCGTGGATGCAGATCGTACCTTGTGACTACTGGAACGGTGTGATCTGTGAACAACGTGTTGTTGCTTCCTGATGGAAGTGGTGGATTCCCAGCAGAACCTAACAGTGATGAAAAAGGATCTGTCGGAGAGTGTGGAGATAAAGCGGCTGTTTCCCCAGGCCCCATGGGCTCAGGGAGAGTCTCTGAAGCACTCTCGATGCTGCTCAATGCTGAGTGATCGTTGGATGCAGCACAGGTGAGGTTTGAGCATCTTCTGTATCGTGTGGCAAAGGGAAGGGAATCCTCTTGACATACGACGCGTGGATCCAATGCTTTCATCCACTCACTCGTACGGCGGTCTCTGTGGCCAGTAGGACCTGATGAGGGCCCCTCCAACGCGGTGCGAGTCAGGATGCTCTTTCGAATGCTTTGACAAGCACCCAGCTTCCAGGTCGGATACTGTGACCTGGCCCCTCATATTTAACTGGGAGGGCTTCTCGCACCTGTTGATAAATCAAATACACATTTTTAGATAACCGGTCACAGTAGTCGGAAAGAAGTACATGTTCAATGTCTCTCAAGGCCTTTGGCTTAGGTAGAATCCAAATGTTAGCTGTCCTACCCATAACCACCTCAAAAGGGGAGAGCCCAGTCCTAGTCTGTGGGGTGGTTCTCATTGATAGTGACAAGATCGGTAAGGCATCCGGCCATTTCAATTTGGTGCGGCACACGTCTTAGCGAGCTTGTTCTTTATAATTCTGTTGTGTCTCTCTACCAATCCAGCACTTTGAGCATGTCTAGCCGAATGGAACCGTTTATCGATCTGTAATCCTGCACATATCTGCAGCATTACAGCAGTGATAAACTGTGGACCATTGTCCGACCAGATGACCCTTGGCAAACCAAACCTAGGAAAATATTCCTTAAGCATGGTTTTCGCCGTTGTCATTGCTGTGGCATCTTTAACAGGAAAGGCTTCAACCCATTTACTAAAAGCGCAAATAACAACTAATACAAACTTAAAGTTATTACAACGCTCCATTTCAATGAAATCAAAGTGTATGACCTTGAAGGGGACAGAAGGTGGGCCAAAACTACACCTTGGTATCGTTGTACCCTTTCCCATATTATGCTGTAGACAGATCATACAACTCTGAACAAAACGTTCAGCTGTTTTCGAGATTTTATTATTCACCCAGACATTTTGTAACATTTTGGAAATCTTCTGTGCACAGATGTGGGTGGGCCCATGAGCCATTGTGACCATCATTGTAATGTACGCATCTGGCAGCAACCATTTTCCCTCTAGCTTATCCACCCAACACCCGTCATCCATCCTTGCCAAACCCTCAGCCCATTGCTTAGATTCCTCTAATGTGGCATCAGCTTGAATATTCTTTACAGATTCAATACCCTCATCCATAGTACAAACATTGGTGGCTTCCCTTGTAGTATACATTTCTGAATAGAGATCAGTGGCAGTTTGTTTGCCTATCTGGTCAGCGAAAGCGTTCCCTTTTCCTACATCATCTATGATTTTCTGATGCGCTGCACATTTCATGATCGCTAACTGAGTGGGGAGTGCAAGTGCTGAGAGTAACCGTACTATCAAGGAGCCATATTGGATCTTTGTTCCATGTGAGGTCAAGAAACCTTGTTCTGCCCAATCAGACTATCAGTATATATGTTTACTCTAAGCCCTTCGGAAAGTTCACAAGCTCGAGTTAATGCAATAATTTCTGCGGCCTGCGTGGAATTATGCGTGATTTTCTTGGTTTCCACAATCGTGCTTAATGTGGTGATGGCATAAGCAGCCGTGGATGTACCATCCGGAAGTTTGAAGCAGGAGCCATCACAAAACAGCTCCCCTTGTGGGTTATTCAAAGTAGTATCTTTCAGGTCGATTCTGCCTTTAGTCTCTTGCTTTGTGGTGTAGAGGCAGTCATGTGACATTTCGTCACTGCAAGCAGTATCTTGCGGAAAAGGTAAAAGTTCAGCCGGATCCAATACACAACACCTTTGAATTTTGATGTGCGGTGCAAACAAGATCAATTTGTATCTCGTTAATCGTGTGGAGGTGAGGTGTTGCGTTTGTGTTCTGTTTAATAGAACATCTACAGAGTGAGGTACCATCAGGGTTAAAGCATGGCCTAGGACCATACCCTCGCTCTGTTTTACAGACGCAGCAGCAGCAGCGACAGCTCTCAAACATCTTGGCAAAGCGCATGCAACAGGATCAAGGGCTTAGGAAAAGTAGCCGCACGGCCTATTCTTCCCTCCATGTTTCTGCGTTAATATAGCCAAAGCACATCCATCACGTTCATGCACATACAACACGAAGGCCTTTTCATAATTTGGAGCGAACAATGACTTTCATGTGCTTTTGGAAGAATTATTCTTTATGCTGGTGCTGAACACAGTGCAGTCTTGAGCAGATGTAACGCTCTCTGGTGTTCCAAGTTCCATGGCAATGGCAAAGAAATGCCCTCCTTTGTCAAACCCAACATTGGTTTAATCGTTAACGAGAAGTTCGGGATCCACTGCCTACAGTAAGAAGCCATTCCTATCAGGGCTCTGACTTCCTTCTGCGTATTTGGGACAGACATGCTAGAAATGATTTTAATCCGTTCAGGCGTCAACCTTCTTCCCTCCTTTGACAGGAGATAGCCTAAATAGGTGACCTCCTATCGACAATATTGAAACTTTTTGAGTGAAGCTTTATGTCCATGTTTTGCTAGGTGAATAAGCAACAACACGGTGCCCTCCTTACAGGCACTTTCTGAGTCAGCAGCTAACAGAAGATCGTCTGTATACTGAAGCAGTGTACAAGTGGTGGGCAACTCAAGTGTATCAAGCTGCTCTTTCAAAGCCCTACTATAAATGCTAGGACTTTCCGTGTACCCTTGTGGCGCACGGGTGAATGTAAACGAGCGCCCCCCTAAGGTGTGTGTGAACAGGTATCTGATATCCTTGTGCATAGGAATGCTAAAGAAAGCATTCTTAAGGTCTACAACACTAAAGTAAGTAGCAGAAGCCGGGATCATGGTTAGTATCATCGTCACATCAGGCACAATAGGAAATTGTGGAGCAACAATCTTGTTAATAGCCCATAAATCAATGATAAAACGAAAAGGAATTGCATTATCGCCTTTCTCATACACAGGCAAAATCAGACTATTGCACAAACTACCTGCAATTTCCTCAAGTACAAAATCAGACACTATACACTTCAAAGCTTGCTCACCATCAACCGAAATCTTATACTGAGGAATACGTGGCAACTTTACTCCGTGTTTCAAAATGATCTTAACAGGCTCAATTTGTAGAACACCGACATCATTATCATCAATTACCCATAAACACTCCGGGACATCACTAAATTCTGGCGGCAAAGGTCTAGTCAGGAACTGAGAGAAGAAAGTTGCTGTGGTGAAATCGTCAAACGCACTCCATCTGAAGAACAATGAATTACCGCATTCAAATCCTTCAACAGATTCAACCCCAACAAATTCTCTCCACAGTTCGTTGTCAAAAGAAATGGACAGTGGTCCCTGAATGGACCTAATGTAATCAGTACCGGCTAAGAAACCGGACAAACTACTGGTGTACCAGAAAACGCTACAGAGACGTTGGTTTGCCCTGACAGTGGAATGTTTGGAACCCGTGCATGGTCAATGGAACACTTCTGTGCTCCTGTATCTATCAAGAATAGATGTTTCCTACTTCCCACTATCATTTCAACCTAGGGACCTTTCTGATTAACGGGAATAGGCGTTGGTTCCAAACCCTGCTTTGGGCAATCCTAGCGAAACAAAATGTCATCAAAAGGAAGGTCTTCAGAGAGATATGCAGTAGAAGAATGATCAAAAATGTTTCTATTATCCACCTTCAGAGACTGATTGTCCTGCAAAAAAGGTTGTGAATTTTGATAACACTGGCTTCTTCCAGGTCCCCCTGCCCCAGGGCAGCCTCTGGATCATCTACCCATGGTACCAAATGTGTTATTCGATCTCTGCTGGAGGATCGGGCATTGTGCTCGCCAATTACGCTCTTCTCTGCAATAAGCACATTGGTTCGCGTGTTTAGGACACAACGGCACATTACCCTGTGGAACATACCGTCCCCTAAATTGTGAATTACCCCCTCTAGGTCCTCTAACAATTTGTTGTAATAGAACTTTAGTCTTCAAGTCACCCTTTCTCTTTTCGATTCTCTCTTTTTCATTATTGACTCGGTTTTCATAGTACTGAGCCATATGCAATACTTCAGACTGAGACTTAGCTTGCCAAGCACTCTCAGAAGTCATGATTTGCGACTGGATATCAGGCAACAATCCACGCACAAATTTGTCTACAAATAGTCGTTTTCCAGACTCTGTGCTCAAATCTTGTCCACTGAAATCTGAAAACACTTGCTCAAACCGATTAAAGAATTCGGTTGCACCCTCAGACCTCCCTTGGACACAAGCAGTAAGTTTGTCCCAAATAATCCTTCTCTCAGGAATTATGGTTTTTAGTTTTGTGACTATTCTATCAGGCAAGGTCAGTATTACCTGTGGCGGTCTCTCGCCAGCTAGTCTTTCTCTATCTTGTCGAACCATATTATCCCATGTGTCTCGTAACCCTGGTACATCGTCTACAGTCCTAATATGTTTCCACAAATCAATAGGTTGGAGCACAGGAAATAATAAGTCTATATCACTCTGAGTAAATACTGACGACTGCAAGACAAATTCTATCTCTTTATAGAACCCTGTCGGATTCTTTCTAATATCAGGAATTGATTGTTTAATGGTGTTCACTTCCTGTCTTGAGAACGGAATGTGAACAAACTACGACACATAATGTGCAGGAATGTCATAGGCAGCTGTACCTGCTCCGGCATCAGCTGGAACCTCGATTTTTGGGTCAAATGTCAGAGGAACCTCTCTCATAGGCAACTGAGAGATAGGAAACTCTGAACGCTTACTGAGCAACAGAGCTAAATCTAGCGCTAAAGCAGCTGAAGGAGTGTCAGACGAAAAAGCTCTCTTATAGATATTCAATAATTCTGCGGAACAACAAATCTTTCTTTTTATACATTCATCCTGCAGGTGTTCTACCATTACCTGTATCACTTTCCTCTGCATTTCTGGCGTATACTGACTATACGTGTCATATACTTCTACGGGAGATATCGACATGTCTGAAATCCATCTAATCACATCCTTAATGCAAATACGTGTTTCCTCACTTATCGACTTACAAAAAGGAAGGAATCGTTTCTGTACAAAAATAGCGGCCAAACTATAACCATCAATTTCTTCATTCTGTAACCTTTCTAACTCCCTTATACACTCAAAAACCCTCTCGAATGCTCATATACTTTCTCCGCAGTATCTCTTGAATATGCTAAAACATTCAGATCCCTCAACCCTTGTTGGAGACCTATATCATTCAGTCTGTTCCACATTACACATAAATTAATTCCCAACCCTTCGATAAAAATATTTTTCTCAGGAAAACCGTCTAGATTAGAGAGTGTAGCAAAAACATCAGATTGTTCACCCCTCTCCATGCACTGTCTAGCCCATGCAGTCAAATCATGTTTTCTCTCTTTAGACACAGTATTATGAGTTACAATCTTTGATTCCGCTCCCTTATCAACTACAAGTGGAACAGAACCACTCGGAAGAGGAAGAGTAGACAAATCCTGAACAATCGGTAACAAAGGTGCTATCACTGGTGCAGAAGGCAGATCTACCAGACCCGTAACAGTAGGCAAAGGCGGAGGTGCAGGTGGAGGAGCAATGAGAGGAGGAGGAACAATTACCGGAAGAAGAGGAGCAATAGGAGGAACGATAGGGGAGCAGGATTTACTATGGGAGGAAGAATAACAGCAGGGAGAGGTAAAGCAGCAGTAATAGGTACATACAGAGGTGTCGCAGTGGCACCAGGCCTTCATACATTTAGAGGTTTGTCAATTATCTCATCAGACACATGAAAATCTTTAGACGGATACATTTTCTGAATACCAAGTTGAAAAGCCCTAACGATATTTCTAACTGACTCAGACTGTTTATTTTGATCATACAACAACGCTTTTTCGGCGTTGGACATGTAACAGCGCGCATGTTTCTCTCTACTTTTAAGTTGCTACATAGCTTCTTTCTTCCAATTCTGTAATACATCAAATGCTGCAGGTCTAGCCTTTTTCTTCAACAATATAGACTCGAAATATTCTATACAAGGAATTTCAAAACTACCATTGGTTGGCCACTCAAGTTCGGAAGCATGTCTTGTTTGTCTGTGCCAAACATCATTAAACACTACACTACCAATGCCGTGCTCACAGTACATAGTACATGCCAGAGAACCCTCCTGTGGTGCCGGTCGGCCATATTCCAAAGATTGTCTGTCATTGTGGAATAATGCCCTGAAGCAGGCAGACAATTTCTCAGGCATATCAGATTCCTGGTGTTACCTGGTCAATAATTGTACTTGCAAGAACAATACGCCAAAACAAATTATCAGGATACTTAGGAATCGGGTCACGACTCATCTGATCAAAAGACAAAGGAGGTTGGATCGGATTACAAAGGACTACAAAGGACCCACGTGGTTGGTGATTTCGGCAAAACTGCCCGCCTCGATATATGGACCCTCATCAAGATGACGTCTCGGACCGCAGGCTCACCATCCAGGGATTCAGTACTGTTGAGGTATCGCTTCTCATCCAAGAAAGGGGCCACCTTTTTCCCTTTTTCACCGTCCGATCCCGGTCTGATAGCCGCGACAACCTTCAACGAGATGGCATCAATCTTGAGGGTCCCTATTCGGGCGCCATCTGTAAAAGCAAAAGGAAATATCGAGGCTGAGTACCACAAAAGGAAATACACCAAACACGGGCTTATAAAGATTCACAGACCTTTATTCTACTGCACAGTTACAAATAAACAAATTCAGAAAGCTATCTGGCCCTCGATACATCACAGTGAGTACCTGCCCTTCAGTGTGAGGAGTGAGACGTCCTGGACATCTGGACATTTGCATTTTTATACACTCCAGCCCCTCTGTGGGTTAATAATCTGTGATCTAGAGTTTGTGCCGAGTTCACTTATGGCTCATACAACAATATGCACACGGATTACTTTGGTTTACATTTCAGGCAAGTTACATTGGCAAAGTGTATTCCAGGTTTTAGCAGTAAGCCTTAGCACATATCCCCTCACAATGCAGTTCAGCCAGTGTCCACGCTTGACATTTGTATTACATTGTCCTCGATGTATATTCGTGGATGAGGGTTGTTGGTGCAGACAATCCTAAGACCACAAGTCACGTATGGGACATGGTCTCATTACCCAGTCTAAACCTTTGGCCCACGGACAGTCTAACCATTAACTAGGCACAAATGTCAGGAAGGCTCGGTTACAAGTTGGAAACACAGTCCACCATTTTAGAACACAGAATTACATATGAACAGAAATCAAAATGGCAGATGATCCTAAAATGGCGGCGAAGTCAATCTAAAATCGGAACTTTGCAACACGGTTTTCTTCGCATAGCGACTGGGTTTAGGCCAATATATATATGAGAAAGGAGGCGCAATATGATTTCCCGTTAAACAGTTTGACTCCATATGGTGAGGCAATACCGTAACACACTGATGGGGGTTCATTACAGGCACTGCTATTAATCCATACATCATGCACCGGAAGCCCCATGTTCCTGAAAACATGACGGTGGGACAGGTAACAATGCTGCAAATCAGGAGCAATGTATTAAACTACTGTGCCACTGCCTGCTTCAGCAGAGGTACATGAGAAGAGTGGGTGCTGAAATATACCCTGGCATTGTAGGTCACGTGTGTCATGATATTTCTATTAGAATTTAATCTGGGTGTAATTGGTAGTCCAATTGATTAAGTTGCTAACGGAGAATAATTCAAGATGCATGATCTGAATACATCTTGAAGATTCCAACATAGGTACAAGAGTGCAGTATTTAACTGTCATTTGTCTTCAATATTTTAGCATTATAGTACTGCAGGCACCTAGCCTGATAGGGGAAATAAGGGGGGGTCTATCCTACTTTGGTTGTTACCACAGTGCATACTCTAATACATTGCTCTTAAATTGGAGTCAACCAATCTCCTTCTCCCCTCCCAAACTATTAAAATCATCTTGTCCTATATATCTTTAGCCATTGCCACTCTCCCCCTAATGGGTCTTCAGCAGAATTACAGATAAAAACTCTGCAACTGAAGTCCAGCATAACTTGCTATGGTCATAAGAGTACTAGTTCACTTTGCCAGAGTAGTATGAAGGACTTGCTGGTAAAAAGGATATCTGTGCATCCGGGCCAGAGGGGTCCATGCAAAGATGGAGATGGTGATGGTTGGATAAGCACAGTATTGCCGGAGCATCCTCAGGAAGAAAATGATTCAGAGCATCTCAAACAAATGATGTAAACAAGCACCAAAACGAACAAGCTAGTACATGTTAACCGGAAGTACATGACTATCTACGGGGAAGCACTGATCCATGGAGAATTGAGAAAAGTTTAAATGATGCACAGCTCAATTAATCAGATATGTCTCCAGGATTTTATCCTGCATATGAGACCAGCCCATCCATCAGTTTCGGGATACTAAAAGCACTATGAAAGACCTTGGGATTTTCCACCCACTTGACCTGAGCTTAGTCCAGTTAAAAGACAAGATTTCAGGCAAGTTCAAACTCTGATAACAAATGTGGAGAAGAAGGGGGAGATGGAGATGGAAACTGATAGGATGAAAGTGGCCCCATGAAGATTGACCTCATGCTGTAGGCATGGGGCCAAAGAAGTTCCAGACACCAAAGGTTCCCTTCTTAGTACCCTTATCAGTTATAATGATCCTTTGCAAGTTGCGATAGAGAGAAGCAACACATGAATAATAAGACTGAAAGAATGTCTAATTCAGTCAAACCTGGCAACCTGTATAGTCAATTCCAAAGGGGCTGTCAATATATTAAAGACACCAAGCACATTAGATAATAAAACATCTCTGCGTCTTTTTGGTACAGGGAGATTCGGTGCTGTCTCAACCACTTTCGAAAATCATTTCTCGCCTCATGTGCATTCATTAAGTCCACTTCCATGTTGCTTTTTTTTGCCTTTTTTGTTAGGCTTCGTACTAAGGCTCTTCTTCTCACTAAGATTGTGTCGTATTGATGGCTTTGCATGTCTTTCCCGACCACATTTTTCTTTTTCGTTTTTCTTTTGAAAGGGCTGAATAGAGGTTGGTAATCAGGGATTTTGACTGTCGATGTATCTTTACATGGTCCTTTTTTACGATAAATTTGATTCAGTGATTTTATTCACTCTGCTGTCAATTTAAGTCGTTTCCCTTAACCATTTCATTCGAGATGGAATTCACAGAGGAGTTACTCCCTTTTCCCCATTTCCCATGTGGCTTTGAGCAGGTTGTGATCACTTGCTTTTGTTTTCACAATATCGAATGTTGTGGCAAGGCTCAAAATGTTGTCTGTAGCGAAGATAAAATCAATGGTCGCAATGGAGTTGTCTCTTTCCCATGACGGGACCCGATCTTGCTTCAGGAAGGCCTTGTCAAAATCGTGACTTCCTTTTGAGGTCATTAAATCGAGCCATTTCTCACCCCTTTTTTCTGCTGGAGTTGTTGGTTGGTGTCCAGTAGCCCCTTTTGAGGAGCATCTTGCATTTAGGTCTCCGCATATTATGATATGCGTTACTTTTAGTTCTATTAGTACTTGGTCCAATATGTTGCTTATCCTCCTTAAAAAATCCTCATCTGAGATGCTCTTGGGTTCCAGTATACAGCGATTATTGCTACTGGTAGCTCTACGGTACACTCGGTATATTGGTTCGAGATCGTCCATTTTGTTAGTATTGCTAAGTGGTGTATTGATGATGACAGCGTGTTTTTAATGCTGGCGCCGCTACCTGATCTCACCGCTAGGAGAATCCCTGAGGACGGGCGACCCCCTTCACTTTTCTTTGCGGGGGAGAATTCAATCGAGAAGCCGTCTAGATGGGGTTTTTCCAACAGCCATATTTCTTGTAGGGCTAAGATGTCAAAATTGCAAAAAAATTTACATCGCCTTTTTCTAGTAGTTGTTGATGGCCTCGCGTGTTCCATGATCCCATGGTCAACGTATATGGTAATTGCTTCTTTTGCGTACACGTCACTCGAGGATCCTCACCGAGTGTGACTGGCTGCTATTTCCTGGCATATGCCGATATGGTTTTTGGTAGCCACGCCCCTAAATGCTTCATCTGAGGGAGTGCTGTTCCTGTTTTCGATGTTTGATGGTTCTTGATATTAGGTGTTAATTGGCTGTCTCGTGCCTTGGCAGTTTTTACTGTTACCGGGATTCTTTCTTCTCTGTTGTCAGATCCCCTGCCTGTTTTTGGGGTTGTGAGATCTTGAGGTAGGTCAAAACGTTTTATTCTCTCTTTAGCACCTTGCCTACTTGACTCTGATGGGTTAGGCACTTCTTTGGCGGTATAGGCTCGCGGCTTTATTATATGCCTTGGTAGTCTGTGGGAATTATAAAGCTCCTCCATTTTTGATTTGTATCGAGGTGATCTGGTTCTACTTGAGAGCTTTGGATCTACCGCCTCACTCGCTAAGTTGATTTCTGAGTCATCCCATATTGATAGGAGGAAGCCGTTTTTGGAAAGTTCTGTAATCGCCTTGCTGATTGACAGGGGCATGGTCGTGGCCTTTATGTGGATGTATGCCTTTGCCGTTTCTCCTCTATGATAAGGTTTCACCCTTACGTAATCTTCTGCCTTCAAGATGTTTAGTAACGTGGTCGAGCTGAAGATGTTTCTTACCGTCCTCCTTTTCAGGACCATATTTTCCCGATTTTTGCTAGATTGTTCTAATTTCAAGATTACAAGGCTTTGGGGTTTTTCTTTCCTGTTGTGATTGGAAGGTCTCCCTCTTTCCTTCGATGAATGTCTCCTTCGGGTGTCTTCTATCTCCCTCCTTTCAACCTTGCGCTGTTTGTCGGTTCTTACTTGAGGCTCGTATGCCACCCTGTCTGCTACGTTTGATCTGCTATTTACATGTTCTTTCCCATCGCTATTTGCCTTTACTGTAATACTGTTCTTAATGCTTTTTGCAGAGCCTGGGTCCTTGCGTTGTTTTTCACTTGAAGGTTCTCTGCACTTTCTCTCTTCCACATAATTTCTCTTTAAGTCTTTCTCCTTCTGAGCTCCTCTTTGACTTTCTTCTTCGTCGCTATCTTCGTATAACGACAGATCCATGGCGGACTCGTCCGCTAAAAAGTCATTTATTGTTTTAGGTGAATTGGCAGAAAGAGGGCGTGAACTTGGTTTGTAATTATTTCTCCTCTTTCCCGCAGTGCGAAATGACTTTCTATTCTTGGTTTCCCTTTCTTTCTCCACTATTTCCATTGTCTTTATAGTGGAATTTGCTGCACCCCCGGGAATGGACTCTACCCTTTTGGTTAGTTTCAATAGTACTTCTTTTTGAGTCGTGTCCGATTTTTCTGTTTTGCTTTGTCCCTCTGCTACTGTTTTTTTCGTTTCTACCTCATTCGTCTGGACCTTAGGGTCGTTTTTTCCGGCCTTCTTGGTTCTCGGCGAGTTTGGCCCTTCTTTGTTTTTGTTGGCGAAGTTGCGTTAAAGAAGAAGACCTCCGGTAGATTGACTTTTCCTCCTTCCTTATTGCTGTGTGCTTCCTTATTGCTGTGTGAGTTAAAAATGCTGAAGTTGCTGCCGTTTTGATCCTCACTCAATGCGTTTTTTTGCTTTATGTGTTCCGTTTGCGTTGACCTAGCCATCAATTCCATTTTTCGTGGTTTATTCACTGTGTTGCCATTCGTAGTTCTAATTTGGTTATCCTCTGCCCACCTGCAGGTTTGATCGGAGATTTGTCTTTGGCCATTCTTTGTTTATTTTCTTCTGTGGCACTTGTATACCCTTCTTGGAATATAAGTTTTGTATGCATCATAGTTATTAGTGCCGCCTGATCTTTCAGGGTGTCGTTGATGGTTTCGTACAGTTTGCAGAATGGGTGCAGAGCAATCGTGAGCGCTGACGTAACAGTGGTCATGTCATGTTTTTTTGTTGGAGTGTCTTTTGGCGTCATAGGCCGGTGATCACCATAACTCTGGCGCCAATTCGATGAATTTAGAAATGCTTCTTGGGTGTTTGCTCTTGTTGGTGAATAGGATTTTGATGTAATTGGTACATTTTTGCGTGATTTCCCTAGAGAAACTTCTTCTGGTTTGTCCTTTCCTTGTCATTTTGGGGTTTCAGTTTCACCCCATTTCGGGGGCTCCCCCCTTGGTAGATTGAATTCAATAAGGATTTGTTTACCAGCTACTGTGTCCTCCTTAGCCACCCCTTTTTCCTCATTTGTGATGTCAAAAACACTGCCATCTCCTTCTGGCGAGTTCTGCACGGGACTGTCCTTATTGGCCTCAAGTAGTATGGTATTAGTCAGAGGTGAGTTATTTGGGCTCGAGCAATTATTTATTGTTTTCTTTTCCAGATCTTTCTGAGGGGGTTTTAAGCATTCTGTAGGATGTGTTTTATTTTTATTATTTGCCTCTTGTTGTTTTGCTGGAGATTCCGTCTCAGACGCCAAAGGGTTAGGCATTTGATCTACAGCAGGTTGATTACCACCTGCGGCTGGCCCCGTTTTCCTCACTTTTGATACTGGAGTTGGTTCTTTTAAAGCTTCAATTATCTCTGCATCCGAGAGTTCTTCCAGATGATCGTGACTTCTTTTTCCAAGGTTATTTCACACGTAATTTGCAGGGATGCAGAGTGCTATCCTTTGAAATAACTTTTTGATTGATGATAATTGCGGCTTCTTATGTTTATTCATACGTCTATGGGCAGAGTTCATACGCCCTGGCATCCGAGTGCTTGAGTGGGGTTTAGAGCCTTCTTGTTTTTCCACCTGAATTGCTTTTGCGGGCGCTGCGGCTTTCTTGGTGGGGTTGCATTTGTCTTTCGAACGTTCTATGCTCTCAGCCCCTTCCTTCATGCACAAGCCCTGGGAACCGGCGCTGGTGTCCAGAGTGTCTCGTATGCCGTCCTCTGACTCGCTGTCGCACAGAACCCTCGAGTCTGGAGCTGCAACACACCCATTCCTCGTCGACGGAGGCCCTGCTCCGCCCTCCCCGGCTCTTCCCTCCGGGTCCGGAGCGGCGGAGCCTCGCTCACCACCCAGCTCTGCCGGCCCTCCGCTATTGCACGGCAGCAAAGACAAGTGGGTCCCCACCTCGGCAATTGGGATTGCCTGAAGGGTGGGTTGGAGTGCCTTCTTTTCACTAGACCCCGTGCTGTTTTCCACTTGTTCTTCTATAGGGACGGCGTTTGTTGATGATAACACTGACGTCTTCATGGGGGCATTGTTTCGCCCAGGACCTTTGTCCCCGGAGATTTCAAGCGCCACGGGCGTCCTGGGAAATGGAAGAAGAAGAAGCTTGTGTGTAAGAAACATTTTACAAATCACTATTAATCTCCAAAAAGAAACAATTCTGGAACAACGTCAGCAGGTACTGGAGAGAGTGGCAATTAAAAATTATACATAAAGCTTTTAGAGATTCATAGCTCAAGGATCAGGCAAATATAATACGAGCATTGAAGCAAACTTCTCAGGAAGTGATTGGATGACACATTCACTTAAATGGTTAATGACCCATCTTTTGGGCACCATAATAAAGTGATGGGAATATGATCACATTAAATAGTAGTGATGAATGTTTAGGGCAACGGTCTTTGCATTCTCTATTCAACATTTAGAATGATGATCCTTTGCTGTTAACAGATTTTTCCTTATGTAATATTATTTTACACCCTATAAAATTAACACATCTGCCAACCATCTATGCAGAGGTAAAGCACCTGGAATGAATGTGATTCAGGCTGACGTTTTCCACTAAGCCCAAGAATGGTGGATTCAGTTATTCTAAGTTATTTTCCCTTTTTTTGTTACTGTGAGTGGTGTATTTCCAGATTCCTGACTAAACTCTGTCATTGTAACAAGGCCCAACCAGTGCAACAACCTACTGAATATCTATCAGTCTAATAGATATAGACTGTAACATTTTCAATCACATAATACTTTCTGAACTAAATTACTGGATTAGCATGAAAGCGATTATGAATCCGGCCCAAGGAGGATTCAGATTAAGGATTGACCACTCTGGACCAAATATTCACCCTGACACATCTGGTCCACAAGTATGCATTTACCAAGAAAATGCCTCTGTATGTGGCTTTGTTGGATCTCTCATCGGCCTTCAGCCTAGAGGTGAGAGAGACCCTCTATTGCAACACCACCGCACAAGCCCAAGCTGCAAAGCAATATGTCCCATATATTGCAGAGAAATTGGTGCCCATGCTTTTGTATGCAGATGATTCTGTTTTATTGGCCTGACTCCAAAAGCACTTAAAGCTAGATTGGGTACTGTTATTCATTTTTGAAAACGGAATAATCTACTACTAAATATGGCTAACACAAAAATGTTGCTCCTTCATAGTCATCCAAGTAGGAAGGCCAAATATCAGTTTAGGCTGGAAGGTGAATTGATTGAGAAGGAAGAATCCTTTTCACACCGGATGTCACTTTATCAGCACATTTTTCATGGAAATCACGTATTAAACAGGCAGTGAAAAAAGCTCTTTCTTGCTCTGATACTTTGTTGCTGACATTTTTTGCATAAAACGGATTTAGATTGACCTGCTATTTTAAAATCCATTGATTGTCATAATTTTAGCGACCTTTTAGAACTCTTAAAAATATCTTTTAAATATATTGGCCCTCATTACGACCCTGGCAGTAAGTATCGGCCATTACCGGCATGGCGCAAATAACATGTCCGTGCTGGCCAGAGACCACTAAACGTGGCACATTACGAGTTCTCGGGCACGAGCATTGCACCATGCTGGTAATGGAATCACCACCATGCCGCTAAAGGGCGTAAAACCCACTTACCGGCATCGTATGCTGTGCAAATAGCACCTTCGCCACCCTAGCCATCGACATTAGCGGTCACCGCTATTAGCGGTCACCGTAAATAAGGATCACCGCACAGGAACGGGAAAGAGCACGGCGGCCATCTTTAAAAACACAATCCATTGCCATCCTCTGTTACCAGTAGACACCTGACCCCCACAACTTCCACAAACCTCCTACACCACCCCTTTGACATCACGATGAAGAGTGGAGATCGGCTGCGCCCGGAGCGCTCTTCAAGGGAGGAGCTAACAATGTTGGCTGAAACACTCCAAGAGCATGCTGATATTGTGTTCTCCACGGAGATGACCAGACCGGCGCTGCAGAGAAAAAAGGCAATAAGGGCCATGGTCGCCCAGAGGGTCAGTGATGTCGGCACAACACCCCACACTGCCAAACAATGGCGCAAGCGTTGGGACGATCTACGTCTCCGCGTCAGGAGCATACTGGTGGCAAATTGGAATCTCGGCATGGCCACTGGTGGAGGTGCTGAGTCGCCCCTAAAACTACAGCCGTGGGAGGAGATATGTGCCGCCACCATAGGCACAGAGAGCATTGAGGGAGTTGGGGACATGGAGAGAGGAGCCCCGACATCAGGCGATGCAGGTAGGTGCCTCAAATCCAACTATTCCAATCTCACCACAATGATTTCCAGATGATTGGGAAGTGCAATGATGCATAACAGGGTCCACCAGACACAATAGCACAAGACTGCCTACAGGCAGTGCTGACCTTCACCTTGTACACATGCATAATGCTCCCCAGTTTCTGTAGCTACCCACATGCCTCCATGCATCAACCACCTAAGCGTGAGACTACCCGTATGTCACTGCCTCCAATGTGAACCATCCAGCAATCAAAATGAATGCAGCCATCACAATGCCTGCTCAATGCCCATAGACCCATCACTAACCCTCTCCCTCCTTTGGTCCACCACAGGCTCAGATTCGGACAGCGCTGATGATGACACAGGTGCAACCACTGTTAAGAATGCCAGGGCCGAAGAGGCACAACACCGCCCCTCCACTTCAGGGGGAACAAGGAAGCCCCAACAACAGGAAATGTCCCACAGCACAGCACAGGCCACGGCAACAATGTCTACCAAGTCCACCGCTTCAGCGCCACCGACATCCACCATCTGCCCAGTGTTGTCCGCCGAAGGCACTGGATCTGCAGAAAGCAGCACCATCGGTGAAACTGCTGCCACCGCAGCGATCTCCAACAACGAGGAAGGGGATGTTGATAATGTTGTGATTCCCCCCACTGGCCCCCTGCATTCCCCCTACCTGTCCCCGTGCAGCCAGCATGACAACATCATACAGGGGCTATCTCCTGGAAACTCTTTGCCTGTTACTCCCAGCCCAGCCGCACATGTGCAGGAGGGCAGCAGTATAATGGACACGCCACAACCATCAGCCACAGGCCACAACACCCAAGAGGCAATGCAGGAAATCATTACGCGCCAAAAGCAACTTACAGCCCTTTTGACACAGCATGTCACAGAATGCACCAGCACTAGGGAGGACATGCGTGATTGTGCTGATACTCTTAGGTCTGCTATCGAGTCCAGTTCTAAGAACATATGTGCTGAACTGGCCGTGGTGCGGCACGTAATTTCTGAGTTAGTACAAACAATGCGGGACATGCGTCCAAGTGAGCAACCCAGTTCTTCCTCGGCTGCCAGTTCAACCAGAACCAGCCCCGTGCGCAGATCGGGCAGGAACCTGCAGCGTTCCGACAGGGGTGCACCGGGTGCTGGGAGCGGGGGATGCCAATAGGCTCAGTCTTGTGAACTGGTGCCACTTGAGGCACTTCTGCACAGTCATCCACACCATGTTTTGGGGAGTAGAGAGGAGAGGGGGGAGTGGGTGTGTTGGGGAGAAGAGGGGGAGGGGGAAGTGGGTGTGTTGGGGAGTAGAGGGGGGAGGGGTGAGTGGGTGTGTTGGGGAGTAGAGGGGGGAGAGGGGAGTGGGTGTGTGGGGTGGTGGGTGTGTTCACTTAGATTTACCTTTTCAATACACTTTTTGGTTATGCAGAAATCACGTGTGTGGACATTGCTTATTGCGTACGTGTGCTTTATTGGTTAACAGTCTACAGTGTCCATGTCCCTGACACACCCAGTGCCCCAAGTGCCATCTTCATGTGACACCCCCATCCATGTGTGCTAGAAGATTTGGTTGATCAGAGTCCGACGCATGTCACGTCCCTCCTGTGCATCGCTTCCTCCCTGAGGTGCTGCCCCATCCCCACCCTCCTCATTCTCTTCGTCAGGTGGTTGCTTTTCTGCATCAGGGGGCAGGGGCACATTCCGTCTGATGCACATATTGTGTAGCATGACACATGCCATGACGATCTTTGCCACCTTCTCATGGTGGTTCAGGAGTGCCCCACCAGACCTGCTGAGGCAGTGAAACCGTGCCTTCAAGAGGCCAAATGTCTGCTCAATCACCACACGGGTTCGTGTATGGGCACAATTATAGTCCTCCTCGTGCCTGTTCTGTGGGTTCCGGACTGGGGTAAGGAGCCACCGCTTCAAGAGATAGCCTGCATCACCTGCATGTGGGCAACAATGTATGTGTAAGTTAACTCATCATGTTTGACCTCATTAAGTGACACCATGGCATGCATTTATTTCTTCATCTCAACCCCATTTCCATGCATGAATGGAGTCACACGATGTGACTGCTATGTGTGTATTCCTCTTATGGACTGTTTTGCATGTCATCGATTAGTGTGCACTGTGGGGTCCAGTGCCTTGTGAGTGCACATGCACTGTGTCAGTCCACGACCGTTGTTGCTGTGATCTTGCAGATGTCCAGTTATTTGTATGCTTTCATCCTGGCAACGTTGATGTCAGCCTCATGATGCTCTCACTATGCACAACAAATGGTGTCATGCAATTTCGTTGGGCCTCTGTGTCAGTGTGGTGGTGTATTGATGTATTTGACCCTCATGTGACTCCTTTGTACACAGTAATGGGGGACTGGCCTTTCAGTTCATGGTGTTTTGCGCTGTGTATTGGTTATAGCCGTTGCTTGTAGCTGCATTTTGTTGAGGGGGATGCGGTCTGATTTGGTAAAGTGCACATGCAGATGTCTGTGGGATGGTTGGGACACCGCTTCATTCGCATGGTTAGGCTGCTTACATCTTGCATTATGTGGTCAGGTGTCAAGTCCAGTCTGGGCTGCTTTTGGGGTATGAGCTTGCTCCATTCCCTCTGGCACTCGCAGCTAGGTTATGTATGCATCTCCTCCCCCCATCTCATCCAGGTGAAGTATGCATCTCTCCCCCCCCATCTCAGCCAGGTGAAGTATGCATCTCTCCCCCCACCATCTCAGCCAGGTGAAGTATGCATCTCTCCCCCCCACATCTCAGCCAGGTGAAGTATGCATCTCTCCCCCCCATCTCAGCCAGGTGAAGTATGCATCTCTCCCCCCTCCCCATCTCAGCCAGGTGAAGTATGCATATCCCCCCCATCTCAGCCAGGTGAAGTATGCATCTCTCCCCCCCATCTCAGCCAGGTGAATTATGCATCCCCCCCCCCATCTCAGCAAGGTGAAGTATGCATCTCTCCCCCCCCATCTCAGCCAGGTGAAGTATGCATCCCCCCCCCATCTCAGCCAGGTGAAGTATGCATCTCTCCCCCCATCTCAGCCAGGTGAAGTATGCATCTATGCCTCAATCACCTACCCACATCACATTTCCATGAGCCTAACATGCGACTCACCGAGAAGCCAGGATCTCTGCCCTGCATGTCGCTCCATGTAGCATGGAATCGTGGAGTTCCGCAGGACCATTGAATCATGGGTTCATCCGGGGTATCCAGCACAACAATGTGTGATGATCTTGTTTGAGTCACATACCATTTGCACGTTGATTGAGTGGTATAGCTTACGGTTGTGATACGCTACCTCCATGGCATGTGGGACCACCAATTCCACATCGGTGCAGTCGATGGTGCCAATGCAACCAGGTATGCCGGCCAGTGAATGGAAACCCACTTTGGTGTTTTAGATCTCCTGGGCAGACCGTGGTAAGGAAATGTGTTCGTCTGTGTGCTTGAGGAGGGCATCAGGCACTTGGTTCAACGTACGTGAGAATAATGGTTGTGAAATGACATGCAGTTGTCCCACTGTGTGT
This sequence comes from Ambystoma mexicanum, assembly GCF_040938575.1. Classification (NCBI taxonomy): domain Eukaryota; kingdom Metazoa; phylum Chordata; class Amphibia; order Caudata; family Ambystomatidae; genus Ambystoma; species Ambystoma mexicanum. The sequence goes on along the minus strand of NC_090921.1, from coordinate 1,191,975,516 downwards.
TGGTAGGTGCCTGTGGCGAGGAGTGGAGCACAGACACTACCTTCAGTAGGGGTGGGATGGCGGTGCATGTTTCAATGAGGCTGACAATGTCGTCATGTTTCATGTCCACAATGGTGGTGATGGTGTTCCGGTCCAGGCGATACAGGGTGTGGATCTGCTCAGCGGTTAGATTGAATGGACTGGCTCTGATGCGTGGGATTGGGGGCGGCCTGCGTGTTGGCACTGGCTGTGCTGGTGGGGCATGCTGGCCCTGCCTTGCCCTCCTTCTCCTCCTGCGTCTCCTCTGTGCTGCCTGTTGTTGTTCTTCTTGTAGTTGTTGTTGTAGCACTTCCACTGCAATCAGGTCCTTCAGCCCCAGCATTGCTAGTAGTATTGCATTTATTGTGGAGTGTGACTGGGTGTGGGAAGGGGTGGGGTGGGGTGTTCTCCTTTTGTGCTTGCCCAGTCTGTATTGCCTCCACCTGTGCTGATTGAGAGCACATGTGGCAGCTAGGAACACTGTACATGGCCATTTAAGGTTGGTTCACGATGGCGGTATTAGCACTATGGCGGTAAGGTTCTTTACGGCCTTCACAAAGGCGTTATTTGCATGTCCGCGTGACTCGTAATGTTCCACACTTAGCGCCATGGCGGTATTTACAGCATGGGGGTCACGTTGATTACGGTGCCACTAATAGCACTATCTCAGGTAATAATCGGCCGTAGCGGTAAGCGATTCCGGTAATCCATCATTTTTCCCTTACCGCCAGGGTCGTAATGAGGGCAATTGCGTTTTATGCATTATTTGTAGCTGAAAGCCCTCCAAGGCAGACTAATGTGTTTTGCACTGCTCTGTTATCTTAAGTGTGTTTATTTGCTGCATATATGGCTTGAAATAGCCTCTGAACTACAATTCCCAAGTAAATCTTTGTTGTTTACAGTACTTTTTAAGATCACATCAGGTGCATCAGCGCAGGCACATCTAGCCAGTTTGTGTCAGGTATATAAACTGAGCAGACGGCTTTCACAGTTGATTTCTTGCTTTCATACTTTGATGCCAACATTTTTTGTGTAAAACTATTTTAGATTGACCTGCTATTTTGAAATCTATTGATTGTCAGAATTTTAGTGACCTTTTAGAACTCTTAAAAATATCTTTTAAAAATATTGCATTTTGTGCATTACTTGTATCTGAAAGGCCTCTGAGGCAGACTAACGTGCTTTGCACTGATCCGTTATCTTTAATGTGTTTGTTTGCTGCATATAGAGCTTGAAATAGCCTCTGAACTTCAATTCCAAAGCAAATTTGTAGTTCGCAGTACTTTTTAAGATCACATCAGGCGCGTCAGTGCCGGCGCATCTTAGCCTGTTTGTGTCGGTTCTTGGATGGTGAGTGTTTACTGTTGCTGTACGCACACTCTTTTTTTACCTTTCTACTTTTATATCCTCGATTATTAGAAGTCTCATATAGCTACACATGGCTAATCAACTTAGTTTAATTTCTGAAATTCAAAGAAACCGCAGGGCACATCTCAATGCCATGTCTGAGGATAGTATCAAGGAGGACTGCACCTCACAAAGCATGGGAACTGGAATCATGGAGCCATGCATGTCTAATTCTTCTTGTAGCCTACACAATAACCATAGCAACTGTATCAGCTTTAACTTAACTATTGAGGCTCCATGCAATATATTGAAATGTTGTCTGCTAAATACTCGCTCGCTGGTTCAACATGCTACTGAAATATCAGACTTTATACTGGAATCCAATCTTGATGTTTTATTCCTTACAGAAACTTGGCTTCATGAGGCAGCTCACTATGCAGTGACTATGGCCACCCCAGTTGATTACTCCTGCCTCCACACTGACCATGATGGTTCAGGGGAGTGGGAGTTGCTGTACTCTTTAAACAAGAGCTGAATCTCTATACATCTGCCTTGCCAAATTTTGATCAATGTGAAGCTATGTTGATAAAATTCAACACCAACCCTGTCAATACACTCAACATCTTTTTACTATACAGACCCCCTAGACTAACACCACTTTTCGAAGAGAAACGTTTTGCATTTATCGGTGGTGCCGCCAAGGATACAACAACTTTTATTATCATTGGGGACATTAATATATGGGCTAATAATCCCTTGGATCAGGAGGCCTTGTCAATGCTGCAAGCTTTCCAATCTGTTGGCTTTTATCAACATGTCTTTTCCCCAACACATATTGGGGGAAATACCTTGGATTGGATTTTATCAAAAAACCAAAAGATGCTGGTAACATCTGTGGAAGAATGTATATGGTTGGATCACTCCCATGTGTCCTTTGAAGTATACTCCCCTCTCTTCCCAGTAAACCTCAAAAAAGTTGTCAGACCTTCTATTTTAACTCGTAATTGTAAAAAGATGTCCATCGAAGCTTTTAATTCTCAAGTACTACCTTTACTAACATCCTTGGCAGACAATCTTCCTTTTGATGTCTTCTTATCGTCTTTCAGAACAGCGACAAACCAAGTTTTTGATTCTCTGGCCCCACTAAAATTTGTAAAATTGAATAACGTGGTTAGTTTTAATCAGTGGTTTACCGCAGAGGTTTTGCATGCCAAGGGGGTAAAAAGTAAGGCAGAAGACACATGTCAGAAACACCTGTCTAAATGTGAGAGTAGAACAGGCTGAATCAAAACTAAATCATTATTTACTGTGTTGCAGGAATTAAAAGATACTGTGGTCAAGGCATCTATTCCTGAAGGCAATGATTGGTGTAAACGCATTCATGAAGTCTTTATCCAAAAAACAGCTCAACATCAACACTGCATTTGGGATCAGGTTAAACTGTTACAGTCCGTTGATCCTCCCTTAATATCCTCCGATAGCACAACTAATTCAAACACCTTTCTTTTTACATTTACATTTAAAGATTTATCCGAGAATGAGGTAATGGAGACAATACAAAGCATGAAGCTTACACCTTGTTAGTGGGATATTTTTCCTGCAACGCTCTTTAAGGATTTTGTCAAAACGCTTACCCCATGGATTACACATTTTGTTAACCGCTCTTTTCAAGAAGCCTATGTTCCAGAAAAGATCAAGTAGGCATGGATAACCCCATTAATAAAGAAAGAGAACCTTGAGCCAACAGCTTCAGGGAACTATAGAACTATTACAAATGTTCCATTTATACTCAAGATAATCGATAAAATTGCCAGTATCCAATACCAAAGATTTGTGGAACAAAATTATATTTTGGCCACTGAACAATCTGCTTTTTGCATGAATCACAGAACACTGCCTTTCTGGATTTAACATCCAACATTACAGATGTCATTGAGGAAGGTAGTGCAGCTTTACTTTTGCTGTTAGATCTTTCATCGGAGTTCAACTTGGTCGACCATGCAGTGCTGGTGAATAGACTGATTGAGGTTGGGAAATGTACCACCCTGGCTCCAAGTTGGTTCAAGTCATTTGTAGGACCAAGCTCAGCCACACTGGCCAAAGGTAACGCCCACTCGCTAAAATCATTTTTAACCTGTGGTGTCTCTCAGGGGTCATGTTTACCTCCATTGCTTTTCAATTTGTACTCTAAACCCCTATGTGATCTGCTTGTTTCTCTCGGTGTCCGGCTTGCAAATTATGCAGACGACACACAGATTGTTTTTTAATTAAATGGGGTTCATAGCGAAGATGTGGACAAAGTTAATAAAGTATTTGAATCCTTACGGATTTGATTGGCCGTAAATTCATTGGCTTTGAGTGACTCAAAGACAGAATTGCTTGTCGTCGTTACCCAGCAAAAGTTAAAAAATCTAGACCCCCAGTACAAATGTTTCTTGATTTACGGCAATGGCATTACAGTTTCAGACTCTGTTAAAACAATAGGAGTCTTTTTTGACTCTCATTTGTCTTTCAAGAAACATGTTTCATATCTTAAGTCATCCTGCTCTTACTACATTACTTTACTGTGGCAGATTTGCCCGTACCTATCAGAGGCCACTAGAGCTCTGATTGCTCTGCTATTGTAAATACGAAGCTGGACTACTGCAACATCCTTCTGGTGGGCACTTCAAAGGCCAACATAAAAAGGCTCCAGGTGGCATAGAATGGAGCAGTTCATGCTCTATGTGTGCTAGGCCACCAATCCCAGATCTCTGCATCTCGTAGGAAACTGCATTGGCTCCCAATTGAGCAGCATATTCAATTTAAGGGTTCTGCCCTGGTGTTCAAATGTCTCTCGGGTGAAGTCCCATTTGATCTCTCGTTGAGGATAAAAAGAGCTCCTTTCAGGCGGACTCTTTGCTCAAACAATAGCATGATGTTACATCAACCATGTGTGTTTCTAAAAAGGATTGGTGGCGCTGGCTTTAATGCCTGGGCACCTACCATCTGGAACTCACTCCTTCTAGATCTGTCATGACCATGGGCCCCAGAACACAAAAACCACACCATCTAGTGATAGGTGCAATGGGTCACTTGACACACTTATGTCCCTTTGGGACTCATAAACACAGGTGCCCTCGCTGGACTCAGTCCTGGAGCCTTTGGCACCAGGCTCATATAGAGATGTGAGCAGGAAAACTTTATTTCAGTGCAGGAGTGCTTTTATTTTACATCAGTGCACACTTTACTTTCCAGGTGCTGAAAGCCTTTATTTCGGAGAACATCCCCATGTGCTGACTCATCAGGCGTGGATCCCTAGGCCTGGTCTTCAGGTGCTGACTCATTGGGTGTGGCAGGGAGTGGCAGCAGGCAGGCCAGAGCTACTGGGCGTGGCTAGGAACTAGACTTTATAAACCCACCGATCTCTCAAGCAAACGCTTCACGTTACTTTGCACCTCCATGCAACGTGACGCTCACCGCCGCCTGGACCAGCTACTTACCTCGTGATCCAGCAACAACAGCATCCTTACCTTGGCCCTGGCTCGCATCTCACGGCAACGCTCCATCTTCGTGGAGATCCCAAATTGACGCTGCAGCACCTGTGCTCTCTGTCCCACAAAGCCAAAGTCCTGAAACGAGAAAAGAAGACAAGACAAGGTTAGAACTCCCGAAAACACCCAACCCAGGGTTGCGCCGCATTGAAAACCCAACGCGCACTCTAAGGCACCATTAAAGGCTACTTACCAGCTGTCGGACCATCTCAGCCCTGCTCCTCCATACCGCCGGCTCCGCTTCTTCTACCGCAGCTACCACCGGCACCGCTACACCACCTACAAGGGGAGAGAGCAGAGAAAAGAGACATTACAGAGAACGAACTTTACAAATACAATTACAACAGTCGGAAGACAAGCGGGCAAGTGGAAACAAGGGAAACACTTACCTAAAAGAGAAGTGGACTAGTCGCAGCTGGCCTGGACTTCCACGACAAGGGACCAGTGAAGGAACTTGGTTCCCTTCAACAAGCACTCCTGCCAGAAGAAGCAGGACGGAGAGCTCATCATCATCATTCAGCAGGTGAGCCTCAAGAGTAGTGCAACCCCAGGGAAGCCACATCCAGGGAGAAGAGGTCTGGAGAAGGGGTCAGGGACCACAGGCTGCATACTCCTACAGCCCCCCTTATATTCACGCAGGAACCGCACTGCTCATCACTGCAGTTCCCCAGACAGACGCAGAGTGAGGAAGAGACAAGAAGAGTTTCATCCCTGAGAGGGCTGCGACCGTGCCCCAACGCCTCCGCAGAGACCAGATGATCCTAGGATCTTTGCAACCATAACTCAATTTTGAAAAACTATTGAAAACCCTACTGTTTGATAGAGGGACAAATTACAGGAATGCCCTACGTTAACCTATACATTTATCTCAGCTGTCCATTATCTTTTCTGTTAGTATGTCTTGTGAGCACCCTGAGGCCTTTGGGGGATGCGCAATATAAAAGATAGATAGATAGATAGATAGATAGATAGATAGATAGATAGATAGATAGATAGATAGATAGATAGATAGATAGCATTAGTGGCAGCAGGAGCCAAATATGCTAGGGCTGAAGTAGAAATGGCCTCCGAGCCAAATATGGTCTTTTGATGGACTATGACGCTGCAACATGGGGCTAGACAAAAAGATGGTGAATGTAGCTATCAGCAAAAGAACATTTTGGAGGAAGCTCTGGGATCTGCCACAAGGGTTTCCAAATTCAGCATTGCCAGTGGACGTTGGTCTTAATTCTTAGCAAACAGGAGTAAGGAACAGTCCTTCAAGATAGGCAGCCAAAAGAGCTGCCATCAAATGAAAACTTGGTGAATATGCCACGAAAGGGAAATTTCTTACATCTACCTATCTCAAACTACAGGAAGCAACTTTGAAGGATTTAAATACCTTGCGACCAGCTGGAATTTTGGATTTCAGTCATCCAAATGCAGCATCAAATACATCTCTATTTTCTTAACTTAAGCAAACAATATAAGAGAAATAAGACTTTGCATGAAGGGCAGTTGCCAAGTTTATCACACAGGTTTGTCTGACATCTGCTTGGCTGGTTTCTGCCAAAAAACATATCTAAAACCTCTGACAAGACCCCTACAAGAGATGATATTTTTTTCTGGCTAGAGCCGATAAATTGATAATAATTTGAAAAGATGGAATTATTCTATTAATTTAATTTGTAATTTCTGCCAAGCAGAGGATGAGAACCTTCCAAACTTGCTTTTAATCTTTCTGAGATACAATCGCCTGTGGACTAAATGTATCAGAAATTCAGTCTGGCAAAGACACATATCTCGGGGAACCTTGAGCAGGGCATTGCTGAGATGACTGCTGCATTTCTTGCTGAAGCATGGAGAATTTGAGAACATTTGAAACTATGAATCCTAGAACATAGAAGCCAAACTCACATTTTTGACTCATTGAAGCTCTTCTTCCCCGTTGTCCAAGAGCTGAGAGGGATAGTCTGAAAATAGATCACCTCTCCATTCTACCACGAGTTAATGGAGGCACTGTTTATGTGCAGTCAGATAGGCGGGTTGCTTTATTTCTACATTTTGCATTTTGTTAATTTAATTATGTTTTTAATGTTTGTTTAGATTTCTTGTTTTACTGTATTATATTCCTGTCATGAGGGGCTCATGGAGCTGAAAGTGTTAATAAAATCAAAACAAATCTGGGACGTGACCCTGTAGTGAGAGACTTTGGGGTCATTCCGAGTATGGTGGTAGCCATGGAGCAATTAGCTCCATGGCTGCCTCCCATACCGGTACCGGCTCTGATGTGGTTCAATGGGGACTTACCGGTCCATTCCGACCCTGGAGGGACCGGTAAGTCCCCATTGGACATACCATTCCCCATGCCATTCCACATTCCCATTGAGCCCTTATAGGGCTCAATGGGAATGTGGAGGGTGCAAATAACGGGCTCGTGAATGGCAAACCCGTTATTTGCGCCCTGGTCCCGTAACGGGACCCGTAAGGGACGTGTGGTCCAACCAAACGTCCCTTATAGTTCCCCTTAGGGGACCTCAGAATCGGGCGTTAGGGGATTACCGGCACCGGTCTCTCTACTGGTGTCCGGTATCCCATACCGCCCGACTCGGAATGACCCCCTTTGTTTCATTAAGAGAGACTCTGTATTGTCCCAGAGACTCTCCTTTTGTCTGAAACCATGGAGAAGCCATACTGTGCTATGCCGACTTATCTTTAGTTGTACTTGGGCACCAGGAGAGTTGTAGATCCCCCCAGAGCCCGTTTTTTAGTTATTTGGAATCACAGGAATTCAGCATTTATGTTACAAAACCTGGCTCTGTGGGCAGTATGTATGCAGTACTGGAACACAGCCGATCGTCATCTTAAATAAAAGCAAATATGAAATGCCATTGACTAGTATGTGTGCTGTTGATTTGACTTGGTTTGGTGACAATTTGCTAAAACTCATTCACAGCTAAGACCTACAGCTGAATTCCAGGAAGGAGGAGAGAGGAAGGACAGAGTGTGAGGACTAGGAGGAGTGAGGGGTTAGTGTCATTTTAAAGCTAAGCCCAAACGCAGGTATCTCAATCTTGATAGGAAAGGGGCAGAGAAGGGACTAGAGGGAGGGGGAATTCAGGAACATTCACAACCATTCTGTTTTGTTCTATTCTATTTTAAAGAATTATGTTATAGCAGCAACATGCCCGTAGACCTCAGAGCGCTCAAACTAACTTTGAAGGGCATATTTCTGAAGATAGGAAGAAGGGGAAAAGAGGTGTGACAGAGAGAGTGTGGTAGTCGTGGTCATTATGGTTCTTTGTGTGTTTATCTTTCAAAGCTGGTAGGTTTCTCCCGTGATCAGCAAGTGGGATAGTCTCCCTGCGTAGGTGCGCTGCCACCACCGCCAGTACTTTGGTGAATATCCTTGGAGCTGAGGCTATACCGAAGGGCAGCACCTTGAATTGATAGTGCTGGTCTGCTACTCTGAAACGCAAGAACCTTCTGTGCGCTGGGAACATTGAAATATAAAAATGAGCATCTTTCTTGTCCAATGTTGCCATGTAATTCCCCCGTTTTAACAGTGGAATTACCTCTTGTAGCGTTGTCATATGGAATTTTTGTGGCTTGACATATTTGTTTGCAGGGCGCAAGTCTAATAATGGGCGCATGGTTAGATCTTTTTTGGAACAAGGAAGTACGTTGACTAGATACACTTGTTTACCTCGTTGGTCGGCACAATCTCGATGGCGTCCTTGAGGAGTAGCGCTGTGATTTTTTCCATCAAGATGAGCTGTTCTTCTCTTGATGACTTTTTCTGCCGGGGGGGAAAATTTGATGGAATCCCCAGGAGTTTGATGCAATAACCTCCCGCTACCGTAAATAACACCCACTTGTCTGTGGTTATCCCCTCCCATGCGTGGGTGAAGTTTGCAATCCGTCCCCCGACTGGGGAGGCATGGGAGGGGACCTGTAGCGTGGCGTCATTGTTTGGGAGGGGTTCCGCCATCCCTGGAGGTGCCTCTACCACGACTGCGGCCTCTGCGCTGGCCTCTAGGATAACCTTGGGACGCTTGTTGGTTGTTATTCCATGAAGAGATCTGGGTCTGCACATACCGAGAGCCTCTTTGAGAATTTTGGCTGCGAAAACAGTGAAAACTGTTACCCCTTCTTTGTCCCGTCTGCTTATTGGTAAGCTGGCCAAGGGACTTGAGAGTGTCGTAGTCTTCCTTGGCTGACTTCAGCACATCTTCTACTGCTTTGCAAATAAAACATTGGGTTCTATTGGCATGTTGAGCAGGGTAGCCTGTGTTTCCAATTTAAACCCAGACTGACAAAGCCAGGCATGGCACTTGAGGATAGTGCATTCTGCAATAATGTGTCTGGCGTTATCTGCAGCATCTAAGTTGTTCTTAAGTAGATTGCTGGTCGTAGCTCTGCCTTCGGCCGCTACAAGGGCGAGTCTTGATTTAAGAGGTTCCGGAGCTGAATCCACCAGGGTCGTAACCTCGTCCCATCTAGTGCAATCGTAACTTGCCAACAGCGTGGAATTAGTTGCCCTAGTTTGCTTGGGCATCTCTAGGGAAGGTTGAATCCTTCTCTGCACAGATTTTAGCAAGGGTATAAACTGTGTGGCAGCCTTCTTGTCCCCCAGGATGTTCTTGACAAAATCCTTTTCCTGCTGGGTTTCTTGGGTGTCAATGCCAAAATGTTCAGCAGCCTTGTGTAGGATACCATTAAACAAGGGCTGGATATCCACTGGGGAATCAGGTAAGGGAGGGTTTGTGGGACTGGAGAGTCCAGAGCAAAGACTACTGACTCGTTGTCATCATCATCATTATCATCATTATTGTCCTCATCCCCAACGTCATCCTCATCATAATATGTATCATGGTCTAGATACTCCTCCGCCTCTGCATGTAGGTCATTAAGACTAGTGGAGATTTGTGCCCTTTTAGTGGATGGTGCATCATAAATCTCAGCAGGGGGAGAGATCTCTTCCCTGACGAGTGGGAAGACGTGCGGGGCTGAGAGGCTACAGGTATAGACTTCGAACTGGATGTCTGAGTGGTAGGGGGTGTATTTATTAAGCTTTCAAGAGCCTGGGGGGTGCTCTTCAAAGAAGTTTGCAAAGAAAGACATTCTGCTCATAACTCTGTCTATGTCCAGGGCTGACCAGTTGGCAGAGCTTGGGATGATCCCAGGGGAAGTAGTGGCAGGAGTGGAGGGTGTAGGCAAGTCACTGTCTCCCTCTTCCACCTCTACCAGGATTTCATCAGGTTCTTGAGAAATGTCCTCTGCTGGGATTTCATCAGGCTTCTGTGGGGTACGGGCAGGCTTTTTACTAAGAGGCTTGTCCTTACTCTTCTGGGAAGAGTCACTGTCCTTATGCTTATCCTTGTGATTAGGGCTCTTTGAGGATGACTTTTAGAACTAGAACCCTTAGTTAGACCCTTGGGGACATGTTTCTTTATTAACTGTGACAGTCCTGACTGTGGGTCGAGTTTCGGCACTGGGAAGGGCTTTACCAGCATCTTTCGACATCTTGCGGTCAGTAGAAAGGGTCTTATGCTCGGCGTCCTTGGTTTTATGGGGCCTGTCATGAGGCAGTCGAGACTCGGAGTGCTCAGAGGACAGCAAATCTGTAGATTTGCCCCTAGATGCCAACTCGCTGTGGGATATGTCTTTGGTGTGGGAAAGTGTAGTGCCTTTGCCGCTGGGTGTCGTCCGCAGAACAGCGCCACCGGTCCGTCTACTAGGGTCGGGGGCTTGCACTGGGGAACGAGAAGGTTCCCCGTCTCCCTGGCCGTCCAAAAGGACGGCGTCGCTGCCGGCGTTGGAGTCTCCCTCTACATCCATGGCGGCATCAGCCTGCATGGAGTGGTGGGCCCAAAGTTTTGTCATACGGTCTTTAAGGGTCTTTGGTTGAAGCAATTTACAGGCTCGACAGTGAATCTCATTGTGGTCTCGATTAAGACAGATGTTGCACACCCAGTGCTTTTCGATCCACGTATATTTTTTGTTAAACCGTGTCCTCTCCATGTTTGGGGTAGGCAGCAGGGCGAATAGGGAAAGGGGTGGAAATATATATTTTGTAATGACTGGCCAGCACTCTCCCTACTGTAAGGGCCTAGGCCCAGTGGGCCTTCCAAGGCTGATAGAAGTCCATTGAAGATGTTCGTCCAACGTTTCATCTTGTCCTTGTTGAGTTCTTCACCGTGTAGAGACACGGCGGTCGAAAAAGGACAGGAAGAGTAACTATTATTAACACTTTTATAAAATCAATGGCGTAAGCTGAAATTGCACTCCACGATAAGCGACCGCTCATGATGACGGAAAAAAACAATCTGAGGGACCTCGACGCGTGAGGGATCATGGGTGCAGTGGACGTCACACTAGGGATAGTATTACTGGCACGTCCTGTCAACGTCCCTTTTCGACTTTTCGAAAAAACAACTGTAATACTTTGCAGCTTCCAATAGATGTCGGCCTATGCATGTGATCTAAGCAGATTCCACAAGCCTCAGAAATATATATATATATATATATATATTCAGTAAAAAAAACTTTGTTAAAGGGACGTTATGGTTAAGTTGCGCTACTAAAAACCTATGAAATTCAGTGAAAAAACGTTGTTGAAGGGACGTTATGGTTCAAAGTAAAACCAAAAAACCCCTGAAATTCGGCAGTTATGGTAAGATAAGCAACCATAACTCGTGCCACCGTGCAGTGCTAACACTAACACCCAGGACATCAAAGGTGACATCACAAATGTCATTGATGACATCACTGATGACATCACATGTGCATTTACTTTTCATAAAAACTCTGTACATGGTATTCTTATAATGCTGACCAAAAACTGTCAAGGATCATTGGGATAAATATCATGAGCTAATTAGTGCATTAAGCAATGCATTGATATAAATAGCATTCTATTATGAAGTTCTATCCAGTATACTAAGTTACTCATGCAGAAACATAGGCAGTGTGTGCAGCATACATGATGAAGGTGCCATATTCATAATCTTGCCATGTTGAATAGTGAAATGATAACTGCTTTCTTATTAGAGTTTTCTGTACCGTGAAACATGTAATAAGTAGATAATAAAACCCACTTAATACATAATTAGTACAGACAAAACACAAAGAGACAACAACACATACAAATATGAGTATATACAGGGACAGTGAAGTTAACAAAAAAGCAGAAGTAGTAGCAGAAAGAGTTCATAACCTGATTGTCTTCATGCAGAGAAACTATTGCTCTGTTTCAAAGCTGCTACTTACCATATGTATGTGTATCACATGATGTGAATGCACCCAAATGAAAGGAGAGTGAGTATAATGTATACAAATATGAGCATATATAGGGAAGGTAGAGTAATAAAAATAAAACTATGAGAAAGTGCTGATAACTCTAATGATTATCTTCATGCACAGAAAGGATTGCTCTCTTTCAAGCCTGTGTCTTCCGCTATGTATATGTTTCATATGATCTGACTTGACCATAAGTCTACAAATATAGTACCTTTTCAATTTTTACTTCCTGACTGTTACTGAAGAAAACTATGTGGCCTAGATATGACAGTAAAGGAAAAAAGGGAGAGCCAGACATGTGATGTCATCAGTGATGTCATCAATGACATTTGTGATGTCATCTTTGATGTCCTGGGTGTTAGTGTTAGCAGTGCACAGTGGAGCGAGTTATGGTTGCTTATCTTACCATAACTGCCGAATTTCAGGGGGTTTTCGGTTTTATTTTGAACCATAACGTCCCTTTAACAAAGTTTTTTCACTGAATTTCATAGGTTTTTAGTAGCGCAACTTAACCATAATGTCCCTTTAACAAAGTTTTTTTTACTGAATTTCATAGGTTTTTAGTAGCGAAACGTAACCATAACGTCCCTTTAACAAAGTTTTTTTACTGAATTTCATAGGTTTTTAGTAGCACAACTTAACCATAATATCCCTGACTTTAAATACATTTAACATAGAACATACTGAACCCCTAGCTAGTGATTTCGATGTCCACGGACAAATCGAAAATCTGAGCGTGGTGAATGTAAATTTAAATAGTGTGCCCCATTTCCCCTTTGAGGTTGGCTCTGAAAACGTTTATTTTGTTTTTTTTGCAGATGCTTGACAGACACATCTTATTTTGTATTTCTTTTCTTCTTTTTTTCTTACTTTACTCCTAAAATCTTCACATAACCTTCTCCAAAGCAACCCTTACATTCCAAAACAGCATGGCATTTCCCATCAAAGATAAGGAAATGCCATCTTCTTTAAAATAAACAGCATTACTGGAATCAATATTCTCATTATTAAAGAATAACATACCAGTTCTAAGCATGAAGGCACACATGCCTTGGTTGATTACACACCTAGCATTGTTTTGCTGAGGACAAAAAACTGAACTATTGTCCCATATTGCCCTAGGTAGTAATCCAGAAAAAATTACTTTGGCATTTGGAAGGATGTTCATTACTGCTTGAACCAAGTGTTCCAAATCTGCCAACAAAGTAGGGGTACTGACATAGCCCAAACGGAAAGCACCATAGTGCAAAACTACCACATGGGGACTGTTGATCCTGCCCATATCTTCACAAACCTGTACAATTCCCTGTACATTGCAAGAAGGCACAGTGCTCCACACGACCTCCACTCCTTTAACATCAAAATTCTTTGCAACATGCCTGCATTGAGCATACTGTTGTAAACCATGCACAAACATATCTCCGAGCACCAACACCCTGACTTACTTCACTTCTACCATCTTCACTACACACATTCTCTTTCAACACAAATCCACAACCTCAACATCTGATTGGCTGATCCCTACAGTCTTCTTTCCATGCTGGATTTGCTGGAAAACCCTGGATGTAACACGCCCTGTCCACGGACAGCCGCATTGTCCGCGGACCGCGTAACTCTTGGGCAGCCCTTCTACCATTTCCACTTCACTCTCTGTGCCATTCCCTCATTGCATACAGCTAAGGAGTCACACAATACGGAGAACGTCCTCAGAACACCCCCATTTTGTTTATTTTCGAACATTTCAGGACACCGCGAGTGTTCTTATAACACATGCAACTTGCCAGCGAACAATACGGACAACGTCCTCAGAACACCGCCATTTTCTTTATGTACCAACATTTCAGGACACCGCAAGTGTTCTTCTGGCTCACTCTTTTTTCTTTTGCTGACATATCTAGGCCACATGGTTTTCTTCAATAACAGTGAGAAACTAAAAATTGTATTTTATTTGTAGACGTATCGTACAAGTAGGTTCTTATAGTAATTCCCTTAGATCCAGTCGCATCATATGAAACATATACATAGGGGAAGACACAAGCTTTAACGACAGCATTATTTGCAAGCAAATAAAAGATGATTTCTCTGTTTTAAAGCTGCTTTTTACCCTATGTATATGTATATTGGTATGTGTTCTTGTCTCTTTCTGTTTTCTCTATAGTAATGCAATTATGTAATACATGGGTTTTATTAGCTACTTATTACATATTTCACAGTACACAAAAATCTATTAAGAAAACAATTATCATTTCATTATTCAACATATTAACATTACGAATATTATACCTTCATCTTGTACGCTGCACACAATGCTATGTTTCTTCATTAGTAGCTTAGTATACTAGATAGAACCCCATAATAGAATGCTATTTATATCAATGCATCGTTCAAAGCACTAAATAGGGTATGATATTTATTGCAATGATCCTTGACACTTGTTTCGCAACATTATAATAAGAATCCCTTGTACACATATTTCATGAAAAGTACATACACATGTGATGTCATCAGTGATGTCATCAATGACATTTGTGATGTCATCTTTGATGTCCTGGGTGTTAGTCTTAGCAGTGCAAGGTGGTGGCGCGAGTTATGGTTGCTTAGCTTACCATAACTGGCGAATTTCAGGGGTTTTTCGGTTTTACTTGGAACCATAACGTCCCTTTAACAAAGTTTTTTTATTAGCACGCCAACAGTATACAAAGATGGAGTGTGAAAAGAAATTTCTCAGAGATGGCTGTACACAGAATGTTGCAAACTAAGAATTTATGGTCGTTTACAGTGAAGGTCAGCTGCTTCCATTTTTTGCTCGCGTGCCGGAAGGCCCACGACTCGCACTATAAGGTGCCCTGTCGCTTAGAGGGCTCTGAAAAAGGCAGAGGACAGAGGGTGGGTTAATGTGAATAAGTTAACATACTCTGTTGCACTATCCCCGCTAGCAAATAGTTTCACGCCCTAATAAATAAAATGAATATTTTTAATGAAGATCGGCTGGTGAGACTAATTTATGTTTTTTAAAACAGGTATGTCCTTCCGTACTGTCATTGCCACGATTTTCGCCCCCCCGGCCGACAGATTTTTTAACTGCCAGGTGCAGCTACTTCTAAACAACTTCATGACACTCACCATTTTATGGGACAATCGCCAAAGACCAATATGCCCTTACGCGGTACTAGCGGCTAGACGCAACATACCAACCATTATGGTGGTCTAATGCCTCATTGTTGGAACAGCCTTCCGATTATCAGTGCGACCATAGTGCTTCTTTTATCATATACCAACACCATGTGTACCGCAAAGGAACAGCGCGTGACTCAAGATGAACTTTTGCGGATCGACAGCAAAGACAAATGCAAATCGCTGAATATTCTCTAAACATTTGATGTCAAATAAAAGTACTTTACGAAATGTACAATCTTGCTGTTTGCTTTTAAATCACAGTTTCATATTCCGAATTGTTGCGCGCTGTGTTGTGAGATGATCTGTGTTGTTTTCCGGGTTCTGTGTAAAGTCACCTAGGACTAGAGACGACTGGGCGCGTTTGGCTACGCACCCTGTACCGTCACGGAGAGAGACGGGGAATATGAATGCTTTGATATGTCAGGCTTAGGGGCATGAAATATGATTTATTGTTGCAAAAGCAGGTCAGCCAGGTCGATGGGGCAAGTGATAGGATTATCACATAATGTCGACGCACAGCTGCCTGATTTATCGTTTGTTTAGTGGACAAAAAGTCGGGTAAGGGCCATAGGAAATTGTAATGTCAACGGACATAAGGAGGGTTCTTAGAACACTTTCAACCTGACAACGAACAATACGAACAGCGTTCTCAGAACACCCCCATTTTGTTTAATTGCAAACATTACCTCCACGTCCACTCTTCCTCGTCCCAGTACTTACTTCATGAGGCCCCTGCCTCCGACACAGGACCTTCTTCTATTTCTTTAAATTCCTATAACTCCTCCCCCACATCCACATCACTCAGTTTCATATTACCAAGCCGGAGCATGGGACCTTCCCCGCAGGGAGGGTGAGGAGGGTCGTCAGTACTGTGACGAGGAAGAGTAGGACTAGGAGCAATGAAGATTACTGGTAAGTATATATATATATTACATGGCCACAGTAGTGGCCATGTAGTTATGGTTAAGTTGGTGTTTCCATAGGAAGAGCACTTTTTGGGCGGCTTATAACTTCGCTCCCCCTGGACGAATCCTCACCAAACTTTGCAAAAAAAGTATATGGCCCACTCTGAATTTTTTTGCACAGTTTGGTGAGGATTCGTCCAGGGGGGGGAAAGTTATAGGGGGGGTCCCAAAACTTTTTTTTCTCCCATAGACTGAATGGGAAAAACCTTTGCGCACGGCTACAGCCCGAACCGCTGGACGGATTTACACCAAATTTGCGGCAGGAGCGGCGGCCTGGTCCCGAAAGCGTGCTTTTGCAAATTTGGTGTAAATCCGTCCAGTAGTTTTTTTTAAAAATGACCAAAATGTAAAGCAAAAAAAATAGTGATATCTGTGTTCGCTTCGCGGACGGACTTCCCTGTTCACTCCACGGACAGCACCCCGATTGGCCCATGGCCTTGCGTCATGTCCTCGGACATGTGACGTGTTCGCTGATTGGACGCGAGGGGCGTGGAGCGCATCAGATTTTCTGTGGCGCCCGCCATCTTGTATTCGCCGTCGACCGTGTACAGCACGGTGAAACGTGGATAAAAAATTGTGTTTAGTGCCCTGTGTTGGTGTGTAAGAGTGTTTGGGGAGGGTGGGCGAGTATGAGATAGGTTCAATGTTTTGTTTTTTTATGTGCTAGACGTTTTTGTTGCTTTTGATTTGTCCGCGGAGAACACGGCTGTTCTGACATTTTGTAAATAAACTAAATGGTGGGGTGTTTAGAGGACGGAACATGTGTCATTTTTGTTCGCAAGGAAGGTAAAAATGAGCTATGAACACTCGCGGTGTACTTAATTGTTCGTAAATACACAAACTGGGGGTGTCCTCAGGACGCTGTCCGTATTGTAATCTGTCTAGTTGAATGTGTTCTAAGAACACTCGCGGTGTCCCGAAATGGTTGCAATTACACAAAATAGGGGTGTTCTGAGAACGTTGTTTGTATTGTTCGTTGTCAGGGTGAAAGTGTTTTAAGTGTTTACTATTAGCGGACTCCTTTTGTCCGCTAATAGTACAATTTCCTATGGGCGTCAACTGACTTTTTGTCCACTAAAGAAACGATAAATCCGGCTGGTGTGCGCCGACATTATGTGATAATCCTATGACTAGCGCTATTGACTTGGCTGACTTGCTTTTGCGACACTAAATCATATCTCCCGCCCCTAAGCCTGATATTATCAAAGCATTCATATTCCCCGCCTCTCTCTGTGACGTTACAGGCTGCGTCATCAAACGCGCCCAGTCCTCTCCAGTCCTAAGTGACTTTACACAGAACCCGGAAGACAACACATATTATGTCACAACACAGCGCGCCACAATTTGCAATATGAAACAGTGATTTAAAAGCAAACAGCAAGATTGTAAATTTTGTAAAGTACATTTATTTGACATCAAATGTTTAGAGAATATTCAGCAATTTGCATTTGTCTTTGTTGTCGATCCGCAAAAGTTCATGTTGAGGCACGCGATGTTCCTTTGTGGTACAGAGGGTGTTAGTGCAGCTTACAACTCAGTGCGCCACAATTCGGAATATGAAACTGTGGTTTAAAAGTAAACAGCAGGATTGTACATTTGGTAAAGTACATTTATTTCTCATGAAATGTTTAGTGAATATTCAGCGATTTGCTATTGTCTCTGCTGTCGATCAGCAAAAGTTTATTTGGAGCCACGCATTGTTCCTTTGCGGTAGATAGGCTGTTGGTTTATGATAAAAGCAGTAAATGGTCGCTCTGATAATCGGAAGGTTGCTCCAAAAACGAGCCATTAGACCACCCTATTGGTTGGTATGTTGTTTGTAGCCGCTAGTACTGCGTAAGGGCATATTGGTCCTTGGCGATTGTCCCATAAAATGGTGAGGGTCATGAAGTTGCATATTTGGACCTGCACCTGGCAGTTGAAGAGCCCATCCGCAGGAGTCTGTAAATCGTGACATTGGCAAAATGGGGCCACATACCTGTTTTAAAAAACATAAATTAGTCTCACCAGCCAATCTTCATTAAAAATCATCATTTTATTTATTAGGGCGTGAAACTGTTTGCTATCGAAGATAGTGGAAAGGAGTATGTTAATAATAAAATAATAATATTTTCCCATTCATATAGCGCTTAGAACCGTGAGGTATCTAAGCGGTGCTTATTATTAACCATGTGGTTAATGGTGATGTCATCTTTGATGTCCTGGGTGTTAGTGTTAGCAGTGCACAGTGGCGGCGCGAGTTATGGTTGCTTATCTTACCATAACTGCCGAATTTCCGGGGTTTTCGGTTTTACTTTGAACCATAACGTCCCTTTAACAAAGTTTTTTCACTGAATTTCATAGGTTTTTAGTAGCGCAACTTAACCATAACGTCCCTTTAACAAAGTTTTTTTTACTGAATATATATATGTATAATTGCTATACAAGGGCCTGGTTCCTAGGTGATTGGTGGTACAGAGGGTATCTGCGGAATAGTACTATAAAGGTTGGAGGCCTCACTAAAGTTAAATCTGCTAAGTGCTTTGTAGTGCGCCACCTTCCCTATGGGTGGGGGGAATCCCTGGGTTGAGAGTGACCATCCAATAAACCGTGAAGTGGAGCACGCTGATTAACCAAAGTGTGTGGTCAAATAATTTAATCTCACTGCGCATTGCTTAAAAACACTGCGAGTTCTCATAGCGTGCAATCTTTTATACATAAGAATACCACTGTCAAAACAGGACAAAATCAGTTTGTGATTGATGAACGTCTTTCAGCGATGGGTTCCAAGTGTTTTAAAATATTTTATGTATTTATTTATTTACTTATTTTATTAATTACATTTGATTATACACCCAAACCCCAATCACTGGGGTATCATGGCGTAGGTTACATGATTACAGGCAGGCTTTCTGGTTACAAGGACGTAGTGTTAGGATATAGCAACCAAACCATTGTGGTTAGTATTTATTGAACAGCCAGGTTTTTAGCAATTTATTAAAATAAATATGGGAGGGTTCATTCGTAATGTTGGGGGTGAGAGAGTTGCAGATTCTGGGAGCTGCTACCGGGAAGCTGGACATGACTGTCATAGTAGTCCTAAAGTGGGGATGATTAAGTGGGTGCTGGAGTTGGATCTGAGGGATCTAGTGGCTAGATCGCTGCATTTTGGGTAATGCATTTATCAGTGATGGTGAGTGTTTTATGTAGTATTCTGGCTTGTATTGGCAGCCAGTGTACTTCCCTCCTAGACCGAGACATACGATCTTTTTTTTTGATGCCCAGTGCTGCTCTTAACACTTTGCTTTGCAGTAATTGCAATTTGGCTAGATTTGTCTTAGTGGTGCCTAGTAGGAGTATGTTACAATAGTCTAATTTAGACACAATGGGCCTCATTACGACCCAGGCGGTAAGGGGTTTACGGCAGGGTAAACAGCGCCGACCCTTACCGCCTGAGTACGAGGTCCCTTAGCGCCATGGCGGATTTAACACCTGCTTTTAGCAGGTGTTAAAATCCATGGCGCTAAGGGACCATGGAGTTAATTACGCCACCGTAATTTACGGTGGCGTAATTAACGCCTTCCCCACTCCCATTATGCCCTATGGGGCAAAAATGGGAATGGGGAAGGGTAAATGGGGATTGGGGACTTACCGCCCGGCCAAGGTCGGAATGGGGCGGTAAGTCCGCCAACCACCATGGCGTAAACCTAGTTTACGCCATGGTGGTAAAGTCACGGCCCAGGCGGTAAGTTACCGCCTGGGTCGTAATGAGGCCCAATGAAAGCTTGTGCTAGTTTGATGAAATTTTGAGGGGTAAGGAATTGTCGACTGAGAGCAATAAGCTTGGATGTATAGGTCATGGACGAGGTGAGTGAATTGATATGTTTGCTCATGGTGAGACTGGAATCTAGATAGACACCTCGTGTTTTGACTTGGTTTTAGATAGTTATGGGAGTGCCATCTATGATAATAGAGGTATAGCTCTGGGGCAGTCTTTTCAACCTGCCGGTCGTGCCTACAATGAGGATCTCAGTCTTTTCGCCGTTGAGGCAGAGACTGTTTGTTGCCACCCAGTTTTGAATGAGCGGATAGATTTTGTTAATGAGTATGTGTCATGTTCTAGATTACCAGTGATTGGGATGAGTATCTGCGTGTCATCCGCAAAGTTAGTATAAATTACTCCCATGGCATCTAAGGCTGCGATGAGAAGTTTAGTGTAAGCATTGTAAAGGGTGGAGGAGAGCTATGAACCTTGTGGCACACCTATGGGCACTGTAATAGCTGCCTCCTCGCCGATTGCTACTCTAGGGGTACGATCTGCTAGAAATGATTTGATCCAGGTGATTGCATCATTGGAGAAGTGGACGTTTTTTAAACGTGTTAGACAAAGTTTATCATGATCTACTAAGTCGAACGCGGCAGACAGGTCGAATAATAGTAAGATGCATAGGTTACCTGAGCCTCTAATGGCGTCCATCTGATTTTCTAAACCAGTAGTGCTGTCTCAGTGCTCTGTTTGGGTCGGAAACCAGACTGTCTATCACCTAGTAAGTGGTTATTTTCTAGGTGTGTTTGTACTTGGCTGTAAGCAATTTTGTATATTATATTGAGGAGGAAGGGGACTGTGGTGATGGGTTTGTAGTTGGTGGGGATAGTGGGGTCTAGTGCGGGATTTATGATTAGTGGCATGACCCAGGCTTCTTTGATGTTAGGCGGAATGAAATTGGTGCAAAATGATGCATTTAGGAAGTTAGTAATAATGGGGGCGAAGGTGGGAGCACAGGTCTTAACTAGTTTTGCAGGAAAGCTGTCTCCTTTACAATTAGATGGTTTGAGGCAGGCGATAGTCTTGAGTACTATGGGCCTCATCACGACTTGGGCGGTAACGCCGGCGGTATTACCACTGGCGGTATTAGCCCTACCGCCGAACTCCCCGGCGCTAACAGCGCCGGATCACGACTTTGGCGGTAAAGTAAATCCCCATTCCCCATTGAGCCCATTCGGGAATGCCCCATTCCCCATTGGGCTCAATGGGGAAAATTTGCGCTCTTACCGCCGGCGGATTTCCCGCCGGCGGTAATAGCGTGAATTTTCAGTGAATTTCATCGCAGCTCAGAGCTGGGCGGAAATCCGCCAAAGTCCTGATTTGAGGGACCCTTAAATCCAGCGGTAATAGCGCTACCGCCGGATTTAAGGGTTACCGCCAAAGTCGTGATGAGGCCGTATGTCTTGGGTGACTGGAGTAAAGTTGAATTGGGAAGGTGGTACTATACTGTCTGCCAGGGTAGTGGCGGGATCGGCCGTGAGTGTAAGTAGCTTTCTTTTAGTTATGATTTTGTCTTGAAGCGTAATGATTTTTGTGGCTAAGGCCTCCTGGATGGTAGTACACCATGCTTTACTAGCAATAGCTATGCTGGGCGGTGTGATGGGTGTTTCTAGTTCCCTAATTATAGAAAACAGTTCTTTACTGTTGGATGCAGCATTGGTAATGTGCAGATTCAGGGAGCTAGATTTCTGGGTAATTACTGAAATGTTATATATTTGTGCGATTACCTGGAGATCTTTTTTGAATACATTGGAGGGTTTTTTTCTGTTTGAGTGTTCTAACACTCTTTTGTTCCGTCTGAGATTGATAAGTTCATCATTGAATCATGAGTTACTACGTTTAGGTCTGGGCAATTTGGACTAGCATGGTGCTACTTCGTTCATGGCGGTTTTTAGACTGGTGTGGTACAGGATGGAGATATTGTCAGGTGTGGTATTCATTGTCGTCTGTGCATTAAGTAGTTTATTTAGTATTGGATTTAGGTTCTCAGGTGTAAGTTTCCGTGAGTTTCTCACTAAGATGGGAATGAACGGAGAAGATGGAATTTCTTTAGTCTTGGCGGTGGATATGTTGAATGTAGTAGGTGATGATCAGTCCAAGATATTTTTATGATATCTTCGAGGGTTACATTAGTATTCAGTGTTAAGATCCAATCTAGAATTCTGCCTCTTGCATGTGTGGGAGCATTGACGATATAGAGTGGCCGTGCCCACCGCTCATGGCTGAAGACATGGCTAGTAGTTTGGTAGTGTTCAGCTCTGCCCACCAGCCATGACCAAAGGACATGGCTAGTGGTCTGGTAGCATTTTGAAATGGACAGTGGGCACGGTGAAAGGCCGTGCACAAATGCCCATGACAGAAGACTATGCTAGAGGTCTGGAAGCATTCTAAAAATCTATGGAAAAACTTTAGTTGCAGGGATGTTAAGGTGAGCAATACATTGTAACAAAACCTTTAAATTCAAGGAAAAATACTTAGTTGCAGGGACGTTAAGGTGAGAAGTTAACGCAACAAAACCCTGAACTTCAGCTAATACCACCTTAACTTTGCACCCACTATTGCACATGCTATGACCACAATGACATCACTGATGACATCACTAATTATATGTTGTATGAAAACACTGATGATATTACAAATCACATCACTGATGACAGCACCTGTGACAACACTAATTACATTTTATATAACTGATTTAATCAATAATGTAATTAGACATAACGTCATTTATGACCATGAAAACTTTGAATACCTTAATAACAATTTAGGTGGCGGACTTGGCCATGACAAAGGCTGTGGTCACTGGCCAGCACCAAAGGCCACAATTAGTGGTCGGTAAGTGTCCAACAATACCAATGTGTATGATTAAAAGCCATGACTAGTAGCTCATCACTGTTTTAAAATATACTGTAGGCAATGTTGAAAGCTATAGTCAGTGGCCATGGCAGGGACCTCATTTCACCAAAATGCCACGGGTACGGGAAGTGACATCACACGACCCTTGACCATGTGATGACATCACAGGAAGTGATGTCATTTGACCCCACCCTGAAGTGATATCGCGGGAAGGGATGAACACGACCTTTCACCCGTTGACAAAATAGGAAGTGGCATCAATAGCATTGTACACTATGAAAAATATGGTTACAATATCACTATAATGTGATGTATATTTCCTAAAAAAATGGATCGCCATATGTATCATTAAGATCAGTGTGTATAGGCTCATATTACCAAATTACTGTGAATGCAAGCAGACGTCCATGACCAAATGATAATTATGTGTTATTATATAGCACTTACGCTTCAGAGCTTTATATAGAAAAAATATAAACCCAATATCACCCAACCTGTGAAGAATGAAAGGCTGAGTTGAGGCGTTTAAGAACAGACTAAATCAGTAACTCACCCCCTGAAGTGTGCCTGAAATAAACCTTTAATGATTCTAGCAATTATTGTATAGAATTCCAGAAAGACACATTATTTAGTATTCCTATTCTTTCTTATTTAGGGTCAGTGCTGAAAGTGTTACACTTGTGGCACTCCTGTTCTTAGTTTTTTACTTTTTTTAAAAAGGCTTGAACAAGAAAGCCAGCCACTCCAGAAATAAAGAGCCACGTGGTGCTGGCCAGAGCCCAGGAGCTTGCATTACAAAAAAATAAAAACAAATAAAAACACTTTTTTATTTTTGTTTTTTTGATGTCGCAAGGGAGACCACAGAGGTCACAATGGAGACCTCAGAGGTTGCAGTTGCGACCTCCGGTGACCCCTAAATGACATCCCTGGGCCATGGCAAAAGGCTGTAGCTAGTGCCCATAAATATGTTAGAATATACAGTCGGCTCAGCCAAAGACTGTGGCCACTGACTAGTATTGTGTTGAAGATCATGGCTATTGGCTGGTTAGTTGATATAATATACAGTGGGCACGGCCGAAGGCATAGCTAGTGTCTGGTTAGTGTTGTATAATACACAGTGGGCGCGACCGAAGGCCGTCGCTTATTGCATTTTATTATTTTAAAATATACAGTGGACATGGCCAAAAGATTTACAAACTGCTCAAGGTCAAAAGCCACGGTTAGTTGCCCATTTTTATGTTAGAATATATAGTGGGAACAGCCAAAGATTGTAGCCACTGGCCAGTATTGTGCTTAAGTGCGTGGCTTGTGCCTGATAAGTGTATATACTATACAGTGGACACAGTCTATGTTTGGCAGCCTGTTAGTGTTTTAAAATATTCAGTGCACATGGGTTTTGTGACCACTGTCCATAACTGAAGGACATGGCTAGTACCCATTCATGTGTTAAAATATATTTGGCTATGCACACTGACCATGGCTGAAGGCCATGCTTAATGCCAGGTACTCTTGTAATGTAACTAGTGATGTCATCAGTGATGTGGTCTGTGATGTCATCATTGTGGTCATATACTGCGCAAAAAGGGTGCTATGTTAAGGTGGCTTTTGCTGAATTTCAGGGGATTTGTTGCGTTAAAGTTCTCACCTTAATGTCCCTGCAACTAAAGTTTTTTCCTTGAATTTCAAAGGTATTGTTACAATTTATTGCTCACCTTAACGTCCCTGCAACTAAAGTTTGTTCTTTGAATATTACACGGCCTGCGGTAGCGGGCGTTTAGTTATGGTTAAGTTGCTAAACCTATAGGAAGAGCACGTTTTGAGCGGTTTATAACTTCGCTCCCCCTGGACAAATCCTCACCAAACTTTGCAAAAAAAGTGTATGGCCGCTCTGATTTTTTTTGGTAAATTTGGTGAGCTTTCATCAAGGGGGGGCAAATTTATAGGGGGTCCAACATTTTTTTTCTCCATAGGCTGAATGGAAACCAACTTTACTCACGCCTACAGCCCAAACTGCTGGACGGATTTTCATCGCGGCAGGAGCAGCGGCTTGTTTCCGAAAGCGTGCTTTTGTAAATTTGGTGAAAATCTGTCCAGTAGTTTTTTTTAAAACAGGCAAAATGTAGGGCCAAAAAAATTAGTGTTATCTGGCTCCGCTTTGCTGACCCATTTCCCTTTTTGCTCCGCAGACAGGACTGCGATTGGTCCGGAGGGTGGCGTCATGTCCACAGACATCCAACGCGCCCACTGATTGGCTGGAGGGAAGTTTGTGTCATATTTATATTGAACACCCCCCAAGTTGTATCCGCGGCTATTCGAGGATAGTGTGGTGGTGAACAGCATTGAAAAACATGTTTTGGGGCATCTGGTCTTGGGAAGAGGGGATGGAAAGGGTGGGGGAGTGAAAGATGGTTCATATGATGCATTTGTTTAGATGGAAGAAGACTGTTGTGTCTGCGGACACCGCAGCAGTTCACGAGTAGGTCTTCAGGCAAGCATCTTATGTGGAGTGGTATGTAGATGATATGAGGATGTTTGTATAGGCTGTATTATGCTGTGGTGTTTTTGGCCAGCTACTAGACTCTTGGGTGCATAGCGTACGGCCATGCACCCAAGAGTCTGCGCATTGGTTGAAGTACTGTAATAGTATGTGTTGAGAAGTGTACAGGGTCGCAGCTGGTTTAGGGTAGGTGAGTGGAATGTTAATGGTTACAAGTACCACAATAGTATATGTACAGAAGTGGACAGGGCCTCTGGTGGTTGGTTTATGTGTGTGGGTTGTGGCTAGTGTGCAGATTGTTGGGTGCATTTCTGTATTATACTGTGGTGATTATGGCCAGCTACTAGTCTATTGGGTGCATAGCCAGAGGCCATGCACCTAAGAGTGTGCCCACTGGCTGCAAATACTGTAATAGTATGTGCACAGAAGTGTACTGGGTGTCTGGCAGCTGGCTTATTGGACTGTCCTGAGATTCTTGGGTGTATGAGAGTGTGTGCAGTGGGTGAAAGTAGTGTAATAGTATGTGAACCGAAGTGGATAGGGCCTCAGGCAGCTGCCTTATGTGTGCGGGTTGTGGTCAGTGGTCCGATTTTTGGGTGCATGGCCGTATTATGCTGCAGTGGTTGTGGCCAGGCCCTAGACTCTTGGGTGCATGGCTGGTGGCCGTAGTCCGCAGGTCATACACCCAAGAGTCTAGGGCCTGGCCACAACCAGCGCAGCATAATACAGCCATGCACTCAAGAATGTGACACTGGCATATGGATTGCAGAAATATGTGTATAGAAATGCAATTTGCTGATTACAAAGAAGCATGACACCAATAATCGTATACTCACTGTATATATTGTTGAGACACTGTACACCTTTTTTGAATTCAGTGTAGAATACTGTTGAAGTGGCAATAGCATATTTGAATATTGTGGCATTGTGGGCACATATTGTCTTTATTGCATCTGCCCACTGGCTGCATGTAAAGTAATAGTATGTGTACACACGTGGTTAGGGTGTGTGGCACCTCATTGGCTGCAAGTAGTGTAATAGTGTGTTTATAGAAGTGGACAGGGTGTGTGGCTGCTGGCTTATTGGACTGTCCTGAGGGTTGTAGCCACTGGGCAGATTCTTGGGTATATGGCTGTATTATGCTTTGGTAATATTGGCCAGCTAGGCCATGCACCCAAGAGTCTTCCCACTGGCTGGAAGAGTGTGCCCACTGGCTGCAAGTAGTGTAATAATATGTGTACAGAACTGGACAGGGTGTGTGGCAGCTGGCTTATTGGACTGTCCTGAGGGTTGTGGCCAATGGTTATATTTTTGGGTGTATGGCTGTATTATGCTGTGGCACTTTTGGCCAGCTATGCCATACACCCAAGAGTCTGCCCACTGGCTGGAAGAGTGTGCCCATTGGCTGCAAGTAGTGTAATAATATGTGTACAGAACTGGACAGGGTGTGTTGCAGCTGGCCTATTGGACTGTCCTGAGGGTTGTGGCCAATGGGCAGATTTCTGGGTGTATGGCTCTATTATGCTGTGGTAATTGTGGTCAGCTACTAGAGTGTTGGGTGCAATAGTATAATATTATGTGTACAAAAGTGGACGGACATGGCCTCTGACTGTTGGCTAATGTGTGTGGTTTGAGGGCAGTATGTAGATTGTTGGGTGCATGTCTGTATTATGCTGTGGTGATTGTGGCCAGCTTCTAGTCTCTTGGTTGCAGACGCCATGCACCCAAGAGACTGCCCACTGGCTGCAAGTAGTGTAATAATATCTGTACAGAAGTGGACAGGGTGTGTGGCAGCTGGTTTAGTGGACTGTCCTGAGGGTTGTGGCCACTGGGCAGATTCTTGGGTGCATGGCTGTAGTACGGGCTGTAATATGCTGTGGTAATTGAGGCCAGCTAGGCCGTTCAACCAAGATTATGGCCACTGGCTGGAAGAGTGTGCCCACTGGCATCAAGTAGTATAATAGTATGCGTACAGAAGCGTCCAGGGTTTGTGGCAGGTGGCTTATTGGACTGACATGAGGGTTGTGGCCACAGGGCAGATTTTTGGGTGTATGGCTGCATTATGCTGTATTAATTGTGGTCAGCTACTAGAGGCTTGGGCATCAAAGAAACTGCCACTCGCTGCAAGTAGTGTAATAGTATGTGTAGAGAAGTGGATTGAGTGTGTTCGGGTGGCTAATTGGACAGCCCTGACATTCTTGGGTGTATAACAGTCTGTGCAGTGGGTGCAAGTACTGTAATAGTATGTGAATTGAAGTGGATAGGGCCTCAGGCAGCTTACGTGTGTGGGTTGTGGTCAGTGGGCAGATTTGTGGGTTCATGGTTGTATTATGCCACAGTGGTTGTGACCAGGCTCTAGACTCTTGGGTGCAAGGCCTGAGGACACAATATACATAACTGTGCCAGCATATAGCCAGCATATAGCCAGCCAACTCTTTTCCTTTTAAACCCTCACGTTGCTTACCTAGGCACTATATATTCTTTCTCTTACTTTGTAGTGCCACACTCCAAACGTTGGGATAGAAGGACCTGTAGCATTTCTCTACAATGGCTTCTCTCTACCCCCAATTCATTTACTAAGCCATTAGCCAACCACACCTGTTGCTACCACTGTTAAGGTCAGTGCAAGAACTGAAATGTGTTTTCTAGACATTATTTTACCACCATTTTTTTTAAAAAAAGTTTGTGTACATACTTCTCTGTCATTCATGTAGTTACAAGTACTCATTAGAATGCTTCACACATTGCTCCTTTGTTTTACTTACCTTCCCCTCTGCTTCTTGCAGGGGATTCTGCGCCTTGGCTCCAGAAGACCCATAACAAGGTCACCCTTTAGCCTGGCTTTAGTAGACCTCCCCAAGATCCAGTCTCCTAGACAAACTATATTGACTATACTGTTACTAGGAGGACACTCAAAAAAACAAAAAAACTATACAAAGCTCTAGTGTTGGTCAAAGATACTACTATATAGTATCTGTTTTTCAATGTGAGGTGTAGATATGTCCGCACCCCCTCCATTCTGACACCTGTTATTTTGCTTTGTATGTACTTACATTGTTTTATAATGTATGGCCAATCTGCATGAATTAATGCATTTTGGGAATTTTCTTTCTTGTTGAAATAATTCACACTGTCGAGACAACATTGTAAATGTCTGTAACTCCTCAATCATGGTACCACTTGCATTGTGATTTGTGAACCTCCCCTTGTCTCTACTCACAGTTGTGTATGCTTATGTTTATGTACAAAAAATTAAATATAGTGTCAGCAATATGCAAAACTGACCTATCTTAACTATACTGAGTGTCTAGTTGTACTTCACACAGCAGCGCATTGCATGGCAGTGAAATAGTAGTCTCCTAGGAGACCTGAATGCACTCTGGCGTGATTGGCCGTCTGGCTGTGTGGGATGTATTGACCCACTCTGCTATGCTATGCGGCATCACTCTGATAGTATAGTGCAAGGAACTGCAACAATGGCGGCAAAACTCTTGTACTCGCCAAAAACCTACAAAAACCATGTGAATGTACCAGTGGGTTTCATGACCAGCAAACAGAGTGCATAGGGAAAAACAGCGCTTTGCAAATGAAACTCCAAGATGTGCCTATAAATGACATTTGCTTTGTTGCTAAAAACTCCAAAATGCCTATAACAAAACACTTCTCAGCATTCAAAATCTTGCATGGCGCTACAATTCATGTAATCTAATGAAGCATTGCGAACATACAAAGTCCTAATGTAAAGAGCAAAACATTCATCAGACAAACTGGATTGTCTGTAAACTGACAGCCTCTGTCAAAATCTGGGTGCAGTACCTTGGGCTACCAGAATGACAGCTGTCAGATGAATTACTGATGAAGCTTCAAAGTGATCTAAACTAAAAAGTCTGCCGGGTAGCAAACATAAAAAGGATTGTGGCTAAAAAGAATATAGATCTCAGTTGCTTTTTATCCCACAGAGTTAAAGCTAAGAATGTAATATAATTATGTTTGATGCAACAAATTTGGGTTTTCCTGGATTTTTAATTAAGAATAAATTAGATTGGCTGAGCTGCAACCCTTTGGAAGAGGACAAACAGGTTTCTCCCAGGAGGAGGGAAATTCTCTCAGCTGAAACTCACGGGAAGATGATAATTGTGGGTTAACCCAGACCTTTGTCTACAGAAAGAGAATGAACAATAGCAGACCCTTAACTTGTGATTCAAAGTGGTGAAAAATATAAAAAGGACAGAGTTGTTAATTTAATTTTTGGCTGCACGTTTTAAGAGGCGGCAGAGCTGTGTGACATGTTCTGGACAGGAATGACGATATATGTGGTTTTATGTGAAATGCATTAATCCTATAATTGTGAACATTTACACAGACACATCCCTATGTTAAACACACAGATTTGTGGAAATGTGCATAAAGTTTGGAAAGGGTGTTCATAGCAAAAAGGACAACATTCTGTAGAAAGTTGGAACAAGACCCTACAGCTGCGAGATTTTGAGGAACAGATGCTATGTAAAATATGGAATCTTTGAGTGTGATTTGTGTAAAGGTGATGTAGAAATGTGTATTTAGGATGAAATCCGATTTTGAGACCAGTGGCTAAAGGGAGGTTTCTAAGAACTGGAAAGCAAACCATAAAATGTGACATCATCCGGCCTTGATCCAATCACTCAAATGCGAGGCGGAGATGACGTTTTGACCAAATCCCAGCTCACAGGGGCAGGTTTAGCTAAGCCGACCCATACACACATTTTATGATGTCATTTGAAAGGATAAATGGAGATAGCTGACAACACATAGGGACTCACTGATCCACTCACTTTCCTGATTCCGGCGAAGCACTCTGATCGAACATTGTACATCCAGCCTTTAACATCCTTCCAGATCCAGATGCCAAGGCGCTTACCAGCAGTATAGAACTATTGATTTCAGCAAGGTCCAAATCCTCAAACTTATTCTCACCACCCAGTGAAGCGCTGCGGGGTGTGGAAAGGCATTTGGAACTAGTATCCTGAAAATACCCACAACCAAGAAGGGCAGATCCTGTGCAAAAGCAGTGACCAGCCTAGCTGATCCATTCCCGCGCTTGATATGCTGTTCTTCCTAGACCATATCCAATCCATGACCAGAACTGACGGTCCAATTTAATAACTTATTCTGTGAGTATTAATAGGAAGAAAAGTGACCCTAATATATCTGCATTGTATGATCCCAATCTCAAACCCATCTTATCTGTAAATTCAGAATCATAGTATTGTCAGAACCTTTCTTTCACTGATTTTTCTCATTTGTTTTATAAAACCATAAGTCATTAGTGATTTCGAGTAACTAAAGTGAATCCCAGAAGGAATTGAGTATCCACCACGTGAAGGGTTACACCGGCCACGTAACTGTGGAGATTCATGTGTGGCATCCTCTGTTTCATAGTCATAATCTAGTGTATGCAAACCCATCTGTCAGTTTCAAAGTGCATTTCTGTCTTCCATTCTCGTGCCTATATTACAAAAATGACCTTTACTAAAACCTCTATAACTTCCTCAGTTTTTATGATAGAAACGAAGTTTCAACTCCTACTTGTACCTAACATACTTAGCTATTTGTGGAACCCAAAAGTGCGATTCATCTGTTATAGCGAATATCGCACAAGGAAAAGTTTTCTGCAAATTGAAATTCTGAGAAATTTTACACGTGTGAAAAAGCTTTAATTTAATTCTGACTTGGACTTTGAGATTTCCATTGTTTTCTTTTGACTAGTGTTTATGTGCAACTGTTCAAAGAGGCTCCCATAAGAATTTATAACAATTTATGTATTTTTGATCACATTTGGTGTTTTTGCTCACTCAATTCCAAAGACAATTTCAAAGCCATCCTGACAGCTGAAAAGGCAATTCCGTTTTTCTCTTGTGTTTGAAGGGGGAAGGTGGGACTGATATTCTGTTTTATTTGTGCTATTCCTGAATACCTGCTCTCTCCTCCGATCTCTTTACAATGCCTATTGGGGGGGTTGAGGGGTGTTGCAGGGGGAACCTCTAACCATAGTGCCATCTGTTCTAAACCAATTCAAAAGTATTATTTTCTGTGCTGCATTTTTTTTGTGCTCATTACTTGATTCCTAGTGTATTAAATAAATTAGTCATTGTTCTGTCACCCCATTGGTGATTGTTGTTACCTATTAAAATATATTGTGATTAAATTCCAAATACATTAATAAATATTTACTTTTGCAAACTAGCCTGATTCCTGGTTCAGTGTGACCGGGGGGGGGGGGCTCAGGACAAGGGTGTGATATGAGTGGTATATCATTCAGAATATTGAACTTATTGATAAAATAAATAAGGGTTTCAATTGTGCACTACACTTGTGCACTACATGCTGGGCGTGACTTGAGTGGGTGCTGGATTGAAATCCCTTACAGCTGTCCAGTAAGGACAGCCACCCTGCTGTGTGAGTGACAGCCAGGCTGGAATGAATGGGGGAAAACTTTTTAAAAGCAGGTCTCTGGGACTTGGAAAGCATAGTCGACCACAGGAACGAAAGAACCAAAGAGAAGAGGACTGCTGCAACTCCTGGATGACCGGTGAAGCCCTGCTGCAGGTCCGAATTGCCTGAAACTCTGACGACAGAGAAGCCCTTCAAGGTTAACTTCTTCCATTGAGTTTGGTGGGAACAACCAACTCGCAAGCCACCTGCACACCGTCCTATTCTGGTCAAATTTTCATCAGAGTGCTGTTGAAAACCGGATAGGCAGAGGGAAGGAAACCAGCTCACAGACTTTAAGGCACTGACACCTTAAACTGACGTCTTGCTACAGCTTTCCCTCTTCCCTGGGCAGTGCAGGAACCTCTCGATGTCCTCCTTCTTGTCCCCACGACTGAAACTCAGGAACAGCAAGATCTGCTCGAACTGCCAGGAACAACTGCCTCATCTACAGCTTTCTTCATTGACAAGGTACTGTGCAAACATGGTCTGGAAATCTTTTCGGCCATCAAGAAAGTGTGTGAAACGTTCCTCAACTACGAAGGCTTGTCTTTCCCTTAACATTCGTCAATCTTTTCGCCTAGCCAAATTCTTTAAAAATCTGTGGCAAAGACTTAACCATTATATACCAGAACTAAGCTATCCTACACAAAAGACTCTGAACCATTGACTTTGCCCAGGCCTATTGAGAAGAATTGCTGGTTGTATTTAACTGAAACCCTTTGCCCCGCCTATGAATGTATTGGGGCTGTCTATTCTTATAACCCTGTCTTTTCCCTCCTTTATTAAGTATCTGAAGAGCCATTTCGCTCCCACTTCATTTTGGAGCTAAACTTGTTCATTTACTTACTGGTCGGATTTTTGTGGTGTATTAGTGTGTGATATCGAGCTGCTTCTGCTAGTGTAATGTTTTCTAACTGAGTAAATAAATGTATATTATTTTACCAAGAAACCTTTGAGTAAGGGTTTACTTGAATCACTGTATTGGTTGGTCCTTTGTGTAACTTGTTCTACTGCTCACTTAAACTTTTGAGGTAGGTCTGTCTGCTCAGCTTTCGTCACGGACTATGAGGTTATCAGCATGGGGCAGGGGGGTTCAGTATGTTGTATGGTACATCTATACAAATTAAGGGTATTCTGGTAAAAACCTATGAAATTCAGTGAAAAAACTTTGATAGAGGGATGTTATGGTTAAGTTGTGCTAATGAAACCTATCAAATTCATTGAAAAAACTTTGTTAAAGGGACGTTATGGTTAAGTTGTACTAATAAACACCTATCAAATTCAGTGAAAAAACTTTGTTAAAGGGACGTTATGGGTCAGTTGCCCTAATAAATACCTATCAAATTCACCGAAAAATCTTTGTGAAAGGGACGTTATAGTTACTTTGCACAAAAAAAACTCAGAAATGTGCCAGTTACGCTAAGCTAAGCAACCATAACTCACGACACCACCTTGCACTGCTACGACTAACACCTATGATATCAAAGATGACCCCATGATTTCAAAGATGACATCACAAATGTCATTGATGACATCACTGATGACATCACATGCCTGACTCCCTCTTTTTGTGTTCAGTGACATATCTAGGCCAGGTGGTTTTCTTCACTAACAGTCAGCAACAAAAAATTCAAAAGGTACTATATTTGTAGACCTGATTCTTCTCATATATTCTTAGAATACTTCCTTAGGGTTCAGTCACATCATATGATACATATACATAGGGGAAGAAGCAGGCCTGAAACACAGCAATAATTTCTGTGCATGAAGCTAATCAGTTAGGTTCTTAACATTTTTTGGTAATGCTGCTGCTTTTTTGCTTACTTTACTTTCTCTGTATATGCTCATATTTGTATGCGTTGTGGTCGCTTTATGTTTTGTGTGTAGTAGTACAATTATGTAGTAAGTGAGGCATTATTGGCTACTTATTTCACAATGCACAAAACTCTAAAAATGAAAGCATTCATCATTTTACTATCCAACATGGCACGATTATGAATATTGCACCTCTATGGTGCATGCTGCAGACAATGCCTAAGTTTCTACAGGAGTAGGTTCCTATACTGGAAAGAACTCTGTAATCCAATGCTTTTTATAGCTATGCATTTCTTATTGAACTATGTATCTCATGATATTTCTCCCAATGACCTCTGATAGTTTTCTGCCAACATTATAATGACAATCTCTTATAGAAGCTGTTCATGAAATGTAAATGCACATGTGATGTGATTAATGACCTTTGTGCTTTCATCTTTAATATCATGGGTGTTAGACTTAGCAGTGCACGTTGGTGGCACAAGTTATGGTTGCTTCGCTTACCATACTGGCAAATTTATGCAAAGTAACTATAATGTCCCTTTAACAAAGTTTTTTCCCTAAATTTGATAGGTTTTTATTAGTGCAACTTAACCATAACGTCCCTTTAACTCCCTTTAAAAAAGTTTTTTCACTGATATATATATATATCAGTGAAAAAACTTTGTTAAAGGGACGTTATGGTTCCAAGTAAAACCGAAAAACCCCTGAAATTCGCCAGTTATGGTAAGCTAAGCAACCAGTGATGTCATCAATGACATTTGTGATGTCATCTTTGATGTCCTGGGTGTTAGGCTTAGCAGCGCACGGCGGTGGCGCGAGTTATGGTTGCTTAGCTTACCATAACTGGTGAATTTCAGGGGTTTTCCGGTTTTACTTGGAACCATAACGTCCGTTTAACAAAGTTTTTTCACTGAATTTCATAGGTTTTTAGTTGCGCAACTTAACCATAACGTCCGTTAACAAAGTTTTTTGACTGAATTTCATAGGTTTTTAGTAGCGCAACTTAACCATAATGTCCCGTTAACAAGGTTTTTTTACTGAATTTCATAGGTTTTTAGTAGCGCAAGTTAACCATAAACTCCCTTTAACAAACTTTTTTCATTAGCACGCAGACAATATACAAAGATAGAGTGTAAAAAGCATTTTCTCAGGGATGGCTTTACACAGAATGTTGCAAAGTAAGAATTTATGCTCGTTCACAGTGAAGGTCAGCTGCTTCCATTTTTTGCTCGTGAGCCGGAGTGGCCCACGACTCGCACTATAAGGTTCTATTGTTTTTTTACCTTGACAGACAGAGATCGTGCCAAAAGACTTCTTTTGAAGGAGGGGTGCAAAAACATAAGGGACGATAAGGATGAAATTTCTGAAACTAAACCGCTTTTATATATTATATCACTATGAGAAAGATTGTTGGCACAGACGGAGTCGTATTTAGGGACTGCATTACGCGTAGACAATGGAAAATGCCAATATAATGTAAGTAACCCTTTAGATTATTTTATACCGGAATATAATAACAATAGCGTGGCGTTAAAGCCTGGTTAAGTTGTACTTGTTCGCTCAATGTGGCATATTGTTTTGTACCGCGCACTATCACCGCCGAAGTGGTCCCCTGGCGCTCAGACGGCTCTGAAAAAGGCAGAGGAGAGAGGGTGGGTTACTGGGAATAAGTTAACATACTCCGTTGCACTATCCTCGCTAGCAAATAGTTTCATGCCCTAATAAATAAAATGAATATTTTTAATGAAGATTGGCTCGTGAGACTAATTTATGTTTTTAAAACAGGTACATCCTTCCCTACTGTCAATGCCACGATTTTCAGACCCCGGCCGACGGATTTTTTAACTGCCAGGTGCAGCTACTTCTAAACAACTTCATGACCCTCACCATTTTATGGGACAATCGCCAAGGACCAATATTCCCTTACACGGTACTAGCGGCTAGAAGCAACATACCAACCATTATGGTGGTCTAATGCCTCATTGTTGGAACAGCCTTCCGATTATCAGTGAGAGCATAGTGCTTCTTTTATCATAAACCAACACCCTGTGTAGTGCAAAGGAACAGCGCATGATTCAAGATGAACTTTTGCGGATCGACAGCAAAGACAAATGCAAATCGCTGAATATTCTCTAAACATTTGATGTCAAATAAAAGTACTTTACGAAATGTACAATCTTGCTGTTTGCTTTTAAATCACAGTTTCATATTCCGAATTGTGGCGCGCTGTGTTGTGAGATGATCTGTGTTGTTTTCCGGGTTCTGTGTAAAGTCGTGTAGAACTGGAGACGACTGGGCCTTATGTGGTACTAGCGGCTAGAAGCAACATACCAACCATTATGGTGGTCTAGTGCCTCGTTGTTGGAACAGCCTTCCGATTATCAGTGTGACCATAGTGCTTCTTTTATCATAAACCAACACCCTGTGTACCGCAAAGGAATAGCGCGTGACTCAAGATGAACTTTTTCAGATCGACAGCAAAGACAAATGCAAATTGCTGAATATTCTCTAAACATTTGATGTCAAATAAAAGTACTTTACGAAATGTACAATCTTGCTGTTTGCTTTTAAATCACAGTTTCATATTCCGAATTGTGGTGCGCTGTGTTGTGAGATGATTTGTGTTGTTTTCCGGGTTCTGTGTAAAGTCGCGTAGGACTGAAGATGACTGGGCGCATTTGGCTACGCACCCTGTAACGTCACAGAGAGAGACGGGGAATATAAATGCTTTGATAATGTCAGGCTTAGGGGCGGGAGATATGATTTAGTGTTACAAAAGCAGGTCAGCCAGGTCGATGGGGCAAGTGATAGGATTATCACATAATGTCGGCGCACAGCAGCCTGATTTATCGTTTGTTTAGTGGACAAAAAGTCGAGTAAGGCCCATAGGAAATTGTAATGTCAATGGACATAAGGAGGGTTCTTAGAACACTTTCAACCTGACAACGAACAATACGAACAGCGTTCTCAGAACACCCCCATTTTGTTTAATTGCAAACATTACCTCCAGTCCACTCTTCCTCGTCCCAGTACTTACTTCATGAGGCCCCTGCCTCCGACACAGGACCTTCTTCTATTTCTTTAAATTCCTATAACTCCTCCCCCACATCCACATCACTCAGTTTCATATTACCAAGCCGGAGCATGGGACCTTCCCCGCAGGGAGGGTGAGGAGGGTTGGCAGTACTGTGACGAGGAAGAGTAGGACTAGGAGTAATGAAGATTACCAGTAAGTAATCAGAGCATTTCAGGACACCACGAGTGTTCTTAGAACACATTCAACTTGCCAGAGTGCAATACGGACAGCGTCCTCAGGACACCCACATTTTGTTTATGTACGAACATTTAAGGACACTGCGAGTGTTCTTAGCTCAATTTTAGCTAGCTTGCGAACAAAACGGACACATACTCCGTCCTCAGAACACCCCACCATTTAGTTTATATGGAAAATTTCAGAACAGCCGTGTTGTCTACAGACAAATCGAACACAACAAAAGTGTCTAGCACATAAAAAAAAACAGAACATTGAACCTATCTCATACTCCCCCACCCTCCCCAAACACTCTTACACACCAACACACTCCACTAAATACAATTTTTAATCCAAGTTTCACCGCACTGTCCGCGGTCGTTGGCGAATGCAAGATGGCGGGCGCCACAGAAAATCTGACGCGCTTCACGCACCACGCCGTCCAATCAGCGAACACGTCGCATGTCCGCGGACATCGCGCAAGCCCCTCGGCCAATCAGGGCACTGTCCGCGGAGCAAACCGAGAAGTCCGTCCGCGGAGCGAACAGAGATATCACTAATTTTTTTGCCTTACATTTTGGTCATTTTTTTTTAAAACTACTGGACGGATTTACACCAAATTTGCAAAAGCACGCTTTCGGGACCAAGCCCCCGCTCCTGCCGCAAATTTGGTGTAAATCCGTCAAGCGGTTTGGGCTGCAGGAGTGCGCAATTTTTTTTCCCATTATGTGTATGTGAAAAAACAAAAGTTTTGGGACCCCCCTATAACTTTGCCCCCCTGGACCAAACCTCTCCAAACTTTGGAAAAAAAATTCAGAGTGGGCCATATACTTTTTTTGCAAAGTTTGGTGAGGATTCGTCCAGAGGGAGCGAAGTTATAAGCCACCCAAAAAATGTTCTTCCTATGGAAACACCAACTTAACCATAACTACATGGACGCTACCACGTCCATGGAATTACACAGCCACGGTAGCGGCTGTGTAGTTGTGGTTAAGTTGCTAATCCCATAGGAAGAGCACTTTTTGGGCAGCTTATAACTTTGCTCTCCCTAGACGAATCCTCACCAAACTTTGCACTCTGAATTTTTTGTAAAGTTTGGTGAGGTTTGATCCAGGGGGAGCAAAGTTATAGGGTGGGTCCTAAAACTTCTTTTTTTCCCACAGACTGAATGGGGAAAAAACTTTGCTCACGCCTACAGCGCACACCGCTGGATGGATTTTGACCAAATTTGCGGCAGGAGCAGTGGCTTGGTCCCGAATGCGTGCTTTTGTAAATTTGGTGAAAATCCGTCCAGTAGTTCTTTAAAAAATGACCAAAAAGTAGGTCACAAAAAATTAGTGATATCTATGTGCGCTCCGCGGACACACTTCCCTGTTCGTTCCGTGGACAGTGTCCTGATTGGCTAATCGGCTTGCATCATGCCCGCGGACATGCAACGTGTCCGCTGATTGGATGGTGAAGAGTGTGGAGTGTGTCAGATTTTTTGGAAACGCCCGCCATCTTGGATCCGCGGACAGCGCGGTGACAAATGATGGAGAAATACAATGTTGGCAAGTGTGTTGGTGTGTAAGAGCGTTTGAGGAGGGTGGGGGAGTAAGAGATGGGTCAAATGCTGTATTTATTTAGGTGGCAGGTACCCCTGTTGTGTTTGTCTTATCCGCGGACAGCCGCGCTGTCTGGGATGTCCGTAATTGGGCAAATGGGGGTGTCCTAAGGACACTATTCCTGTCCGTACTGTCCGCAGGCAAGTTGAAACTGTTCTAAGAACAGGCGCGGTGTCCGTAATTGGGCAAATGGAGGTGTCCTAAGTACACTATTCCTGTCCATACTGTCCGCAGGCAAGTTGAAACTGTTCTAAGAACAGGCGCGGTGTCCGGGTTGTCCGCAAATAACGAAAATGGAGGGGTCCTAAGGACACTATTCCTGTCCATACTGTGCGCAGGCAAGTTGAAACTGTTCTAAGAAAAGGCACGGTGTCCGGGTTGTCTGCAATTAACCAAAATGGAGGGGTCCTAAGGACACTATTCCTGTCCATAGTGTCCACAGGCAAGTTGAAACTCTTCTAAGAACAGGCGCGGTGTCCGGGATGTCCTTAAGCAATCAAAATGGAGGTGTCCTAAGGACACTATATCTGTCCGTGCTGTACACAAGCAAAATAAAACTGTTCTTAGAACATGTTAGGTGTCCGCGGACATAAAAAATGCCCATACTGCATGGTTAAAATGTTTGATTCTATGGGTGTGATCTATGGGTGTGATATGCTGCGGTGGTTGTGGCCAGGGCCTAGAGTCTTCGGTGCATGGCCGAAGCCTGTAGGCCGTAGGCCATACACCCAAGACTCTAGGCCCTGGCCACAACCACCGCAGCATATCATACCCATAGAATTGAATATGTATGAAATATTTGCAAATCTACAGTTTATGTACTGTTTGATTTGTATAGTTTGTATGTGAAGTTTTGGGTACATCATGCCATTAAAATTGTAGAGTTTGTTAACAAGCACTGCAGTATAACATATCCATGGAAGTAAACATTTTGCATTGTGGTGTACGGTTACATGTTTTCTTCAATGGTTCTGTTATGGAGCAGTATTTATGAGTTGTACTTATTATAATATACTTACTGTTTGGTTTGGTAACTGGAGCACATATATTCTTTGCCAATTTCTGTGATAAAAGAAAAGATCATGTTAGTTTGTAAGGACTTATAACATTGAATAATAGACATTTTTGATTCAATTCGACCCTCATATTTAGTAGATTACAAACTAGTGTACTGTGCAATTTGCTCAGTTTCTGTGTTTGTTGTTAAATCATTGGGTCTGTGGGGAAAAAAAAAAATCCATGTTGGATAAAAAAAACTTTTTTTTCTTTTGGTACAGTACATTTATTGTTGTGTTTTCAGTGTTTACTTGTTGTTTCTGGCTAATGTTGGCTTGTTGCAAATTGTTAGATACTTGTTGTTGAATTGTAAGTGATTATACCTTTTATTTATATTCTCAAATTGTTAATCTATCTGTTGGGTTGTTGCAAAATCTTAGGGCAGTTAGATACCTGTTGGCGTATTCTAACTGTTTATTTCTTCTTATAATTTAGTGGTATTGATTTATCTGTTTGGTTGTTGCAACCTCTTGGTGCAGTTAGATACCTGTTGGCGTATTCTAACTGTTTATTTCTTGTTATAATTTAGTGGTATTGATTTATCTGTTTGGCTGTTATAGAATCATGGGGTAGTTAGATACCTGTTGGCGTATCCTAACTGTTTATAGTTTTTAAATTGAAGTTTTATAAATGTTTATGCACAGATTAGTTATTAGTGGTATTGATTTATTTGTTTGGATGTAGAAAACTTTTGGGGCAGTTAGATACCTGTTGGCGTAATCTAACTGTTTATAGTTTTCTAATTGAAGTTTTGTTAATGTTTAAGTACAGATTAGTTATGAAATTTTGGTTTTAAAAAGATTAAATTAGCGTTTATAAGATTTGATGGTAATCTCTGCTTTAGAGTAATGGTAATATCATTACATTCAAACCATCCACAATTCTTTTTTATATATGCAGTGTAGTGACCTGCATTGGTTGTGGCTCCTGCGTGGTAGATGATACCTATTGTTGTGAATGTTTTCTTACCAAGCGATACTTGACCATGTGTGAATCCAGTAAGCTTGCAGTTGTTTTTGGTACCATCTGAATTGTAACATAGAAGCATTAATATTACGTATTTACTATGTGTTTGTATTAGTAAGGTGGAGTGATTATCTGAATTTGCAGGTAGTACATAATCTGCCATGGTTTGCATTTTGTACAAGTTGCTGAAATGGAACAGATTCACAGTTAGGTATGGATACATACACAAAACGTTCATTAGGGATTTGTTCATATTGCATATTGTTGCACCGAGTGCATGTATGTTTCCACTTGTATGAAATCTAAAAGATTTCATTTATAGGTATGTTTTTGTTTTCCAGTACTTGTAGCAAGTACATTAGAAATTCTTGTGGATCTTCTTGTGAGTATATAGTGAATTTCACCATTCTAGCACAGTAGTCCAATTCGTGTCTTATTCCATGAACACTGTAGGTGTTGTCAGGATTGTGGGTTGCATTTCTATGAAGGACTAACATTTGCAAACACAATTGGTCTGTACTGTGTAAGTAAATGTTGTCAATAATTGGTGGCAATTGAAATAGAATATTGATTGCTACATTTGCGCAGCAATTTACACCAGTTATATTTGAAAATTTGAATGGACCAGATAGTTCTGTGTCCAAGTCATTTTTTGGAGTGTGTGTTGCTTCTTTGAAGAAGTACCTGAGTTACTTTGAGTAATAGATTCTTCTTTGGTTGTACTAATTGATGAAGTATTAGTTTCTTTTACTCTCTTTGGAGGATTTGCAGTGACATCCTGTTGCATTTCTGTTTGAACTAGTTTTCTTTTACAACGTTTTGCTTTTTGTGGAACAGGATATGTTTTTAGATGGGGGTGTATAGTAAACATAGTCTATTGTATTCTAAAATGCAAGGAATATCAGCGTTTACTTTACTTGCATCAAAGTTGATTAGAAATAGACCGTCAAGTGTACGTAAGCGTGATAGTGCTACGTAGCTCATGCCTTCTTCAAAGACTGTTTTCCCAATATCTATCAATGCTTTATCTAAGGTAAGACCTTGTGATTTGTGAATGGTGACTGCGTAGGCTAGAGTTAGAGAAAATTGTTCTCTGCGTACATACAAATCTTTGAAAAGAAGGAATCGAGCTGTTGAGCGCACAATCCTTTTTACTTCTGAAAGTTTGTCAAAGAGAATATTGACAAACTGAATGTTGTTGTCATGTGGGTATGTTTGAAAGTTTCGATTGTAGTACAGATAAGTCTTCTGTATCTTCATAGTGACACATGGTGTTTTCTACTTCTGTCATAGCTAATTCTGCCTCATTTGCTATTAGTGGCTGTCCCAGTAGTTCTTGGCTTCCTGTTACAGACGGTTGACTACTGTCGGGAGTGTCCTTATATAGTTGGGCCTGGAGTTCTTCTTTGTGTTGCTGTTCATTGTGCAACATTGTTTTGTACTGTGTAAAGTTTACATCGGTTATAGTGCTTTCATTTGCTTTGAAAGCGTCTTCATAGGAGTAATAGTTATCTAGTATCCCTTCTTCTTTCTCCATGGTTTAAAGAGTTGTAGCAGGGACATGTAATATAGTTCTTTATGTTGGGGAATTTTTAATGACAATTTGATATGA
Source organism: Ambystoma mexicanum (assembly GCF_040938575.1). Lineage (NCBI taxonomy): Eukaryota > Metazoa > Chordata > Amphibia > Caudata > Ambystomatidae > Ambystoma > Ambystoma mexicanum. The sequence continues at coordinate 1,191,933,260 of NC_090921.1, read as the reverse complement.
TTAATTAAACTTGGTTTGGTAAGTTTTACTAAGCTGCCTTCACAATTTGTCACACTGTATCTAACTTTTTTTTTAATCAGGTTTTATATCATTTTTGTATGAGAAGTTTTGGGCTATGTGGTATAGACACATGGTTTCCAAAGTGGTACTTCTGTTTGGGTAGTATGTGTCTGGTAAATTGTTTTTCAAAATGTCTTGGCTGTTGGGATCATTTTTGGCTATTGTTTCTATGTCGTCATATGATTTGAGAACTCTTTATCTAGATTTAGCAGGACTAAGACTTAGCCATACTATATTTTCAGATTGTCCATACAAAGCAGTACTGGTTAAACGATCTTCAGCTTCATAGCAGCCACATTCTCTATGGGAGAGCATTTTTATGCCCACGCTGTTCCATTTCTGAGACAGTGTTTTGTCTGATGATAGGTCATTCCAGAGGTCTTGAAGCTCTGTTTTTTTCTGTTTTGGTTAAGTAGGCTGTAACATATCATGCAACTGCAGTGAATTGTCTGCAATGTACTGCACATCTATGTTTGCATTCCACAATAGGGCAATAATTGCATTTTAATCATTGATATATTTAGCTTCTTCTGTTCTTTTTATGTAACATGTGTTTTTAGGTGATTTACCTTTAACACTATGTCTAACTGAAGACATGAAGATGTTCACTTCACCTGTTTCTGTAACTGGTCTAGGGAAACCAAAGTGGCATTTGGTGTAGTAGTTCTCTTTGTTTTTGTATTTGCGACGACAATATTTGCCACATTTGTGTCTATGAAATTGTACAATTTATGCATGAAGATCACTATTTGTTGCTTCTGATGGAATTTAACAAGTGACATATTTTTCGATAAACTGTAAAACAGTGGCATCACTGTCTTGACCAAATTTAGGAGCATCTTTAATCCGTAAAAGCATGTGGATATGTGGTTCTCCTCTGGCTTGGTATTCTTTTCTCCAAAAGAAGTGTTTCACTTCTCCTAGGGGAGGAACAGTTTTATTACAAATAAAGTGTAGCATAGCAATGAAGGATTGATGGAAATATCTTGAAACATTAACAGGATCTAGAGAGCAAAGTTCTCCAGGTGTTAGTATATCTCTGTTTGTTTTGTTTTAGTTTGATATGCGTAGGAAATCATGTAAATCTTCCCATTCATATTATGCACAACTTAATGTAACAAACCAAGTGGGTGGGCCAAGCTTTCTTATCATACAACGTACAACTCAGTGACGTGGGAACCAGTACTCTTTAGTACCATGCATGTTTGCTAACAGATTTGTAATGCTTGATTGTAAAACGTCATCCTTTTCTTGCACTTTTTGTAGTAATTGCGTAGCTGACATATTTTGAAAGTGGGTTCCGGATTTTAATGTGTGTGCAACTCCGTAACATAGAGTTGCTAGTTCACTTTCAAAGAGTAGGTGGAATATGTATTCCACATTTTGTCTAAATCTGGGATATTCAGAATACATTCCTAACGAGCGGTGTTCTGATGCTGTTATCTGAATAGGTCTATCATCGTACCTTCCTCCTTTGCCAGTAGGAAAGAGTAGAGGAAAAGCACATGCTTCTATACTTTTTTCCCATATGCTGATTGATGATCCTTTGGTTTGTCACATTTGGTATGTTTCTAGTGCATCACCTATGGTGTCATTAGAGTGTAATGGATGAATTGTATAATGGTCTGAAATGTTGGATACTGTAGCAGGATCTAGAAGTTCAAATTGACCAATTTCTGGTGACTCTTGAATTATTTCTGTTTTTCCCTTAAGTTGTCTTCAATATTTATTTATTTGTAGTATTCATTATTATCTTTTAGATATTGCAAGGCTTGTCTAACTTTATATAAGTATACGAGTTGTTGCCAATTTGTTTTGTCTTTTGTAGGTACACCATTTACTAAGAAAATTAAAGATTGCTCTATTGGACGTTGCACTCCCAGAGTGTGCACATTTTCTTTTAGATCTAATGGGAAATAAACTACTTTGCCACAAATGCCTTTCACCAATTCAGTGCATGCTCTCATATAAATTGAGTTGTTGCAGGGGTTTTGGTAGTGGGAATAATTCAAAATTATTTGTGATAGCACGTGAAGGAGTTTGATTGTTGTCAAGTTTTGTAGTGCAGTAACTGCAAAGTATTAAGGGGTCAGTTATTTCGTATTTGTTTTCTGCTATAAGGTAGAGAGCTAATTCAAACCCTTTGGAATCTTCATTGTTTTCTATTTTGTATGTTACATCTATAGTTTTTGTGTTACTTTTATAAAAGTTTCTGCGGCAACACACACACACATGGTTTGGTATTTCAGCGGATATACTTTTAAATTGTAGTATTTCTTTTTTGTATGTGTGTAATAGAAGATTGCCATCTGTACAATTGTTGCTAGTTTGTTGTACAGCTACTGTATTTTGTAAGTGGCTTTCACTTCCAAAACATTTTTTCTGGATATGTTCTATTTTTACAAGTAGGTCTTTGGCTGTACCATGTAGAAGATTGCTATTTAAATTGGCTAGTTCTAAAGCAGGACTTTTAGCATAGTACAGTTTATAGACTAGATTTCTTATAGTTGAAGGATGTGTTGATATCATTTTTATATGATGGAAGGTGCTTTTGCAAATAGGTCCTGAAATGCAGGCCAATGAATGTCCTTGTAGTCCTGTGTATTTTCGTACTGGAAGGGTATCCATATTTTGTAGCAGTTTCATTTTGATTTTGTATTTCCCTTTCACATATTGCTTGAGGAACTGTCGTAGAGATTTGTTGGCAATGTTACACATTGACATGCATGGCCATTTGTATACTGGACGTTCTGGTTCAGTCGAATGGAGAGTTGATACTGCGTTTTCTGGGGATATTTTTGTAAGCAGTATTTCTTGTTGCATTATGGTATTATTAAGTTTTTCTTAACCTCCTCCACTGCTATGTATGCCCATTGTGTTTGTTTGATTTTGTTTGTATGCTTCTTCATTAAAATATGGTTCTGTGCTCGTGGTGTGTCTCCATTCACCTCCACAGGTATTTAAGAAGTTATTTTTGTTGACATTTTGTTTATTGAGAAGTCTTTTTTGTAATTTAGTAGTTAATTTAGTTAGTGGTTTCATTCTGTTTAACACTAAAATAAATAACTTTCTTTTGAGAAGGATTGCACTGTCTATCAAAGCTTCTAAGATTAATTTTCTACGGTAGGTTTTAAGGGTTGTGCATGATTTGTCTCCTGTTTTTATAAGATTCTGAAGGAATCTGTGGCGGAACATTTTTGCTAAAATACTTTTTTTGGTATGGTTACTTGCCACTGTACCAAGATTTATAGGAGCAGTTTTAGCAGTAGTGGTAGCTGCATTCTTGTCAATCATTTTTTGTTTTCTTTTACATTTTGATAGAGGAGGCAAGGTTTCTGTACTGGAAGATTGGTTTGTTTTGCTAAATTACTGTATGAGCTGTTTTGTTTGAACTTTCTGTACAAACTCTGCTAGAGATGGATGCTTATTTTGGACACTTTTATTTTCATTTGTTCTATTTCTGCGTTGCTTTCTACAGACTTGGTTTCTGGTAGGCATTCTGTGGGGTCTGTTGAAACAAAAAAAGAAGGTATGGGTTGGGCTGTTGTGCAATGGATGTGTGCTGTATGCATGAGTGTCTGAGTATGATGGTAAAGATGTATGTGGTGGTGTGTAATTGTGCATTGGGAAACTATAATTAGTTGTGAAGGCTATTCTTCTATTTGTGTGTTACTATACTGCGGTTCAGATGACAGTAGAAAGTGAGCTAGTGGTGAGGAGAAGCACTAATAATAAATCTAATGATATAAAATTAAAACAGTTCTTTGTTTTGTAATACTAACATTCTAGGGGTTGAGTTATGTTATTTGTGTTTAAAAAAAACAGGGATTTGTGTGTTATTCTGCCTGCTAATCCCTGTTTAATAAATGATTTGTGAGCAGAATGGTGCACAAATCTTCGTTTATTTGGTGCACAACTTACATGAATCAACCGCACAACAAAACAGTAAGTATAGCAATTAAACTGAAGGGGAGAAGGAGAGTAGTGCAGTAGAACTGAGAGCGAGAGGGAGGGGTGGGGAAGAGGAGGAGGAGGGAAACAGATGGGGTGAAGGATGAGAATGGGGGGAGGGGAGGGAGATGATCCAGGAGATAAGGCAATGGGGAGGGGGCAAGAATGGTTTCATGGCGGGGAATGGAAAAGAAGAGATTTGAGGGAAGTGTGGAATGAGGAAAAGGTAGAAATAGAGCAGAGTGAGAGTGGTAAGGAGTACCAGTGCAGGAGGGCTAGGAGATGGAAGGAGCGGAAACGGGATGTGGCACAAGGGGAAGGAGGAACAGTGAGAAGGAAGTGGTCAGCAGAGCGAAGAGCGTGGGAGGGAGTGTAGAAAGAGAGGAGAAATGAGAGATAAGGGGGAGCAAGACTGTGGAGATATTTAAAGACTAGGCAGAGAAATTAAGGTCGTATTGTACTTACCTTTTTTTTTGGTGGAACAAGCAGGTTTCTTTGGAGTTGTTGTTTGTAGTTCAGATGCTGCTGTTTTCCAGGAGAGTGGTCTTCACTGCAATTGTAACAGAAAGAAGTTAGTAATTTGGTGTGTTTTTAGCACTGATGTTAATTGACACGTTGATTTTTATGTTTTTGTAGTAGTATTCTTGTTTGATATCTGAAGATAGTCTATGCATGTAGTTTCATTTGAATATGTGCAGCATTTATATTTTATTTACAATATTTTAGTTCAACATGCTTTGCAAATAAGTAGAATATTAACTGTATGAAACTCACTTCGTTTTCTAAAGATGTGCTATAGGATGTTAGGAGAAAGAAGACATAATGATACATTTATTTTGTAATTTTTATGAGGTAAATGGCAGCAACTGTATAGAAAAGTCCCATCCTCTAATATTATAATTTATTTTTTAGATAGGTGTGTGTGTAAAAAAAGAAAGTAGATAGCAGACAGGATTGGAAGTGACAGTTGATTATAGCAGATGGGAAAAATGACAGTAATTTCATTTTAAAGGTTATACAGGTTAAGTTGCAGTTACTCTGTTTATATGCATGTATAAGAGTTGTACATGTACTGTGCAGAATATATGCATACCTGTAGTTTGTATTCTTGCATGTGGGTATGCATGCAGCTGCAAGTAGAAATCTTGGAGACTTGTAGAGTACTTTTTGTAGTAGGTGCTTTCCAATGATATGAGACTTGTACTCAGAGTGATCAACAGTACATTTGAAGTGCTGAACTCTGATGATGGAGTTAGATGTAGAGGTCTTGGATGTGATTGGTGGATGGTTGTGTGACTGGTTAGCTGTATCCAATGAGGGAATGGAACAGAGAGTGAAGTGGAAATGCTACAATGGCTGTCCAAGTTACGATATGTCCGCAGAGATGGCGGTAGTCCACGGACACCGCGTATTACATACAGGGATTTTGGGGTGGAGGCATGCAAATGAGAATGAGCAAGTGAGACGGACAGTTACGGACAGGCGTGATGTTCATAGGACTTATGGGTGTGGTGCGCGTAGATGTTCTACAGGCAGTGCGGACAGGTAGTGTCCTTAGGATGCCTCCATTTTGGTTAATTATGGACAACCCGGACACCACACATATTCTTAGAACAGTTTCACCTTGCCTGTGGACATTACGGACAGGTTAAGTGTCCTTAGGACACCCCCATTTTGGTTAATTGCAGATATTCCAGACACCGAGTGTGTTCTAAGAACAGTTCCATCTTGCTCGCGGACAGTACGGACAGGTATAGTGTCCTTAGGACGCCTCCATTTTGGTAAATTATGGATAACCCAGACACCGCGCGTGTTCTTAGAACAGTTTCAACTTGCTTGCGGACAGTACAGACGGGTATAGTGTCCTTAGGACACCTCCATTTTGGTTAATTACAGACAACCTGGACACTGCGCATGTTCTTAGAACAGTTTCAACTTGACTGCGGACATTACGGACAGGTTTAGTGTTCTTAGGACACCCCCATGTTGGTTAATTACGGACATTCCAGACACCCGCAGTGTCCACGGACATCTTAACTGCCTTTTTTTAAAATAACACACAAAGGACTGAATTAAAACACATCTAATATTTTTTTATTATAAACAGATATAAAATATATGCAAGAGAGGGGGAAGCAGAAACTGACACAAACACAGGGGAATTGGGGGGTTTGGAGAGGATGGATGGGAGGAGATAAAGGGATGGAAGTCTCATCGTAATATTTTTCTTGGTGGGGAAGGTTTGAGGATAGTTGACTGGGACATGGAGAAGGGGACCAGGTACATGTGGGACAATGATATTTATTTTTTTCTTTTATGTGGTCCTCCACAAAATGTTTCAAAACATTGACATTTTCCATTAGCATGTCCATTTTTTCTTCCATGCGGTGCAGAGTATGTTCTAATATGTCTTTAGGTGTATTATTCCCAATGTTTGTATGGTCTGTGAAAAAAAATTAAAATGTTAAGTACACATAAAGTTAGGATTATTAATTTGGTTATATAGAGAAGTGTCTACCATTAGTATCAATAGCTTCAGTCATTTCCTCATGTGGAAAATTTACCTCAACCCATTCCAAAGTACTGGCCATTTCTGTGTAAAAAAACAAATATACATTACTTTAAGTGTACCTAAGACAGAAAGTTTAGAAAAATATAAGAAAAATTAAGTTTACTTACTAGCTTCTGGTAAATTGTGTTCTTACTGTTGTGTACGTCTGCTGTTGCTCCAAGCTGTGCAGTTTCTGTGAGGTAATTATGTTGGAGGCATATCTTTTTTGTTTTGGTATATTCCATTTTAGTACATATGGTATTTAAATGGATGGTTGATGTGTTACATATATGTGTTCCACATATGTGTTCCACTTCTTATTTATTATTACATATAATGTGTTTATATACTGCTTTTTGAACTTGTGCAGTGTTTATATGACTTGATAGAACAATTTAAGGCACCCCCTGAGTTTTTGGGTAGTGTTGCTGCTGTCCGTGTCTGTCCGCGGACATACGCACAGTCCGAGGACATCAAAATCACTAGCGGGGTTCAGTATGTTCTATGATACATGTATATAAAGTCAGGGAATCCTAGTAAACATCTATCAAATTCACAATATGAATATGTATATTCAATAAAATAAAATTTGATAAATGAAGGTTATGATCCAGTTGCACTACTATAAACCTATGGAATTCAGTAAAAAACTTTGTTAAAGGGACGTTATGGTTAAGTTGCGCTACTAAAAACCTATGAGATTCAGTAAAATACTTTGTTAAAGGGACGTTTTGGTTCCAAGTAAAACCGAAAAACCCCTGAAATTTGGCAGTTATGGTAAGCTAAGCAACCATAACTCGCGCCACCACCGTGCATTGCTATGACTGACACCCAGGACATCAAAGATGACATCACAAATGTATATTTTGTATATATATTTTGCCTTTTCTCTTTTCACTGTTTCTTCTTTTCTGTGCTCATCTAAAGTTGGCTATCTCTCGGAACACAAAATGTAGAGAAAATGTGTGTGCATAAATATCTTACTATTAGACAAGGAATGAGAACGTGTTCTGCCTAGAAAAAGTCTATTTTAGGTGAAACATTTGCGCGTGCACCAGTGTGTTTATGTAAGAAGACATCTGTTGGTATCTGTTTAATATGCAATAGGTTTAATGTGCAACAGCTGGCATCTCTTTAATTGGCTATAGCTATGCAATAAATGTTGATAATGAATACAATTAGCTTTTGATTTTCTTTCAACACTAACATGTGCGCACCACGACTCGTTTACTCTTTTCAAGTTTGGGCTGCCTAGTGTTAACAGCTTATTCGGTCCAGGTGCTGCCAGATCTATTTTGAATACAGTCGTTTTTTTTAAAAAAAAATGTTAAGAATGCATACCTTGCACCACAACTCAGGTTGATTCTGTATCTCTTAAACAGGGGCGTAGGAAACCCATTAAATCCCGGGAGGACAGGGGACACCTTGGGGACTTAGGCGGGGAGAGGCAGGAATTGCCTGCTCGCATATACTCCTTTACATCTTTCCCCCGTCACTGACATATGCAGTAAATTGTACAGGAGCTTACCCAAATGTATAGAAATACTTTGGTTTTAATAATATTCCCACCGCGGGCCTTGTTTTTCTCTTCCAACTCAGTTGATGTGATGATCCGTTTCACTTCTTGTGTTTCTCCAGGTCTCCCAGCGATGGACCTTTAGAGAGATCTTTTATAATACTCTCACCTGAGCGTTAAGTGCAGATGATTTATGGAGTTTCGTCAGCCCATCCTATCCTATTCCACTTGAACCCTCAATGATGGAACATGAGTGTGCCCCTTTACAGCAGTGTATGAGCTGCAATCATACCTCGGCACAAGGGTATTCACAGGATTTACATGAATAGCGGAACAAGTGCTGTTGTGAATCTCGAGGCTCTGCTTTATTTTTTTCTGGGTCACCCAGATGGCTTATGGTGGCCTCTATTAAAACTTGTCTAAAACTCATTATTCAGCTTGTGGTACCGGAAATTCAGTTGCATCGCTATTTTAAAACAAGCGTTGGCAAAGCCAACCATTTGGGTTTTATTGTAGGCATGGAAAAGGCACTTGCCAGGCACCGCCATAGTGGTATTAGGTACCCTCTGATGGTAGCAGCTGCAAAATGGTGCAAGTACCTGGACATTTAATGGCAGTGCCTGGCAAATGCCCAATACGTATACACAAGCAAACACTTGCCATTGCTGGTTTTTAGCAGGACTTCAGTGAAGGAAATGCAAAGTGCTAATAGAGTGGCTGAAGGCATCCCTGGATAAGACATTTGTATTACACCAGTAGTATGTTCCCAGCCCCATATTAACTACACAGGGCTTTGTAGTATGATATGATATGGCATTTACAACATGCCTATACACAAGTGATTCAAGGCGCGGCGAGGCAAGGGAGGGGGAACAGAGGGAAGACAGACAACAATCCTACTAGGCCATGTGTCATTCAGATTGTGTAAGTGCATGGGAAGGGGAAGGAGGAAAGTGTGGAGGGGGTGGGGGGATGGGACAGTGCAGTACATGGGATAATAAGATAAATAAACAAAGTAAAAGTAATGCCAGCAGGTGGCAAATGCAAGGGTAAGTGCAGACAACAGGTGTCAAGTGCTGGTATTGGGACTGTAGGGATACAGAAAACAGTCCCCAAGTGCAGGGGTTGCCAGGAAGGCAGTGCAGGAGTGCGACTGGTGGGGGAGGGGGCATGGGTCTGAGATCAGAGGGTGGCCAGGTAACCAGTGCAGTTTCAGTATCAGCCAGGAAGTCAGCAGGGGAGAGGAGGAGAAAAAGCAGAAGCAAAGAGAAAGGTTTGGAGGTGCTTCTGGAACCGGAGATGATTCTCCTCAAGTTTCAGGGAGGCAGGGAGGCTGTTCCAGAGGGAGGCCCCAGCTGAAGAAAGAGATCTACCACCAACTCGTTGCTTGGAGGAGCGTCTGATCCTGAGGGAGTTGGAGGCGGATGAGCGAAGAGCTTGAGATTGAAGATATTTAGGAAGAGAAAGTTGAAGGTATTGAGGCCTCAGGCCCCAGAAGGCCTTATGGACAATGCAGAAGGTTTTGAACTTAATCCTCAAAGCCACTGGGAGCCAATGCAGAGATACGATCCCTGGGCTTGAGTCCAAGGACAAGTCTCACAGTCCTGTTCTGGATGAGTTGCAGAGGGCAGAGAGTAGCAGGCAGATTTAGAAAGAGGCTGTTGCAACAGTCCAACCTAGAGATAACCAGAGCTCTGGAGACAGTGAGCTTCTGGGGGAAGGAGAAAAATTGAAGAATACCTCTGAGGAGGTGCAGCTGGTAGTGAGACTTCTTAGAGACGTCAGAGATGTGAGGAGAGAAGGAGAGTGTGGAGTCGAAGATGACGCCAAGGTTTTTGGCCTCACAGGTGGGAGTAGGAAGAGAGCCAAGAGAGGCCAGCCAGAGAGTGACAGGAAAGGAGGGAGGGGGTGTGCCGATGAGGCAAATCTCAGTCTTACTGGCATTAAGGCAGAGATAGAGATCATTGACGGCACACCACTCCTGTATGGCGGGCAGACAGTCAGATATGAGAGAGGGAGAAGAGGTGGCTGAGGGCAGCCTGAAAGTGAGTGTCATCTGCATAGCACTGGAAGTTGGGGCAGAGTGCGGCAATGCAGTGGGCAAGAAGTGCCAGGTATTGGTTGAACAGTCAGGGAGAGAGGTTAGACACCTGGGGAACACCACATGTAGAGATAGAGATGGAGGAGAGGAAGGACCCAAGTTGAACCTGGGAGGGTCGATTAGAGAGGAAAGACGTCAGCCACGCCAGGGCCTGACCGGTGATCTCCAGGTTATCACAGAGACGGTTGAGCAGGATGGCATGGTTGACTGTGTCAAAGGCAGAAGAGAGATCAAGTAAGATGAGGACACAGGGGGTATTGGAATCAAGGTTGGAGAGCAGGTCTTCATGGATGTTCAGGAGATTTTCCAAGAATTTACCCAGGAAAGGAGTGATGGAGATTGGGCGATAGTTAGCTGGGCAAGACGGGTCGGCAGAGGGTTTCTTAAGGAGAGGGTGCACAGGGGAGTGCTTCAGGGTGGAAAGGAAGACTCCAGTGGCAAAGGAGTGGTTGCAGAAGTCGGCCAGGGCAGGAGCCAGGGAGTCAATGTGGTCCTTGATGGCTTTGGAGGAACAGGGATGAACCTGTTTTGATGAGACATTCATAGATCAGACTTGTCTAGAAACCTTGTCTGGGGAGAACAGGGGAAAGGCAGAGAGGGAGGGGGAGAGGTGGCCAAAGAAGGGTCAGGGGAAGAGCAGGGAGTAGAGGGAGGAAGGGGAGAGGAGGAGAGAGAGGACAGGATGTCCTGAGTTTTAGAGATGAAATTAGGAGCCAGTGCCGTGCCGTGCAAACATCCCTAAATCAATGGCTTTATCTAAACCCGAAGCACATCCTATGCAATTTCTGCCCTACACCACTCTCCCTGTGTTCTGGTCTTTCCTGAACCCCTCTTTCCCCTGCACACACTGGTCACCCCGTGCTGCAAACCATCCCCATCTTTCATCTGCACTCTGTTCTTGTTCCCATCTCTCCCCTCCCTTGCTCCTCTCTTTTTCTGTCCTCTGCAACCTTTCAACTCTTTTTCACTTTGCATTCCCCCACTCTACTGCACCCAGTCCCTCACTTCCCATTCCCCCATGGCCAGAACCCCACAACTCTCATCTGTACACTTACTTAGCACTTTCTCCTCAGTCTTCAGAGCACCCTCGATATCCTTGGGCGCTTTTCTACAACTATTAGTCATGCTCCATTGTCGTACCTCATTTTGGGGTCTTCTGCAGGTCACTGTCGAGGCAAGGCCCAGCCATTGCTGTGCACACATGCTTGTATTTATTATTTACACTATAATGCTGCTTGCCGCTTGCCGGATTATGCCCCCCGCCCCAATACCGGCCTGCACTGCACTGGTCTGAGACCACATGTTTGCCTCACCTGCACTGTATGCAGTGTCAGTATACATACACTCATCGCTCTGTGGTGATGAAGTCCAGGTATGGACCCAGCAGGGGTTCAGGGGGGCAAGTGGGTAATGGAGATTATAAGCCACTTGAGCTTCCATAAGCTAGTGCACTGTTCTGGATGTGCTAAGGGAACAGAAGGGAAGATGGCAACATGCTTCTTCTCACAGCAACAACCTTAATACTGCATATACCATGGGGACCCCCGGGAGCTCTGGGAGGCAAACACACAACACAAGGGAACGGAAACTGCAACGGAGCATGGACAGGAATGTGCACTGGCACGCAGGTCCATGGAGGAAAGAGGCCCGCTAACAAGGCAATACAGTGCTGTCTCGGGTCACTGTCACCAGGTAAGTAGCACGATGTAAGTGACTGCCCTGCACTTATTTTTGGGGTGTTGAGCTGTTGGGTCAGGTCTTTGTAGTATTTACACATTAGCCTGCAGTGCAAGTCTAAGTAATTTCTCATTTCTGCATTCATGTAATACAGACTATTCTTTGTATTTGACACAATTTCCAAACCGTCATCTCCCTATCATGGCTTTTTAATTCCCACAAGGCACAGGTGGCGTGGCGGTGGTGGTGCTCTGACCTCACATTACACTTATGGTTCCTAAATCCGAATTCGAGCTGTGCAGAGCCTAACAAGCCCCCCCACCCCCTGGAACTGGGCCACCCCTCCCTGCGACGCACACCTCCCCTCAACCACAGCCACCACAGTACCGTAGTTGGGTTCAACTGCTTCAAATGAATCCACAGACATGTGAGCACATCCCTTTTCTCCGGGTACAGATTGAGGCAACTTCCATTTCACAAACACTTTTGTGGTCCTCACGAATGCCCTCATAATCGGGAAGACCACACTGCACAATGCACCCCATTATGAGCTTCAACATAAACAAATAGCTTAATTTTCCAAACAATGGAGACCTTCCCAGAATAGCGCTCCGGTGTATGTGCTCCAGGTATGTCACCACAAACCAATTTGCCTGCGGCGACCTACAAAGAGTTCTACCAGCGGGTAAAAATCGGTAAATATTGAATCCCTCCGAGATGGGGCTGTTTTCTGAAGTCGCGTAGGTTTGCGATGCACTCGTGAGCACATTGCGCAACACAGGGGTTTTGGGTGTTGATTTATCATTTATATTTTGTAATGGGGCCATGCGAAACGTGAACAGTGCATGCAATGCATCAGGGACGTATGCATTTTGCTCATCATTTAAAAGTGCACATAGAACAGCCCAATGGGTCACCTGCATGCAATTTGAAATCTTCACAAGGCATGGGGCCACGCCTGTCTTTTCCTGTTATCACAAAATAAAACAAGGGTTTGACCCTCAGGTTTTTCAATTCATGATGAAACCTTAAGAGGCCAGGATTCCCTGATCAGTTTGCAACGCGCTGCACATGTTTAGAAACTGTATAAATATGACGTTGGCACATTCCCCCTAATAAATCCTCCCTATGCTGGCCTGCACTGCACCTGGGAGAGAGGGGCAATTTGACTTACCTTAAGTAGGGTAGCTGAGGTCTCAGGAGGTCGAGTCGCAGTCAGAATCTCACTCTGTCTCCCTCGATATTAACACACGCTGTCAGTCAGTCACTCTAAGCAGGAGCACGCTTCACTGCCTGGCTTCTCCTTAGTTCTGCAAGCTGAGGCTGGGCAGCAGTGCACTGCGCAGGGGCACGTGCAGTTCCCCGGCCTGGGCACATTCCAAATGCACATGCGTGGGACACCCATGAGCAAGCATCAGAAGTTCTTGTTTTAGCCCGCTGCTGCAGACAGTCTGAAGATAACTTGTACTTTTGCACGCATAACCAGGGATGTCACAGGAGGTGATGTCATTTGACCCCATCCCGAAGTGATATCGCGGGAAGCGATGGAACTCAACCTTTCACCTCTTGACAAAAGAGGAAGTGGCATCACATAGCGTTGTTCCTAAGTACACTACGAAAAATATGTTTACGATATCACTATAATGTGACGTACATTCCATACAAGAATGGATCGCCATATGTATCGTTAGGATCATTGTGTATAGACCCATATTACCAAATTACTGTGAATGCAAGCAGACGTCCAAGGCCAAATGAGAATGATGTGTTATTATATAGCACTTACGCTTAAGCACTTTATATAGAAAAAATATACACTCAAAATCATCCAACCTGTGTTGGTACTCATTTATCAACCTCAGAAGGATGAAAGGCTGAGTTGAGGTGTTTAAGAACAGATTAAATCAGTGACTCACCCTTTGAAGTGTGCCTGAAATGACCCGTTAATGAGTCTAGCAATTACTGTATAGAATTCCAGAAAGACACATTATTTGGTTTTCCTCCTCTTTCTTATTTAGGGTCAGTGCTGAAAATGTTAAACTTGTGGCAACCCCGTTCTTTTTGTTCTTCTTTTTTTAAGGGGCCTGAACAAGAAAGCCAGCCCCTCCAGAAGTAAATAGCCACATGGTGCTGGCCACAGCCCAGGAGCTTGCATTACAAAAAAAAGACACTTTTTTCCCCAATTTTTTTAGGGGTAGCAAGGGAGACCACAGGGTCGCAGTTGTGACCTCTGGTGACCCCTAAATGACGTCCCTGCACATGACATCTGCCGCCTGCAGTGCAGGCTGCAGATTCATTTTACACGCTGAAGTGACACAAATTCTGGAGGGGATAAATTACATTATACCCCCCTCCCACTTAAAATTGTGGGTGGATTTGTTCCCCCTGACCCCTCCCCCCCCATGCTCTGTGCCCATGCTCTTAAACACCTGTGTATTTTTCAGTATTCGACTGTTAACTCGCCCAGACTGCAACCCCCTGACACAGATGTTACACCATGCTCCTGCCCTCCCAGTCACCCACGGAAGTAATACTTTTAAGTACACGTCTACCATCATGTGAAGGTCCTGTGGGATAATCAACGAAGTTTTCAGAGATATAGATAAGGGTATGTGGGAGGCTACACGAAGGCGTTCTGTGGCCTTTATGTGTTGTGGGGTGTATTTAGGTCTGTTCTGTTCTCTGTGTAGTTGTCTGTTATGGGTTAAGTATGAGAGTCGACTGTTAGGAAAGTGACGCAGATTTAATTCACAAACTATTCTTCCACATCTTGGATCGCTCAAGGTATTTCTGCACGAAATTCCAATGGAAGGCGTGCATTGTAGAAACAGGCATTCTCCTCAACACATCTCTCCAAGCTTCGCTGGCAGCTCCCTGTGGCGCAGCTCACCGCAGGAAACCCGCAGTTATCCCACCCTTTTCTCAGGACCGGGCACCGTTGTCATTACCTCTGGCAAGGCCTTGCCAAAAAGTTTCCGAAACGTTGGTGGTGGTGGTCTGTGCGAGAGAGTGCTCCCTCCCAGTGCCCCGACACTCCCTCCGTCCAGCCTTCGCACAGCCTCCTCCCCCCAAGTAGATGGAATATATCCAGCAGTGGGCCTGATTACATACAGCACAGCTGCCCGGGGAGATAGAGAGAGAGGAGAGAGAGAGAGAGAGACACAGATAAACTTCGAAGTAAACAGAGTCTGTTTAAATAGACCAGGCGCTCAGAGGCACCGGAGAACAAGCGACAGAGAGTCGGGCAGCCTGTCCCAGCTCCAGCAACCCCCAAACGAAGCGGACATCCCAGGCCCTACGACCTCGGCTCGGCGGGACTTTGCCGAAGGGCAGGCTTTGGAGTGTGGTAAGCCAGACCCGTTCGGTACTTTGTGGCCACTGGTACGGTGCCAGAGGGGTTTGTTGTGAACCGTTATGTCTGCGCAGGCAGCTGTGGGAAGGGCCGGCCTTCTCATGGGCAGTGCTGTGGGTAGCTATCGCAACAGCACTGGAAGTCGGAGAAGTTGCACTTAGTTCGGTGCGTTAATGCGTCGCCGGTAACAGCTTCGAACCCCAACTTTCTGTGTCAGATAGTCGCTTTTTGGAGAAGCCCCGGGGCTTTTGAGCTTTCTTAGGGCAAACAGCTGGCGCCGCTGTAGTGCAAGTAGACGACAGTTTGTATTTTTCACAAATTAAAATGCAGGACTCCAGGTGCCATAATTTAAATAAAACAGCACTGGGTGACTTACTCCCACATGACATTATACATCCTGACTTCTCCGATAGTAGCAATTGTTATTTATAGCGTTACATAGGTTCAAGTCTGGCAGTCGGCACTGTATTGAAAAGAAATATGCTTTAACTGGAAACCGGATTCCTTTTTGTAATCTATACTTCTTTGCAATCCATGGAGCCGTGTGAGTAGAAAAAGAAGGCTGGCTCGTATCTTCCCCGATTCCTATTTTTTGTTTGCAGTATTTTGTACTTCTAATCATGTGTGGCGCTATGTGGTTGTTTTCAGAGAGCGTGTCTGGTGCGCCACATGTTTGCAAGGTCGGCTCCCAGAGTCCTCTCTGACCCCACTGCCGATGTCCACTTCAGCGCCTCATGTGCCCTCTCCAAGTTCGTCTTAGAGGCGCCATTTAGGCCCCAAAAGGTACACTGTTGCTTTTGGTGAACTAGAAAACGTGCACTGAATCTACCAAAAGAATCAAGGGCTTTGGGATCGAACACACGCCTTGTAAGGCCAGGACATGTTCTGAGTGCGGAGTGGGGGATTTGAAGGGGAGGGTGGCTTAGTTCTCCTGCCACACATATATAAGTATTGCTATGCAAATGTGCACTGCTGCTACACGGTGCTGGACATTGCCATAGCCTAATGATCTTCATGCAGGGATTTCTTGTTGTCCACTTGGCTCATGAGATCCAATGTTATTTTAAGCTCTATCTATAATCAGAACGCAAGAACAGATGTTATTGAATGTTATGCTATGCAGGGTGCATTACATACCATAGAATGACAGATGTCTGGCACTAGGTGGAGAAACCCATTCAGATATTTGGATAAAGTTGAGTTTTGCACTACTGTGGAAGCTGATGAAGGACTGACTGGTGGTTTTGGTGGGCAGGGAATTTCCAGTGCATTGTACCCTGGGTACCAAGTGTTTGGCTTTCACATTATGGTTCCTTTGGAGTTTGTCGTCAGGATATTATAATCTTGGCCAGATCGTATGATGAGCTGGGAGGTTTGTCTTGAGGAATTCTTGAAGGGGTCTGCAAGTGTGCTCCCTCACCTTTGATTGGCCTGGCTTTGGCTAATGGGTGTTGCAGTCCAAAACATCTGGAGAGCCAAAGGCGGCAGATCCCTGAAACAGGGCTTGTGTTATGAATACCCAGAAGATGAGCAGGGCATTCTTAACTGGATCTCCTGGATGATGTGAGCCAGGAAAGAACCCTCTGCCTTATTTTCAGCCATGCAGAACACTAGTTCCACCCCCACACAGCTTTCTCAACCTCACCACACATTATGAGATCTGCCCGAGAAGTCCATCTGGTGCAGTCTGAACCTCAAAGAAAGCTGTCCTGTGCACAACTAAGCGGCACACAGCACGCCCCAGTTACCCTGCTCTGAAGGTGTTTGCCCTAAAGCAGAGTTGTCCAACTCCAGGCCTAGAGGACCAGAAACCTGACGGGTTTTCAGGATATCCCTCATTAATATTCCTGATGAAAAATGCATACATTTAGAATCATTGTATGCAAATTGATCTCATGAATATTAATAAGGGGTATCCTGAAAACCCAACATGGGTCTGGCCTCACGTCGTGGGTTTGGACAACCCAGCCCTAAAGGTGGAGGTTTCCATTGCAGTCCTGAGAGCTGTACAGGCAGGCCGTGCTGTATTGATGCATTTTCTGGGAAACGTCTTGATATGGTTTGCTGCAGAAATCTACCATGGAAAGAGAAGAGCCACGATTACCAAGAATTGTTTTGCGGTGGTAGGATCCTTTTCATGTAGTTGGTGTTTTAGATGATCATTTTTCGACGACTGGTTTGGGGTCTGATGGATGCATTAGAGCAATACAGCACCTAGAGTCTAAACATTTGGGGCTGGTGTGGGACGTTTTCGCTCCTCCAGGTGTGCACACTGATAGGATGGGACCAGGAGAGAGCATGCCTGGTCACAACGCATTGAGGTGGATACATGTTAGGTTCTTTCCTTGCAAGTTCTTTTGGAAGCTCTTTGCAGGTTCGTGCTATGGAAGAATTCAGTCAGATTCCTTGTTCTCCATGATGGCTACTACATCAAATCCTGCGTTTATTCATGCTTGAAGTCCAGTAGATGATGTGTTCCATTGTTAATGTATTAGAAACAGCGATGGGCTGGGAACGAAAAGAGGGCCTGGAAATAATGTTTAAAGTGGCCCCCTATTACACATTTGCAGCAAGCCCAACCCTTTTCCTATGAGAACATTTGGAAATAACAGAGGTTACCACACAGAAGAAGCTCAGGGTGCAGGGGCCTACTAGGACATCCCCAGAGTTCCCTAAAGCTGGTGAAAAGGGTTGCAGCTCAAACCATTGCTGTAGGACCACTAGATGAAAGAAACTGTTAGCCTTACTCCTCACCAGACCTTAACTTGAAAGAATGTGGCTGGTTTAATACGTTTTTGTTCAAAGGTATGCCTTTTGTTCTGTTAAAATAATTAAACACATGCACGTTCTTAATTCACTAAAGGAAGTTGTGCCTTTTCCCTATAATCAACAGCATGTGTACACAGCCACACCTCTAACAACCACCCAAAAGCTGGCTGTTCCCCTAACACATGTATATACATTTTTCAGTCACGACATGTGGTGCGGGAACGGTGGCCTGCATGTGGCAGAAGGCCTGTAGATATCCCACGAGGAGACACCAATGTCAGGAAAGGTTTTAAAGGCCCCTTCCTGACGAGTTTTTCATATGGGCATTTTTTGTATATACTGCTGTTCACGGAGTCAAAATGGATTGAACATGAGATCAGCTGGGCCTGCTAGACACTTAGGAGTCAAGAATCAACCCTAGGTAGATGTGGAGATCACTGGCCCCCACCTGATGCTTGCAGGCGATTTGTAGTGTTATGTTATGTTGAATACTTGGTGTCCTTGTGATACTTGATGTCAACCTTCTGTACGTTTCTGACCTTGTTTAGCAAGAACTTTGCCGAGTCTTAGCAAAATCTGGGTGAAGTAATCTTCCACAGAGAGGGATGACATTAGCTCTGAATAACCATTTCTTTCATTTTGGTGGCACCCTAAGGGCTGAACGGCCCACCTGGAAGTGTGAGGGGAGCACATTAAAACATATGGGGCCTCATTCCGAGTTTGGAGGTAGCCATGGCGCTATTTGCACCATGGCTGCCTCCAAAACTGGGTCCGACTCTGGTTGGGTGAGATGGGGACTTACCGGTCAATTCCGACCTTGGAGGGACCGGTAAGTCCACATTTACCAAACCATTCCCATTTGAGCCCCCATAGGGCTCAATGGGAATGGGGAGGGCGCAAATAACGGGCCGGCGCATGCCAAGGCCGTTATCTGCACCCTGATCTGCTCGGAATAGGGTGCAAAGGGATTACCGCCACCAGTGCCCTTACCGGTGCCCGGTATCACTTTGCGCCCGGGTCGTAATGAGGCCCCATGGTATACTTGAACCGAGCAAAGGGGCATACATCAAAGTCAAACTTTAACATTATCAAGAAACATGCATTTGTTTCTAGTCTCTCCATCAGTTCATATGCTGCTTTAGCCCTTCCAAGTGTCTTCCCCTTATCCACCCACTTCCACCTGCTCCATGCCTCTTCCTTCTCAACCTACGCCACCAATCCACCCCACTGCCCTCTGTTCTTTGTTTCAAGTGCTCTATGGCCCACCTCCTCACCCTCCCTTCTGACCAGTTCCAGTTTCTCTCCAATTGTCCTCCTTCTCCACCACCCGACCACCTCCCAGCTCTGGGCCCAAGTCACCCATGCTCCACCTTCTCCCCATCCCTTCCTCGTGTTTCTGGGTGGGGGAACTTGGCTTTCCTTCTACCCTCCTCCTCCATCTCCTGCCCACCTGCTTGCCCGGGTTGCCGGCACTCGGCACCTCCCCCCTTCTAGATACCCCACCCACTCATGGGCTGTGCTCCTGGATATCGGTGCAGCCCAGTGACCATTCTTCAGGAGACCCCGCTGCTGTCCGTCCTGTGCCCCTGCCCGGCTGGTTTGGGCGAGTCCACATATGTTCTTGTGTCCTGCTGTGGCAGCATTGCCTGATCTGTGCATTGTGGGTTTTCATGTGTTCTTGCCACACATTTTCTCTGTGCAGAAGGTTTCATAAAAATAAAAAAATATAATTTTCAAACTCAGAGAGATCGCCCTCACAATGCCCATTACCTCCCAACCTCACACCCACCCTTAATATCCTGGTATCCCCTTGGAGGTGAATTCCATTGCAATTGTTTGTCTGCACTGAAAAATGTGGGCAGTGAATAGTCTGGGCACTGCGTATGGGGTGACGTGGATTCGGGCCTATGTGCCCATGCATCCCTGTCCTGCAGAGAGATCATTAGAGAATTATAAGGATTCTACCTGGACTTCCCCTTGTGACCGCTCGCCTTGATGTAGCCGCCATGCAACATGAGGTTAGGCTTTTCCAATGCGTGTCCTTGGACTTCACTGCCCTTCGAAATGGTTTGTAACCATATTCTTAAGCTTAAAGCGCCCAGATACCTCAGGGTTCGGCACGCTATATAAATGTCAAAATAAATAACTAGGATACATTTAAATCCTAAAAGTAATGGGGCTTACAGAGGAGATTCTGAGAAGTTGGGAGGACCGATACTGTCTGGTTGGAATGCAATGTGTAGGGTGCGCTGCAAATAAATTGATGCAAACTGTCAATTATTGTCAGTTAGTGTGACCTCATCAGTGGGAATGATTTGTGATGCTGACATTTACAAAGCGCCTGAAGCCGCATGATGGACCCAGCCGGGAGAGCCATGCTATGGGCTTGGTACAGGCAGCAGTTATCATTAGCACGCTTGCCGGCCCAGTTCCGTATCACCAGCGACTGGATCCTGTCCTGGAATGCCTGAGTCTCGGACAGTGCAAGGTCTTCTGCTGGAATCCTGGAGAACCACACTGAAGAGATTCACGTATCCATCTTGACAGCAGTGAATTGTCTATGTTCTTTGAAACACCAAACTCCACACCCTTAAGTACTGCCATACTTGGTGGAAGCAGAATTCATGAGGATGTGCCTAGAAGCTGTGGCGGCCAGAAAATGTGTATAGTGCCGGGGCTTACATAATTCCCAGGAATTTGCACGAGTCACACAGCATAATGAGGGAGCCTGAACCAACCAGGGGGTGGTTTTCACACATCCCAGGGAAAATGTGAATCCTAATGGGTCGAAATTGTGCTGTAATAAGGCACCAGCACGTGTGACATCACTTCTGTAGGCAGCACATGAGCACATCCAGCAGATGGCAGGTGACCAAGAGAACACATGCTATCACAACACATGTTAGTGATTCCTCTGCCTACAACATGTAACGCACTGCCACTGTAAATCACATGCTCATAATGTGTGTGCCCACAATACTTGTCATCATTGCCACTGACATGATGCTGGTGTCCACATTATATGTCAACTTTGCCTGCCACTGGTAAAGTCTTTCATGACATTGGTTCCTGCAATCTATGCAAGCATTGGCAAGGTAAAACACTTTCATGACGGAGCAGTTCACACTGTGCATGATCATTGCAACTGTAAAATGCACTCATGATGCTGATGCACCCACTAGGTGTCATCCTTGCCACCGTAGGAGACTTTCATGATGCTGTTGTCAACACTATATGCTATCATTGCCATTGCATGACTGTTTCATGACACTGGTGGCCACACTATATGTCATCCGTGCCACGGAACAAGGATTTTGTGATGCTGGTGCTCAAAACATATATCAAATCATTTTAAATCGCATCACACACACCATTTGTGTTACTAGCCTCCATGGTAGTTTAGCCAAGTCACTCTGCTGTTTCACCTCCTGGGCCCCACCAAGATCCATCACACCAGGAACCAGTAAGAATTGAAATCAAGTATTAGGGTCCCAGGCATGCAGCTATTGCGCAAGTCCCACATTCCCCAGTGGTAACATCACTGCACTGGCCTTATGCAGCCAGTGTCATTGGTGGGATCTCCAAACCTCCAACCTTCCTGCTGCTGCTTTTACACTCTGTAGACCACAAAACCCTGCCAGCATGAAGATTCAGGTCTGCATGAGGAAGCGAGCATCTCAGGGGCCGATCGCCGTAATGCATGCACCCTAGGAATGAATGGATGTGTGTTCTTGGAAATCGCGCCTTCACCACCGCACGACTCTGGCTAGGAGCAGTGGGTGGAATTCATATTTGGGAAGCTCTTCGAATCCTGGATGTGCCGAGAGTGGGTCCAACTTTCACCACCCCTATCAAAGCATGCAGGCCCCAGCATGTTGAAAGCTATTTAGTGAAGCTTTCGTAATCAAGATGTCGGGTCTCACTGAGAGATCATGTGTTAAACGTGCTTAGCTAAAGGGGGGCTTGAATGAAGTAAAGGGGGACACTATTTCGAGTGATACTCAAATGGCAGTTGAACATGAAACAACGACCAGTTCAGTTTCAATAGTTTGCCCTGATTCGATACAATTGTACACTACTTTCATTCGAATTTCCTTTTATATAATGAAGGTAAAATATATCTTTATCAAACAGTTCTTTCAGGGGATTAAACCACTTGAGCCATTTAAAAAAATTAAAGTAATACATTAAAATCATCAGTTAAATAAAATAGAAAAATGCTTCCACTAAAGTGTTATCTAGGCCATGCACTGCATTGTGTGAATGTGAAGGCCATCGGGATCAGCCCAGGCAAACACTACACTTATGAAAGTACAACCATTCATGGGCAGCGTGTAACCTCAGGGCTCTATATAAACGAGCCAGCATTAGGCCGCCTGTGGTTGGGATGCACCATGCCATCTGACACTGCCGTACCATCAAAGCTGTTGCATACTCTGCTGGGGGTCCCCACAAGTGAGGAGAGAATTCATAACAACCTGTGGATGATACGCCTGGAAACAGGGCAATTACAATTTCCCCTGCCAACTTTTCTAGAGACCCTTAAGCTGTAGAACAATCCTCCTTTCTCTCATTATAGCAATTTGCATTTGATAATATCTAACACATTTGCGATGGGTTTTGATACTAAATGGGTTTTTTATAGGTGCTTCAGCCAGCACATAGAACTCATGGAGCACACCTGTGGGAGGGAGACCTCTGGGATCTTGGCACCGAAACACGAGTTAACCCATGAGTCTGCAACCTGTGGCTCTACAGATATTTCGGATTAATACTGCCATGATCCCTTAACATTGACCATCCTGGCCAGGGCTGATGGGAGTTGTAGTTCAAAACACCAGGCAAGACAATGATTGCAGTCCTCTATTTGTAGCGTGCCCTCTGAACTGCGAGCAAAGCGTCTGAGTCTTTACAGCATGAGTCTAAAGAGCATAAGCTTGGAAGAATGTCATGGTTGTCAAATTAGTTGGCAACAACACAAAGTTAAATTATTGTATTTGTGTTCAAGACAAAAAAGAAAGTTTAATATTGTGCACAGAGATTATAGAATCTTGCCCTAATGGGGACAGTAATTAGAAACACGTCTAGGCAACTTTGGCAAGTTCAGGCATAATATTTGAAAGGATATAGTTTGATTACGGAAATAAAACCATTGTATAAAGTTTTTTTTTAAAAAACATAATTTCCGATGGAT
Source organism: Ambystoma mexicanum (assembly GCF_040938575.1). Lineage (NCBI taxonomy): Eukaryota > Metazoa > Chordata > Amphibia > Caudata > Ambystomatidae > Ambystoma > Ambystoma mexicanum. Next base: position 1,191,910,089 of record NC_090921.1, on the reverse strand, counting down.
CTTCATTATACTTTTTGAGCTTATGTTCTCAGAATAAAGCATAATGCATACAAGATACTTTTTGGATGGTGAATCGCCATCTGTTTGAAGTACTGCAACAAAAACCTGAACCCATACTTTCATGACCACCTCCATTTTCGATTCTAGTTTATACCAGTCTCCACTGTACCTCCAGGGTAGGCAAGCAGGTGGGTGAATGCCATATGGTTTTAATATGTCAATTTTCTGCAGTATTTGTGGCACCCAGAAGAGCTCACAGCCATAAAGGATTGCAACTGACTTACCCAGGTAAGCCATCCCTTCATGCTGCCTATCAAAGCGACCAATGGCACGGCAGCTCTATTTCAGCAGAGCAACCGTCCTTGCTCCCTGGAGACACCAGGAACCATTTGCCACAAATCTGATATTCAGATGATCGAACCAGGGGACTGGCTTGAGAAACATCTCACCCAATGACATATTTTAAGGTTGAGGTGGACATCAAGCCAATTACCATAATCTAACAGATCATTTGGTGAATTTGTTACTGTAACTAAATAACATACAATATTGCACGCTGTGAAAAAAAGGCAACAATAGGTTGTATTCAACATGTCCAGTTGATCTGATACCTTTAGCCAATGATATCTGCACAGCTGCCTCCAAGATTCATTGGTCATCTGTATACAATATTTCATCCATACTTTTGTCTGGAGCTTGTCTTCTTTAGGACAAGCATGTATTCAAGACCACTTATTTACAAGACCGGCTCAAATATACATTGATTGGGGTTCCAGTTGACACAACTCTCAACATGTCCGATCCAGACATAGCTTGTGATATTTTAATCTCAAAGGCAAACATTGTTTGCTGGTTTTTGGTATTTGCTGTAGTTATTTTTATGTTTGCCATACCTAAGTAAGGAAAACTGAAGCAGGTACTCGAGACTTGGAGCGTGCGTTCCTACATACTCTGCAAATCCACATCGGTTGAAGCTATCAATTGACGATCAGGGCCATATTCTCAGAGTAAACTGCAGAACACCCACACAATGCAACAACATGTAATTGACTTGACATCATTCAAGTAGAACATCACCTAGAGACATGCTTCCGCCCTATTGCTTAGAGTTGCCAAGCAACCTCATACACTCCCGCCGTAGAACCTCCCGCCGCAGAACCCTACATCACTCAGGGAAGAGAAAGACTTCAATGTTTCCCTTGCAGAAGACATTATGTCTTTCAGAGGCAACTTCAGGGGAGAGATGTGGGCAAGAAAACAACATAGTCATCAACCCCGTAGAAATATGAGAATATCTTAATGCGTGTTACATTCGCAAGGTGGGTCATGCATGCTGATCACTGAAGTACTCTATGCACCAGGGTTGGACTTACTAAGCCAGAGATCTGTGTTCAACCTGTGGGTCACAGGTTAGCAGAGTGAATGGCGTGTTTATTTGACTAGCAATAGCACCTATTGTGTACAGTGATGAAACAAAACAGCTTTATATCAAACAGTTGTCCCCTGAACAATGTCACTGAAGCCCCTCCACCTTTACAGCTCAATCCTACATAATCATTCACGCAAAAGAACTTTCTTTGCTATTATTTGTTTTCCTGAGATAAAGAACAGACAACGAAAGAAGGTCATCACGGCAGTGCACGAGATCGCGCGTGCATTCAATCTCCGAGTGTAATGTAATCACAGTCTCGTGCCTCCCCACGCCAGCCTCCACCCGCCCCCCTCCCCTCCCGTCCCCCCCCGTCCCCGCTCCCCAGGCCAATCCGCAGCACGCTCTTCCAGATCTCTAAAAAAGTGCATATGTCCACATAGGTCCCCTTTGTTTCGTGAAGCTGGAATGTCGGCCCCACTGTAGCAATCCCTCCCACCCTTCGGTATTCTGTAGCTCTCTACCGCTGCTTTAAACCTTCTGACCCAGGCAGGGGGCTGCGCCCTGCTTGAGGGAGGGACCCCCGAAGTAGAGCGCACATAGACCAAAGAGGCAGGGTGCGTGCTTACATTCTTGAATGATTGCATTTTACAAAGATATAATGGACTGGCATCATTTCACCAGAATCATACCAGTATCCGAAGTAACATCACACACCTTTTGGCACCCCACCCAATGATATCACAAGGATTCATGTCATATGACCAGCGAGTAAATGACTTCACAAAAGGTAAATGACTTCACAAAAGGTATCACGGAAGAGCGAGCGAGAAATCTTGATTATCTGGTTACGGGAGAGGAAGAACGAGCGAAATGGCTCTGGTTTTGCAAGTGAAGAGGGTGACCCATGACTGGGGTTTTGTGTGAGGGGCAACGACTGCCTGTGCTATCACATGGAGCTTGATGACACCTTTGTTTCTTTTATTTTGCTTACATTTTGATGGGTTGGGCACTCGTTGGGACAAGTGTCCCTTGCTTGGCCCTGGGCATCCATGTTTGGGTCTGTGTTGAGCTCTCTAGTGATCCACTTTTAACCCTCCCCTGTGGGGATTCCCCCAAAGGCCTGGAGTGATCTTGCTTGGATGCCCTTCCCCCGCCCACTGCTGCCTGCATTCCAGGTGTGCATGGAGGGGCTAGGGAGCGTGGATCCTTTTTGGCTGGTGGCGCTTAATAGCTGTCTGGAAAGTGCGGGACTGGATCTGGGGGGAGTTGTTGCTATGGTACATGTTGAGATATTGTGGGCTTGTGGGGATGGGAGAGTGCTGAACAAAGGGAGTGTGGGTTAGGATGAAGGCTGCAGTTTGAGCTGCACAGGGTTGTTGAAATGGGGGATTGCTAGGACAGTGCCATTGCTGTCTCCAAACTTGTAGACTTTGGTCAAAGGAGAGTGCTGAGTGAGGTTTCCAAAGGGGGCGTGGTGCCTTCCATCAGGCTCATAATGCCGTCTGGCTTTTTCCAAAGACTAGGGGTCTTTTCTAGGCCTTTCAGTTCGGTAGACATGTTGGTGGAGCAGTGGTGATCTATGTTTCACTTCGTGCTGGAAAAACAATGTCTGACCAAGGGAGGCCTCAATTAGAGGGTGTGTGGGTCTATACAGCTAGTTGTACCATTTAGATGGTCAGTGGCTCTGCTCTTCTACTCTGATGGGGAAGTGGTTGACTCAGAGAGGCCTCTTCTGTGAGTGGTGAGTGTTGAAGGCTTGCTCTGCTTGATGGGAGTTTGAAGGGATTCATGATGTTTGATATTCATTGCCACAACCGAAGACAAAGGTCTTGGGGCGGGAGTGACTCTTCACTTAGCCATGAGAATTGGGTAGTGTTCATGGTTACTCTGCTGGATGGGGGTGATTATGTGGGTGTATGGTGTCACAAGGTTGCCTTGGACCATGAAGCACCCCAAAACCATAGGTTAGAGCTCAACACCTTTATCTGGGGATTTGTTACAAGGGTAAACAGGATCTCCCAAAACAAAAATGGTCTGGATGGTACTTCTCCTTGACGTAGCCAGGGGCCTTTTCCCCGAGTGACTCCCCCACAATGTCCTCTCCGGTATTCCCTGGTTCTAAGGTGTTCCTGTCTTCTGCATTGTCTGCCCTATTCCTTACAGTTAGACATGGGATTTGTCTTCTCCTCCCTCGGAATTGCAGGATTTCTGGGTGTTGATCTAGATGTGGGCATTCTGGGGGTATCATACCTCAAGGCTCACTATGGTGCATAGACTTGCAAGCGGATGGGTCAGTGGTAATAGTCGGCAGGAGAGCTGGTCAAGTGCATGTTGGGGACTGCCTTACCCATGTTCCCTACAACTTCTTTTCTCACCTCTCTATCCTCAGTTTACCTTACTGGTCCCCTCTTGTTGTTGCTCCCACCATCTGGTCCTGTCTAAGGCCGGCTTAGCCCACTTGAACCTTCCTAACCTGCCTTCCTAGTAGTCTATCCTCCACCTTCTCCTCGGTCCCTCTTTCACTCTCTCTACCTCCATGACTGGAGAATGTTATCCTGAACGTAGGCTTTCTTAATGTCACCTTCTTGTCTGCGCCACCTTCACAACTTGCTGTTACCACCTGCAGGTAGAAGCAAGGGATTTGCTTCACAATGTTAGGATGTTGGGTCTTCTTAGACAGAGTTTAAGGTTCTCTTGCCTGGGGAAGGGGTTCACTAACGCTATTATGCATGGCTTTTCTAGCGCTTAGGGGGTCATAGTCACTTGGACTATCAGTACAAGAGCTCTTTGATTGTTTGTTGACTAGTGATGGGGACCACCAGAGGTTGCCGGGGCATCCTCCCCATATCACCCCCACACCAACATCTACTGGCTCATATTGGCACCCAGCCCCCTGAATCACCCAACTGGTGGTCCCCAGAACTAGGCAGGGGAGTTTATCACAATAGGTATTTCCATAGCCAGATGGAGTAATCCTGAAGGGGTCTCTCTGTAGGCTGGGTGTAGCTTGGTGCCCAACTTTTAGTTGACTGCTTGTCGCTCTGAGTGATTACCTGCAGTATTCTGCAGTTTTGTGACCTCTGGGTGAGCAGGGGAAAGAGGACTGTGAGGATTTTCGGGGTAGAAGTTTCAGAGGGCACTTGGACATTGCATTTTCCTTTAGGGGAGAGGAGATGCATGTGAGAAGAGTGGACGGGTACGAGGCTGTAGCATTTCTGTTTGGTTTTTCGGAGGCAGGAAGTGACCCAACTGCTGACGTCGTTGACTTCTCCTCTAATGGTTCTGTTGCTCTATCGCCATATCAGAAAATATGACTTTTTGGAAGAACTGTTGCAGAACCCAAGTATAAGAACATCTTCCTCGAGTTTGTTTATGTTTTACTCCGATTTTGCTAAAAACTTTAAACACTGTATTCCTGAGATGGATTTTTTGTTCACAGTTTTGGTGGCAATTCACCATTGCAAACGCCTCGCTTATTTGGCATCTCCCGCCCTCCCCTTTACCCTGCTTATGTTATTGGGTTTAGGGAGCTCTTGCCAGGCCCTACGGAGGACAGTTGTTTTTCGTCATAATGGCACGAGTCTGGGGTAGAGCGGGCTAATTGCATCTTGATGGATGGACTTCATGTTCCAACAGACTTCTCCTGCCCTCCTCCAATGCCCTCCTTAATCTGGGAGTCTCCACGTGACTTAGTCCCCCCTCTTATCCAGAGCCCCTTTCATTATTTCCTATCAGTCATGAGCAGGTCCTGCTAGAGCTATTACCTAGCGACACTTTCTTTTGCTTCTCCTGATGATTGTGTTTCTATTAAGCTTTGCTTACTCACTCTATTATGCTTCTAATGGAATATTGCACTTGCTGTTATTCGCAACTGCTTTTTGCGGTACATGCTTTGCCACTGAAGGTACTACTTAATGTGTATATCCCTCAAACTGCACAGTATTATTTGTTTTTCATTTCACCATTCCTACGGTGTCTACACACCACAAAACTGACCGCTTATGCCTAATTTTATTCACGGCGTATTAGTACATTACATCAAGGGTGAAACACGTGTATGGGGTTGCTGGTGGTACTCTCGTTCAGGTTGGAATTGCCTTTGCATTTCGGTGCTGGACTGCCCCTGGGCAGGACAAAGACTGATATGCAAATGGATATTTCCCATCTGTGAAAGGCACAGTGAGTAAAAGCAGTGGCTGCAAACTCTCAAGTGGTTAATAACCACTGAACAGGTTATCAAGTCTGTTCTTTCGAGAGAGGGGCGCCCACTACCTTTGCAAAACTATTTTTCAAGGAACCTGGGATTGGTAACCCTAAGTCTCCTGGGGCAACCAGATGTGGTCTCCCTCTCACAGTGCTTAGAGAGGCATCAGCTTCACCTCACTGATGATCCCCAACAAGGGTGAAACACATGTATGCGGTTGCTGGTGGTACTCTCGTTCAGGTTGGAATTGCCATTGCATTTCGGTGCTGGACTGCCCCTGGGCAGGACAAAGACTGATATGCAAATGGATATTTCCCATCTGTGAAAGGCACAGTGAGTAAAAGCAGTGGCTGCGAACTCTCAAGTGGTTAATAACCACTGAACAGGTTATCAAGTCTGTTCTTTCGAGAGAGGGGCGCCCGCTACCTTTGCAAAACTATTTTTCAAGGAACCTGGGATTGGTAACCCTAAGTCTCCTGGGGGCAACCAGACGTGGTCTCCCTCTCACTGTGCTTAGAGAGGCATCAGCTTCACCTCACTGATGATCCCCAACAAGGGTGAAACACGCGTATGGGGTTGCTGGTGGTACTCTCGTTCAGGTTGGAATTGCCATTGCATTTCGGTGCTGGACTGCCCCATGGCAGGACAAAGACTGATATGCAAATGGATATTTCCCATCTGTGAAAGGCACAGTGAGTAAAAGCAGTGGCTGCGAACTCTCAAGTGGTTAATAACCACTGAACAGGTTATCAAGTCTGTTCTTTCAAGAGAGGGGCGCCCGCTACCTTTGCAAAACTATTAGTACATTAGGGCACGCTTCTGCAATTTCTAAGCAGCGGTTCGAATTAGTTTTGTGTATATTGAAACCCTCGGCTCTGTGTGGAATACCTCGCCAGCTTCTCGCTACTTTTGGTGCTAATAGACCACCTGTAGAATATGTCCCATTATCCTATTCCCTTTTCATCTCTAGTGACACCTAATGATGTTGGCTCTACAGTTTAGCCTTAGGTCGGGTGCCTCTGGATATTACTCCTCGGTGGTTTTGTTTCTGAGTTGTGTAGTACTGGCATGTTGCTCTGTGTTGCGCCCCACTGCATCGATATTCCCCTCTGGTCTGTGTGACTTTGTTCCTAGGTGGTGCTTTTTTGGGTAGACAGGTGAGCCTCTTATTCTGTCTGCACTGCACTTATGCCGTATTCTTGAATTCCCCTTTAATGGGGCTTTTGCTTCTGACTGTGCCTGCAATGGTGCTTTCTGCCCACTCCATGGTTTTTCCAGGGTGGGGCCCAAAGAGCGAAGGTGGTTGGCCTACTGTATCGTGACTTATTGTTTCTGGGGTCCCTGTTGCGATTTAGCCTTTTCTATGTCTTCTTGTGAAAAAGTGGGTAAAAGGGGTTGGGAGAGAGGACACGTGATTGTAGTAGTAGTCGGGTTGCATGTTTAGCCATTGCTGATCTGAACAAGGGAACATAAAACATCTCATGATTGAAAGTATTTTCCAGTGATGGCAGTTTTTAATTCTTGGAAGGTGGCACTAGAATATTTCAGAGCATGCTTGTGTGAAGGACCCACAATATAGTCAGGTGTGCTCTATGGCTTGATCGTCAGTTACCATATGTTAGGTCTCCCCTGACAATCCACAGGTATATAATGACAGTTCGAAGTGACAGAGTCAGGAGTGGGCAGAGTAAAGATGAATGTGGGGAGTACAAATGGAACATGGGAGTAATGAAGAGGGGGTGAGTCCAACCCTTCAAGAGCCCTACATGCCTGGTCTTCCAGTGAGGGTGGCCCCACTAATTAATATTTTGTGTGCAGGATGTGAGATGTATAGAGGGAGCCATCACCCTGAGATAATGAGGTCCTATTTGAATTAATAGGTCTGATATATCCATTATTATGATGGGGTTTGGTGGAAAAGTATAGATTCTGTGACATAACATTGCCTACAGTAGCGTGCACAGGTCGCTCTTATGGCAAAGCATCATGGAGGTACAGGAGTGGAGACAGAGGACAAGGGGGGGTGCACCCATAGGCATGAGAACATTGCGACTTGTCACAGGTAAGGGTGAGGACAGGGTGCATGGGAACAAAGCCAGGACCCAAAGGCAGGGAGGTGACGAAATAGTGATTAGAGGCTTATGGACAAAGTAAAACCACCAGCCAATTGGTGGGATCCCTGTTGTGGACAATTGCTAGATATTGTCTTACCACAAACCCCATTGTGTATGGACCGGGGCATGAATGTGCATGTAGGCCCCATAGACCAAGGAAAGGGGTTTCCCTTTTATCAATGAAAGGAAGCAGATGACCAGAATCTACAAATCCAGGCGACACAAAAGAGTTTGGACACTCAGAAACCTGATGACTGTGAACTGGACACCCTCTATAGGAGGGGGACATTGGCAAGGTTTTTGCAACCATTAACCTAAAGCAGGAGCCATACGTTTTTTTTTCTGAAATCTAATGTTGATATTTATTTGGTTGGCCCAGATTGTAACTGCCCACGAAGAACCCTTGTGTAATATAAAAGTTTTGTGCCCGAGTCATTGTGACCCTACATATCTTCTGACAGCACCCATACTTTGGAATACTATACCAATGTTCATCAGATTCACCCCATCTCTGCTGGACATCTGGATGGACTGAAGACGATACTCTTCATGGAACATCTGGTCACGTTTTGACCCCAGTATTGTACCTCCTTCCCCTCTTACCACTGCCCCTCCCCCAGACATCCCTCTGTATTTTTTCCTTTTTATGTTTAGCTAGAGAGAGCATTAATTACCTGCCAGAACTCTTGAAGATACATATCAGAGTGGCTCTGGTGTCCATCAAATGCTCAGTGATGCAGAACAATAGCATTCTAATGAAAGCTGTGCTATAGTGGCATCCATTTTGTAGAAGAAAGTGAAACTGCTTACGTGGGGAGAAAGTTCTTGAATGTTGTCTTTAAGAGCGTGTTTTGTTTTCATGCTGGTTGGTACATTGATGTGTTTTCCACCTGTGTTCCGCATTACATTGTGTTTGTTGTTTTTGTTATTATTATTATTATTATTATTATTATTATTATTATGAATAATAATAATAATAATAATAATAATAATAATAATAATAATAATAACAATGGTTTCCACTGTATTATTGGGACCCTCATTTTTAAACCTGTATGAGCTCCCAATCCATCGTGACCACCACCACCATTATAATAATCCCTTACAAAACCAATAGGTTGGCTTTGCAAATGTTGAGGGCATTCTCTTTTTAAGCCCTCGCAGGACGACAATAATGTACCCTCTATGTTTGCAAAGCCACACCTATTAGCTTTGCCAATGCTCGTTTGTACAGTGCTCTGCTTTGTAGCTAGCTTCACACTATATAAATCAGATCACTTTCATATGTACATAATGACCTGGCAGACTGCACCATGCCATTTTTGTTTACAGTCTCATTGTGACATGTTTGCTCACCTCTCATAAAAGAATGACACCATTTCTGGCTACTGTACTTCAATAGCATACTACAGATGGGTCAGGAATGTGAAAACCAGCTCATTTTACACACAATTGCAACTGCCACTCAAACACATAATTAAAGGCACGACTAGATTTTCAGATTGCTTCATTTTGAACTTTCTTCCTCTGCCAATTACCAACCGTTTATCGAAAGGTACACATGTATGGCTGTGTCTTTATCCAGAGAACAGCTGGAGGTCACTACAGAAGAGCAGGCACCTGCATGACCGTCACATTTAAACCACAACCTCGACTTTCAAAGTGACTCACATTAAACAGCTTAGCGTCTGTGTCTGCTACCAACTACACGATTACTAACAGTTACCTTGCAATAGAGCGAGCGAGGAGCCACGTATTGAATGTGGAGACTTGATGATGTGAAACCTAGAATAAAATACACTATAGCACTCACACTAGGTTGAAAATCATTTCTGAGAGAACTTCTCATTGACTAACAATATCATAACAATCCACTGTAGGCGGTACGTGAATCCCAAGTAGAACACTAGAAAGGTTAGTTGGAAGCACATCTAGACGCTCCGCTGGCCAGCAGGGGTTCCAGCTGTGGCAAGAGATAACTGTCCTGCTGATCTATGAAGCTTAAGGACAGTTCTGGGTTGCAGGTAGCAGAAGAGCAGAAAGGATCAGGGCCTGACTTGTCAGATAAACACGCCAATTCTTTTACCAGAAGCCCAGCACATGTAACGGAAAGTCATGAGTTCCAGGGCAAAAAGTACCTCAGAGTCGCCAGAAGGGCTCTCACTCCCACTGGGAGCATCAGCAAATGTTCAGGAATAAACAAAGTAGCGTGACATTCCTATGCTCTTAAATTCCAAAGATCCGGCATCAAGTAGGAGAGAGCCATCCTAATATAGGAGTCACACATGTGTATGTCTCTAAATATTTTATTATGCAGCTAACAATGTCACAGTGCTGTACAGTAGGACAGGGTACTAGCTCAACAGGTACTCAAGTGTACTTTTCCTCTAGACTGCAAGGGCAAGGGCTTGGGTGTTGAACCCGAGTGGGCCCTGTAATACGAGGTAACAGTATCTGAGAAGGATGGAGATGCAGATCTTACTCATACATCAATAATCAGACCGACTCAGGAAGCTTTCGGCAAAATCACAGCTGTTTTAATAACATTTGTTATTACGGGCATTAACGAACGGCGCACAGCACAATCTCAATACGTTTCCTAAAAATTATACTTTTATAACAAAAATGTGTCATACGTGACGTCATACTATGTGGCAAAATAGGAAAACCTCTCAGTGGATGTGATAGGCTTAATAGGAACATCTACATATACTTTCTGTAGGGGTGGGAATCGTGATTGGGTCCCTAAAGTCAGGCGGACAACTAAGCCCACCCCAAGTGCAAGTCATCTTCCATGTTAGACTAATACACAATATACTATTGGCTTCTCAAACTATAGGGCTCCTTAATACGTGGCCCTCTACAATTGGTTGGCAAGCTTGTACCCTTCTGGAATATTCCACATGCTAGCAGAACGCAAGCTGGTACCCCAGGTGCTGGGGGTTGGCCTGGTCTTGCCTCCCCACCCAATTAGCCCAACATCCATCATCACTCCTGCGGTCTGTCATTCAATTACTTTGTTTGATCTTGGCCTTGTGGTGGCTCACTGTGCCTGAGAATAAAAGGGAGTGAAGGTATGGCCTTATCTTCTGGTCTCGGTGTAGCTTGCCCCAAAGTCTATTTCATCTGACCATGTGACTAGAGACCACGTTTTGAGCTCCTTTGTTGTATTTAATACTATTAAATGCTGAAACCTTGGCACTTCTAGTGTTTTTCCATTAGACCTCAAACAGGAGCTCAGCTTGCTTCTCACGTTCACTGTATCTTCTTGAGTAGATAACCAAGCTCTTGGCAGCCCCGACTCTTGACAATGGGTCAAGCAAGCCTTCTCGAATCTTCCTTCGCCTTCAGTTATTTTATTTTCCTGCGCCACACTACCAGCCCTTTCATTCAAGGGGTCCCAGTTTGCTAAAGATGCGTTGTGGAACATCCAGATTCTAAACATTCCTACATATATACATTTCCGCATCGCCTGCAGTCTATTCACTACGTAGCCAGCCTTATGATTACTTCATCTACTTGCGTTACTGCGTCTGTACATTTGTAAAATGGCTTTGCATTTTCTTCAGTGCTTCTCCGCAAGTGCAATCTTCATATCGCTCCCGAAATGTTGCTTACTTCACTTCTTCGCCATCAGATTCTATAAGATCTATATTCTTTCTTCAGTGACATCTCTTCTAGGTGCGTCATTTCTACTTCATGTGACGTCACCAGTCTTCTCTTTCATTCACTTTCACACTTCTTCCGGAATTTCCGGAATTTCCTTCTGAAGACCGTCATTTCTTCATGGATACATATAGGGTTTTCTCAATGGATACTTTTCTTTCAAGGACTCTTCGCGATGTAGGTACTATTACTGGCCTTGGGCATGTGGCAATTTCCGGCTGCCAACATATAAGCAGAATGGGAGGTGGGACTTCTGGTAGGGGTACTTGGCTTCTCCTCTACAGTTTTCTTACAGTGTTCTTAAAGCTTAGGCCCTTGCAGTGCATGTCATCTAAAACTGTGTTAATATGCCACATGAGTGTTAATATGGGGGAAGACGTTAGCAATGGAAATTTGGCCCTGCATGCTTACAAATGTGGGTACCTTTGCTCCTGAGGCAAAAAAGACTCTCAAATGGGATCGGCCAAAATGTGTTAGCACGAGGGGTGCCAGTATGGGGGCAGCTTCTGTACAGTGTTGTGCGGGGAGTGGAATCGTGTCCTCCAGGCCAGAGCATCCTTTCTCTTATGACGCAACTCAGTGAGGGAGGTGTATACTACGCAATGGTGTCTTTTAGGGGGGATTACCTATGTAATGGGGCCTGGTCCAGTGCAAGCATGGAGAGGTAGAAGCTGAACGTTTAGTCTATACTCAGGATTCTCAGGATTCTACAGCAATAGCAATTAGACTCTACCCCACCAAGCTAGGTACCCATATTCACAATGTAATGTTAACTTAGGTGGTGTATAGCAGCATTGGTCACCGGGAAGTGACCAGAGCCCCCAGTCACAAAATAGAGTATATTGAACAGAACTGATCTCAGGACCAAATGCGCTGCACCTGCTAATATCCCTACAGACAGTCAGTATATTATAAATGAGCGTTATAACAACACGTCCATATTTTCTTTGTAAATCTTTTATTAATGGTGTGCCGACATGTGTTTTGATCTCTCCCAAAGGCCCTCTTCAGGGTTATAATACCAGTACATGTTCATCAACATCCAATGTTATAGGGGATAAAAATACATAACATGTTGTTTTGTGTCTTCCCTTGCTTTCCTCTGCAATTTATGTATGATCCATGTGATGGAACTCTGTCAAATCTGATGGAAATCATTGTTTTTGGTAATGTATGAAATTGTTTAAATATGTTTTGTAATTATGGATGTTGATGAACATGTACTGGTATTATAGTCCTGAAGAGGACCTTTGGGAGAGGTTGAAACATGTGTTGGCACACCATTAAAAAAGATTTACAAAGAAGATATAGACGTGTTGTCATAATGCCCATTTATAATATATTGACTGTAGGGATATTAGCAGGTGCAGCGTATTTGGTCCTGAGATCAATTCTATTCAATATACTCAGGTTTCTACCTTTGTTAATGATAATTCTATCCTCCCTTCTTTACAGTCTGGCTTTCATCCCTGTCACTCAACTGAAACAGCTCTTCTCTCTGTTTGTGATTCCTTGCTCTCTGCCCGTTACAATAAGCACTCTTCTTTTCTTATACGTTTAGGCTTGTCTGCTGCATTTGACACTGTTGAACACACTTTGCTCTTATCTTCTCTGTCTTCTTTTGAGTTTGCTGACTCTGTCCTTGCCTTGTTTCATTCTTATCTCTCTAACCATACTTACTCTAAGTCCTGGGTTAGTTCCTCCTCTGAAACTTTTCTTCTTCTTCGTGGTGTCCCCCAAGATTCTGTTCTTGTCCCTTTCTCTTCTCTCTTTCCATTTCTCCTCTTGCTGAAACTATCTTGCCTTTGGGATTTCTCACCACTTTTATGCCGATGACACACAACTGTTTCTCTCTTTCTCTTCCTGCTTGCTTCAAATTAAGTCCTGGATGTCAGACCACTTCCTTGTCCTGGACTCATCTAAAAATCAAGTTCTCCTCTTCCCAACCACCACCATTCCCCCTTCCCCTCCCTCATCTGTCTTTATCCCTCCTGCTTATCTCTTTCCAACACTGCTCATATTCTTGGCCTCTACCTTGAAACAGACTAATCCTTTTCCCTTCACAATTCTACTATTTCCCATTCTTGTTGCTTCCATTGCTTTAATATTTACAAAGCTTGTTCTTTTCTAACCTTCGGTGCTACCAAACTCCTGATATCATCTCTTATTTTTTCTGGTCTTTTTTACTGCTCTACTATTTTTTTTGGGTGTCCTCTTTCTCGCTTGGCCCCTCTTACGTCGATGTTGATATTGATTGGGTATTTCTAATGCGCCTATACACAATGTGTTTTGAGGCGAAACAAGACAAGAGGGTGTAAACAGTCAGGACAAAACAACAATGATCCTACTAGCCTTACTGACATTCGGATCATGCAACTCCAGACAAGAGAGGTTCAGGGGAGAGGGGGAGTGCTGGTCAAGGCAGAAGGGCCCGAGAGAAAAGCGAGTTCCAGGGAGGCCAGGTGGACAGAGCCAGGGGAAAGCAGAGAGTGCATGGGAAGGAAGGTCCACAAGCTAAGTGCAAGGTAAGGGGCTGGAAGGGCTACAAGGGTGCAGGAGCCAGACTAGTTTGGGGGAGAGGCCTGGAAGGGCACGCGCAGGTTGTGGAGGGACAGGGGCGTCAGGGGAGACCAAGTGCAGGGGAAGACTGGTCTAGGGAGGCCTGGTGCACTGTAAGACGCTGAAGGAACCAGGCAGCCAGTCAAGAGGCAGAAGAGGACATTAGCAGGGGAGGGGGAGAGGGAAGGAAGAAGAGAAAAGGATGGTCTTGAGAAGCTTCCAGAATTTAAGGAGATCTGGCTCAAGTCTGAGAGGGGCAGGGAGGCCATTCCAGAGGGAGGCACCTGCGGAGGAGGTAGCTCCTTGGGAAAGCATCTGATCTGCAGAGAGTTAGAGCTAGATGACCAAAGGGCTCTAGCAGGGGGTAGTTAGGTAGAGCAAGTTGGATGTAGCAGGGTCCCTGGCCCCAGAAAAACTTGTGGATGATGCAGAGGGTTTTGAACTTGATCATTGCAGCGGCCGGGAGCCAGTAGAGAGAATTTAGGGCTGGAGAGATGCGGTCCATGGGTTTGAGGCCAAGAATAAGTCTTGCGGTCCTGTTCTGGATTAGTTGAAGAGGGCCAAGGGAGGAGGAGTTAGGCAGATTGAGGAATAGGCTGTTGCAATAGTCCAGCCTGGAGAGGACCAGAGCTCTGGAGACATTGAGTTTCTGGGGGAAGGTGAGGAAAGGGAGAATGCCTCTGAGGAGGTGCAGCTGAAAGTGGGCCTCCTGGGCAAGGTCCGTGATGTGAGGAGAGAAGGAGAGAGAGGAGTCGAAGATGACACCTAGGTTTTTTGCCTCACAGGAGGGTGAGGGGAGTGGGCCCATCGAGGCTGGACAGAGTGTGGGAGGGAAAGATGGAGAAGGGGTCCCAATGAGAATGATCTCTGTCTTACTGGCATTGCAAAGAGCAAAGAGGAGGCAGAGGAGTGGAGCTTGAAGGAGAGCTGCGTGTCAATCGCATTACACTAGAAGTTAGAAGAGAAGGTGGAGATCAAATGGGCTAGAGGGGCCAGGTAGATGTTGAAAAGCCAAGGCGAGAGGATGGAGCCCTGAGGGACACTGCAGGTGGAGAGTGAGATGGTGGAAAGAAAAGTGCCCAGTTGAACCTTGTAAGATCAGTCCGAGAGGAAGGAGGTCAGCCAGTCGAGAGCCAGGTCTGTGTGCCAAGGGTATCACAGAGATGATTTATCAGGCTGGCATTATTGACCATATCAAAGTCCATCTTCAATGCTTCTATTTGCCTTCTCTACCAGCTATCTCCCTGTGATGCCATTTCTCAAACGCTGTCTTCACTTGGCTGGCTTTCTTCCTCCTCTCGGCGCAAATAAAATTTTCTTTGTATTGTCTTCAAATCCCTTTATGGTCTTGCTCCCAGTTATTTGTCATGCATGGTCTCTTTCTATGCCCGCACTCACTCACTTCGTTCTCAATTTCAATTATGTCTCTCGCCCTCTATGTGCACAATCCCGATTCTGTTCATTTTCACTTTTTGCCACTTACCACTGGAACTCTCCCCTTTCCCCCTCTGCTCTACTACTCTTGCTTCTGTACTTCTCTTAAGAACTCTCTTCTTCAGTACTAATTGTCTATTTGAAATTGTTGTAAATTTAATCAATCTTCATTTTTATTGTACTGTAACCTTGTTGTACAGTGCTTTGGAGTGAAGCGCTCTATAAATGCCAAATAAATACAAAATACCTATTCTTGTCTACACTTTGTGTGGCGGCTGGGCCTGATATCCCACCAGTAGAGGCAATATGTGACAGACAAACTCAGAAACGTCACCTTTATGATGGTTTAAATATCCACTCTGTAATGCAGTGGACATCCATCAGGCCTCCAAGGGGTTATCTGCTAGTATATTGGAGCAGGATGATTTTGATGAGATTTCCTAATTTTCATGGGAAAAATCCAAGTCAGCGAATGTTCACTTTTAGATGTGAGGATGTGATGTGTGCACCGGCTCATTAACTATTACCGAAAGATCCATGAAACCAGATGTGTCACTTTCTGCAATTGGAATTTGTACGCATAGAACACCAAAACAAGTGCAAGTGTCGGTTGTGGTCGGTGCTCAATTGCTGCATGCAACCTACTCCAAACTAATCAGTTGGCTCTAACAGTATGCTCCATCTTTACAATCTCACAGAAGAAGAAGCCCACACACCCTCAACATACAGTAGGAGACAGGGGAAAGGAGTAGAATGGTCTTAAAACAGAATCTAAGAAAGCATAACATCAGGTTACAGGAGACACACCAAGAACAACACACCAAGCTAAACTGTTTACAGCACAAATAGATCCCATTCGATGAAACAATTGGAAAAATACCTTACCACTGTTACATGGGGACAAATTCTCATCAAACACAGACTGAGTGACCACAGTTTGGAAAGAGAGAGTGACTGGCGAGAAACAGAACCAGAAGCACAGGCACAAAGCAATCTGCCAGCAACTGACCTGTGGAGCCCGAGACACACCGGCCCTCATTATGAGTGTGCCAATAATGTACTGCTAGCTTTACCGCTCCACCTGCTAATGTGACAGAATGCCATCTGGTGATGGAGGGACAGCCTGAGATTTTTTGATTTTCACTAATAAAATTTCGCAGGCAAATCAGTTACTAACAGTCAGATCTACTTATCAGATTCCAATTTTAGAATGTTCCATACCAAAAAGCATTATGCAAACATATGATATGATATTATATGATATGGCATTTATAACGCGCCTATACACAAGTGTTTCAAGGCGCGACAAGGCATGGGAGGGGGAACAGAGGGAAGACAAAGATAATGATCTTACTAGGCCAGGTGACATTGACATTGTGCAAGTGCAGGGGTGGGGGGTGGGGGGAAAGGGAAAGTGCTGGGGGGTAGCATTGCAATACATAAGATAAACAGTAAATAAATAAAAAATAAAAAAATAAAAATAAAAACAATAGGTACAAAGTGTGGCCAGCTTGTGGCAAGTGCAGGGTTAATTGCAGACATCAAGTGTCAAGGGCTGTGCCCTGAGACCTGCTGCATTGGTGTTTTCTTTGTTCTTCATCCAAATCAAGAGTTCCAGCTTCTCTCCCAAACCTGAGGGCTCTATCCATAGGGCTACATGGAAATGGGGAGGCTGGATGCACCTGCACCATTCATGAATGGTGCCGGTGCATCCAACATGGTCTGCTCATGGGTGCCGGTCCGCCCACCAGGTCAAAACTGGTGGGTGAAAAGGCACCCGCAAGCAGACCTCGTAGTTTGCCGGTCCAGTAACAACGTTACTGGCAAGCTTATCGGTACCGTTGTTACCAGATCGGCAACCTTATAATGAGGCCCAATGTGCCTAGGAGTCGACTGGTGGCAGCAGAAGCTTTTTAATGTGTTTTTACATTTTTTTTACTGAGCCATACTGTGCTTATCTCGTCATGGCCATGCCACAGCGCCTTTTGTCTTCTTCTTTGGCCATTTTGTCCATTGGCCTTCCTCCTGGTCTTTGTGCATGCATTCAGCCGCAAAAGTCAAAGCTTTTTGTGGGCTAATGCATGTCACATGTGTAGGTACCTAGGAAGTGGGCTGGGACGGCCTGGTACCAGTCCACACTACTCATGCCATGATGTCTGGTATGCACAAGAGCACAAGAGCCACAGTGGTCTCTGATTGGAGCACTGATGGCGTGCATGAGTGGAGCAGATGTCCTCATTGTCCAGCTGGGTTTGAGCACTCACTGGACTTTGGCATATGAAGAGGGGGGCTGAGTGCAGACACGCAGATCCGATGAAAGATCCAGCTCCAGTTGTAAACCAGACCTGCATCTGCACCCGAAGCACCTGTGCACTTTGAAGCTTAACCAAGAAGGGGATTTCATACTCCCAAGCAACCATCAGCCTGCCAGGTTTGGACCTGTGGTGAGCTAAGGGCAGTGAGTAATCATACCACTTAACGGTGGCCCCTAGTTCATCCAACCCGTTTTTGCGTCCAAAGGATCCCTTGTGGTACTTGCCTTGACTTGGTTGGCTCTTGCTTCCTAAAGCAGTGCAAAAGTTGGGGACAGACCTGTTCTCTGCAGCAGGTCCACCTCTGACTCTCGGAAATGAATTTCCACACTTCAGAATCCTCTTGCTAACTTTTCCTTCCCATTGATTATTGTCATTCATAAGCTTTACTCATCAACATGTGTATTTATGCACAAACCTGACACTGTGCACAAGGCTCCAATCTTCATAGGGCTGACTTTTAAAGTTAGGGACATTCATCTCTGGAGTTGGCCAATGCATTCAAGTTTGTCTGCTATCCCTCCCGACAGGTTTTTGGTCCACTTTACCACATTGACTGAAACGTAATTGTACATATAATTTAAATAGTGTGTGTTTAAGTACTGATATTACTGAGTTTGCTATTATTCACTTGTATTTGTTCTGGGCCTAATAAACTGTATATTTTGATATACTACTGCCTAAGGGTAATTCTTATTGTCCTACTGTGTGTGCTCACCCAATACCTCAGATCACCCCCACTATTCCTGAGACTTAGCCTTGGCTGCTCTCCAAGCTACCTCGAATTGTCCTGGTTAACTTCTCAGACATGTTCCCTGTTTCACTAACAAGGGTGGCCTCCAACATCTGATCAACAGGGCAGATTTTAGAAATCCATTCTAACAGTAGTCCTTATTATGTAGGCCTACTAAAAGGAGTAGGAGCAGATAAAATCAAGCTCAAGCCTAGAGCTATCCTGCCATGAGCAAAGCAGTACCCGATGTCCAGAGAAGCAGATGAGGGCATATTTGAAACCATTTCCACTTTAATGTGGCAAGGAATATTGGTGCCCTTAGATTCCCTGCGCTACATGGCTGTGTACCCTGTGAAGAAATCGAAAGGGGGGGTCATGGAGATTTATTCAGGATCTCCCCCAGCGCAATAATATTGTCGAAGCAGAGTGTCCCCTAGTTCCAAATCCAGATACAATATTATGTAATATCCCAGCTACATGTAAATATTTTACAGTCGTAGATATAAAAAATGTGTTCTTGTCAATTCCTCTTCATGAGGAAACACAGGATTTCACCTCATTTTCATATAGAAATACACACCTAAAACATTCTTGTTTGTCTCAGGGGTACTGTGAGTCCCCCTCAATCTTTAATAGGGTCCTTCAGGTGGATCTGGGTAATGTACAGCATAAGAGTGCAATAATTCAGTACGTAGATGATATATTATTGTGCAGCGAGACAGAAGAAAGATGTAGCGAAGACTCAGTCCGACCTATGACCATACTAGCAGAGAAAGGATAAAAGGTGGACAAAGAAAAGCTACTATATTGTCAGGAAGAAGTCCACTATATAGGACAGTTGATTTCTCAAGATGGAAGAAAAGTGACACCTGAGTGAGCAGCAGCGCTTTGAAATGCCAGAGACAGTAAGGGAGATGCAACAATTTGTATGCCTATGTAATTATTGTAGGGCCTGGGTTTTTGATTACAGCACATGCATTCAACCACTTTTAAAAGGACTCAAGGAAGCACAGGTGGGCAATAATAAAATAACAAGGGAGATTTGAAGAATTAAAAAGAGCAATTTGCACAGCCCCTGTGTTAGGAATTCCAGATTGCATTGATGAATTCTATTTGTTTTTGCACTCAAATGGAGAGGTAATGACATCAGTTCATACACATAAATCGACTTTTGGAAAGGACATAAACCATTAGCTTACTACAATGGGATTTTAGACCAAGTAATGAAAGAACGTATCCTTGCGAACAAGCTTTAGCTGCTGACACTTTTGTGATGGGAAAGGCTGAGAGTATTACAATGGGGAACTCAATGATGTTATTTATCGAGCACGCCATATTTGCTATTTTAGAGAAATCCAGAAGTACATTGACTATACAAAGAGCATAAGGATATGAGGCGATTATTTCGAATCCAGCAATGAAAATTGTTAGATGTAGAATAGTGAATCAAGCAACATTTCTAGCAGAATTAATATGGTAAGAGGGAAAGCGGACTTTGTACATGACTGCACCACATATACTGAATTCCATGAGGACATTTCCCATGTTAGAGAAAATGCCCTCATAGGGGGGGGGGGGTTCTCTTTATTTATGGTTCTTCAAAAATGTATCAAACAACTGGTGAAAGGCATACTGGGACGGAAGTAGTGAGATTAAAAAAAGAATGGTGAATTTGAGTTAGTGACAAGTGCGATATTGCCTTTGCATTGTTCTGCACAAGTTGCAGAATTAGTGGTACTTATCCCAGCGCTTCAGAGATTTGAAGATGAGAAAGTGACAGTGTACTCTGACTCAGCCTATGTGACGTCAACCGTACATGCAGGATTGTCACGCTGGAAAAGGAGGGGTTTCCTCTGCGCAGACGGCTCACCAGAGCAACATGCGCCGGTATTGGATAAGCTTATTTAAGTATTGAAGCTTCCATTGGCTATCATACTCATGAAGTGTGCAGCTCATACAAAAAGGGCAGATTTGTTTTCTCACAGTAACGATGCCGCAGATGTAGAAGCCAAAATGGCAGCATATTTCCCAAACATTTCTAACTTTGATATAGAGAGTGAAACAATTGTCAGGATGGTGCATGGTAGTGACGGAAGGGTTTAATATTTTATCCATTGTACAGTTAATTGAGCTACAAGGTTGAGCTTTACAGGAAGAACAAGATTTATGGAAGAGTCAGGGGGTGTTCTTTATCCCCGACTGAGGCTATATGGAGAAAGGATAGCACTGGAAAGCCAGTTATGCCTCTAGCATTATTGAAGGTGGCGTTGGAGTAGCCTCAATACCCTGTGCACACAACAAGAGAGAGTTTTGATGCTACTGTTCGGACAAACTCCCAGGTAGGTTTGAGGGCTACCAGGAGTTTGCAGACTCACGGAAGGCCCAGCACCGTCCCCCAAAAAGAACGCAGACCCAGCCAGACAGCAAGTTCAAACTGCGGTTTATTACAGCCAAAACCAACAGGGATCAGTACTAGGATCGAAGAAATCCAAGAGCCATTCAATGTCTCCTGGCTCACAGGCCAGTTTTGTTACTTCATTGCATTACAATGATGTCACAACCTGGGCCCCTCCCCAGAAAAAATATCGCCATCTGGGATTGGGTGTTGAGTGATAGTCCCCCTATAGCAGCCCCTATACATGTTAGTCTACTGGCTCTCGTATGCCAGGTGATTGGCCTAGTCCTTCCCCAAATTACTACTACTAAACAATGTTGCAGTGTGAGGGTCTGACCATTGGTTCTTGCCTGTTGATACCCACCTGTAGGATCCTGAACTGTGGTTGGCTTGAGCTGACGACCCCAGGCCTGCGACCCAAAATGATTCCCAGGTCTTGCTGTCCCTTCTCAAGGTAAAAAGAACAACTTAGTGTCTGCATTGTAATGTGTGTATACCACCATAGTCTATGAGAGTGCACGTTCATATCGTGCAACACTTTGTCTCTTGTTGTAATATCTTTGTGCAAGCCTCTGTCTGGCGGCATGAGATCGACTCTATCCAAGCTTCTAGTTTTGATTCATCATCTGAGTCGGCCGGGTCACGTGTTCAGAGACCGTGGTTTGAGCTTCTGGAGCTCTGAATTACTCTGCATTACGAGGAATTATTTGCATTTACTGCTGCTGGTGTTACTGTAGTTCAGGGAATGGAATGTCACTTGTATCTGGTGGCCTCTCGCACGTTTGTTCTCCTGTTCTGTCTGAATTTAGATTAGCTCAGCTCTTACTGAGGGGTCTATGGCCTGCTGTGATTTTCCTAAGCCACAATATGGCTCCTACATGTTCGTGCTATCCTATATTCTCCATATGTTAGTTATGTATGGTTTTATCAAGTCCCATAGCTGCTCCTGCAGCTCCTGCAGCTCCAAAAGGTTATTTGCATTTAAACATCTGCAAGCTTTTACTCTGGTTCCATTGCTTCTTGTGGTTCATGTGCTGCTGCAGTTAAGCTAATGACAAAATAAAAAAAGCAAAGACAGTATGCATATGCATCTGTCCTCTAACTCATAGGACTGTTACGCATGTGTTCTTCATGTATTTGGGTGTGTGTTTGTGTCTCGATGTGCTATGGCACGTGTGCTTCCTGTCGAATGCTGCTATGTCGTGGTGTCTCTAACGACGTGAGTAACGTGGCTTCTTGGCACTTTAATAAATACTGTCAATTGAAGTCTCCTTAGTTGCAGCTTGAGGTTCTTCCTCCACTCTGGGCATGAGTTGTACCGCTTCTAATCTGTAGGGCTGGCTGAATGGGTACCTCTCGACATACTGATCGATCACCGGAGAAATAGGAATTGGTCTAAAATAATAAGGGTGATCACGGTATCTCCTGTTCTTCTTCCGTGTCATGTTAGAAGGGGAAGGGGGAGAATGTGCTCATCCCTATTCACTACGATTGCAGAAGACTGGTTCTCTCTCTTGGAACATGCGGCACAGTTTATTGTGAACTGTATTTTATGCCATAAGTTCACAGCAGGACAAACCTTAGGGACAGTGAGAGGAGCAATCACAAGGCCTAATGGTCCCTTTCCGCATCTACATATAGATTATGTGGATATGTTGCAAATATGCAACAGATATAGGTACATGTTTGTGGTATTGGTCCCTTTTCCAGATGGATCGAGGCAGGTCCATGCACACACCCCAATGCTACATGGGCTGCCAAGATCTTTGTACTCAGTGTTCCCAAGGTGGGGTGTGTGCAAAGTCCTGCAGTCCGACAATCCTAACCCTAACCCTTCAATATATGGACTAATATAATTGTTTGGCACACTTGTGCCTTGTCTGGAACATTCGGTTCACTTAGCAGCACGTACCAGACCCAGGTGCAAGGAGATGGGCATGACACTACCTCTCCACTCAATTAGCCCAGCATCTCTCATCAGACATGCCTTCTGCCATGAAGATTGTCTTTAAACTTGGCCTTGCAAAGTATCCTTGTCTTTCAGAATATACTGGAGTGTATTCACTCACTATCGTACTCCAGGACTCCAAGTCCGAACTCTATTTTCATCTTTGGCCCACGTGACAGGAGACCACAATTTGGTCAATTTTACAGGTTTTAGATGCTCTAAAGGAATTAAACTTGGCACCCTTGGTATTCTTTCTTTGCACCTTAACAAGGGGTGATTCATCCTTCACACGTTTGTTCCTTTGCAGAATAGATAGCTGACCTTGGCTGCTTCTGTCTTGACTCCGGGCCAGACAATCTCACCATGCGGCTCCACAATTCTGCTTATTCTTGCTGCACCACAGTTTTCCCTTTCCTCTTCATGGGTCCTGGCTTACTAAATATATGATACCAATGTCCAGCTTCATTACAATGGTGGCTTCGCCTGCATTCTATTTACTAGGTATAGCCAGCTTCTATGGTGACTTAGTCCACCTTGCGTTTCAGCATCTGTACAATTATTGAGCGGTTGATTCTCTGTAGCACCTCATGCACATGTAATCTTCTTCTTCCTATTTAAAAGTTTGTTTGATTCTCTGCTTCATCATCAGTTTCCTTAGGGTCCATATATCTTCTTCAGCCAGTATCTTGGGACGTCGTGTTATGCCTCTTATGACGTCAAAAGCTTTTCTTTGTTGCTCTTTCTCATATTCCTTCAGGGAGTTCCTCCCTTAGGTTGTCATCACTTTGGGGATACATTCGTACGGTTGTCTCAACGGGTATCTTCTTTCGAACACACGGTGCAGTATTGGCACAATGGCAGGTGTCAAACACGGCATAGTCTTATTTCTCCAACATGTGGGAGGAAGGGGGTGTGGTCTCCTGCAGAGGTATACAGCTGCTCCTCTACAATTCCTTGTCTCATCATGAGCCTGAGAATACAAAAATTAGTGCACTCCTAATCTGATTAATAGTTAACGAGAATGAATCAAGGACAAATATCAATTCAATTTTAGGTGAGGGGGAGGAACTAAGGTCCTGGCACAAGACCTCAATATATAACAAAACAAAGGAAGGAGAAGGTTCAGACTTTGAACCCTCCCGTCCCCTGCACACTATAGTTTGTTGGAAAAACTAACTACTGAAAACTCAAGACAGTTAATTCAATTTGTAAATAATAAAAAGTCAAAAGCAAGTTTTGTAGAACACAACAATGTGTATATTTTGTATGAGGTTCCAAACAACCGATATCTCTTTTCAAAGTAAACACAAGTGAAAATAATCACAATCTTCTTGCAAAAAAAACAACAATATGATGAAATGTTGTTAGTAGTCTGTTTTTCAGTTGGCGACGCGTTTCGAGGATAAGAGCCTCTTCTTCTCAGGCCTAAACAGACTATAAAACAAGTGTGTAAAAATAAGTATACAAATGGTATATAGACACATTATATTTGCACATGCATGTTCAAGGATTAGTAATTTACAATTTTATAAGAAACAATGGTTCGTATCTGACATTATTTACAGACCATGGATACTTAATCATGCACTGGTATTAACGTTCACTATGACTGGTATTACATACATTCCCAATGACTTCGGTACAACTTGAAGTGGTTTATATCCTAGATATCATAATTAGCCAGCGATGGCCCTAAAGACGGGCTTAAGCTCTGTGTGAGTGGAGGTCTCAAAGTCGCCCCCAATCGTCCAACCCCAATGGTAACATTAAGATAGGAAAAAAATAGTAGAAATGACCATATGATTTACCTGATAGTTTAAAGAGAGTGATGAAGAAAATACAATGACAGCCACTCCAAAAATGGAGGGGCTGTAGGTGCGTGCGTCGAGATGCGGGTTGTAAGAGGATTCAATTCAACACTACAGCTAAGTCAATGCCTAGTCTGGGATACTGAATGGAAACCCTTATTGATATATCTTTATGTCCAGTTCATGAGTTCTGGACGACTACCCCTATATAACACCCCTCTCTTGGAATCCCCTTGACCCCACTGAGCCAAGAAGTAGTTCTGTTTTGCAAGTTTAAAAGGTTTATTTGAGAAAAATTAAACAATATATATATATATCACACTTTTATGATAAATTAATAATTAATATCACACTTCAGAACATGAGCAGTTAACAACAATGGGTAATGTTCTACTAACAAACTGATTGGGTTACTCAGAAGTAGTATAAAGGATGAGGTAGCACGCTTGGGAATAGGAACAGAAGAATAAGGTGGTAGAGAATGCTTTAGCTAGTTTCAGATGGATGCAATGTTGAATGAAAATGCAATGCAGAAAATACTCAATATGATTTCAACAAAACAATGTAATCACTTTTCTCTGGCAACCACTCCCCCCCCCCTTATGCAATGTAAGGAAATGAAGAGGAGAGCACACAGTTCTTAGAAATGCAATCAAATGTAATTCAGTTCACCCCAGCATAGACTACAGAAGTTTGAAACACAGGCCCAAAATGCTTTTATATGTGCTGGAGGTGAGGAATATGCTGGAAATGGTTTTAATTCCCTTCAGGAGGTTCAGGGTGAGTGGTATCTAGTTAATATGAGTTCAGGCTCACTCTAGCAATGATTCAGGGATGGTTCTTAAGGGGCAAATGAAATTTAGCAGTTCAGGCAAAAGCAGCTATCTTTTTACAAGTAAAGAAATCGGGCCAAATCGCAAATCGCGGCAAAATTCGCGAATGCGTGAATCGTGATTGCGGAGAAAGTATAAGGAGTAGGAAGTTGGTTCTAGGCTTTTCGGAAAGGTAATATTCTAAGCTTTCAGAGGAAAGTTAAACCAAGTTCCTAGCCCAAACGGTTACGGAGTTATGAACGATTTTGTGAAGGTTGTTTTTTGGATTTGAAATTTTAAAAGTTGAAAGCGACAGGTTACAGCTTGCAGCTAGAAAATGACAGGTGACAGCTTTTAAAAATGACAGGTGACAACTTCTAGGAGGCAGTTCTGGTTAGATTAAAATAGTTTGAATTAGATTATTTTAACTAAGAGATTGGTTCTGCACAGTTCTGCTAGGTACTCACAATATATTTTTGAAATAGGCCTCGCCACGGATCTGGTCAGGTTTTGGACTGGACTCCTGTTCTGGCCTCGGCACTTCACAGTGATCTGGGTCAGCTCTGCTCTGCTGGGTTAGCCTCTCTGGATTCTGAATGTAACACTGCTTTCTGGGTACTGCTACAGGTTCTGGAGATTGATGGATTTGAAGTCTGGATCTCTGGATGTGAAGTCGTCCGTCAGCATGCTCCGCAGCAAATGGAATTGAATGTCTCTACCTGTCCCAGCAGTCTCTTTTTATGTGTTTTGAAAGTGGGTGTGTGCCTGGGCCGAGCTAAGCCTGCCCCTTTCTACTTGTCATTGGCCCAATTCTCCCCTCTCCCATGATTGGGGGAAGGAAATGTGAGTCAGAGTGATGGTGTAGGTTTTATGGGTCAGAGGATCCTCCCCTGGTCAGTTTGCCCACAAATCTATATTTGATTCAAATACATATTGCACAGATACACAGTTGTTTAAAATTACATGCACCCATCACATATTACATGAGGTATACTCTGTTCAATCTCTGCTCTTCCTGAGGGCTTGCATTCAAAAATGGCAACTTATTTTCGATTTTAGTGGGTTATGCAACCTTGGTTCTTCATTAAAAGTTATACACATATACAAAGGCTGTCCATACCTACTCCAGTAAATTCCCATATCTCTAGCTTAAACACAGAGTATGTGGTGTCAATAAATAGCTGGGTTTTGCCCCAGAACATCACACAAATTGGAGTTTGGGCTTGAATCGAAGGTACATTTTTTAAATTAAGGCTCTCAAAGTTATACATTCCTGTCATTTGATTACAAAGAGTTATCAGTATTTCTGTAAAATATAGATTTTGCTTTCAATTCAGTCCTCAGAGTGTTGGAGTCCGCCTCCAAGACTTGGGTGGGTCAGTGACCATGCCTCTGCTGGCAGGCAGGCCTTTGTTGACAGGAAACAATCAAAATCAACATATTCTATTCAAGTGCAAGCGCCTATTGTGTGGTCTCCAGGAGGCTGCCAGCCAGTCTGCCTTCTATCAATCAAGAGGTCATGTGAGATTCTGACTCCTGGTGTGAATCTCTGGAGGTGAGAGGTTTCCCAGCCTTTGGCCTGTTAATTAAATCAGATTGTCTTCTGGGAACAGCATGTGGTTAAGATTTTAATTAACTCCCAGCCTTTGATGTAAAGGCCTCTCCTGCAACTCCTGACATGCAGTTTCCATGTCAGAGTTTAGACCGCTAGCGCCGCCTTGAGGATTTTGTTGGTACTGCATCCATTTTTGGGATCTTTCTTGGATTAATGCATTCCAAACAGGAATGGTTCTTACATGGTAGTAAATAATCCTTGCTTAACATTGTTTTGATGGGGCTCCTTACAGTAAAATGGTTATGTGGAACCCCACAAAAGGGTTGAATCTTTAAAGTGGTCCGATGAGCCAAGATTTCAGCAACTTTTTGACATCAGTAACAGTGGATTTTGTTATCAAAGATCTTTCTTTACACTGGTGGGTGGCAAGTTCGGTAACCATTTTGGTGTGCGCACAAACTGCGTGGTTCTCCTGGATTCTGGCGCACATGTGGGCTTTTTGGCCATCTTGGATTTTCTAAGCCCACAGCACCAAATGTTGCAGCATGATAGCTCAAACATGGGTCAGGACACCCAACAAAGCCCCCCCACACGGCTGCACTTTGAATTTGAGTCGATGGGGAGTCGGGTGCACAAGGGTTTTGACCCACGCACTGGTATGTCAGCATAATCTTCTTCCAATTCTGCAATGGCACAGTTCAGCATCTCTTCCTCCCTCCAGTTGATCAATCAGTTCTCCTTGCTGGTCCTGATGGGAGGATTGGGCGGTACCCCGGGCCCCTCGGGTCTCTGCTTCCGGTCTCTGGATCGTCCTCCTTGGCCAGTCTCCAGGTTTTCTTTCTCCTAGGACGACAAAGGAAGAGCGGCAATACCTATTCGTGGACATTTCTCCCCCACCATTGATATAGTGGGGTGGCATATAGATTTTAGAACTCAACAGATATGAACATGCACATTTTAAATTAAGCGACAGGAACACATAAACTTGAGAAACACAGAATTTGATAGGCTATATGTAGGATATTTTAGGGCTGGAATTGAATTACTCTGGAGCGGTATCCTCTGGGATTGCAGAGGACTCCTCCAGTTGCTGCAAAGTGTGCCTGGGATGGCAACACTTCAACTGGTTTATGTGGACCCACTTGTTTTCCCCCTCTGCCAAACCGCCTTTGGGGATGCGGATCTTGTAGGCCACAGGGGAGATCTTGTCTATAATTTCAAACGGTCCCTTCCATGTAGGCAAACATTTTCGCTGTTTCGCTTGGTTTCTTTGGAAGTTGTATAAATAGACCCGGTCCCCCACCTGATATTCCTTCCTGGAAGTTTTCAGGTCATAGTGGGTCGTCATGCTATCAGCTGATCTTTCTAGATTCCGCTGAGCATAGGCAAAAGCATGCTGAAGGTGTTTCCTTAAATTCTCCACATACTCATGAGTTGTGGAGGCATTTATCAACGTTTGCTCTTGGGTTCTGTAGAGCAAATGCTGAGGAAGCACCATCTTGCGTCCAGTCATCAATTCAAATGGTGACATTTTGGTTGCAGATGAAGGGGTAGATCTGATGGTCATTAGGACCAGAGGTAATCGGATATCCCAACTTGGCCCAGAATCTGCCACAAACTTTTTTAAGATGCTCACAATTGTCCGGTTGTAACGTTCCACTGCTCCAGAAGAAGCTGGCCGGTAAGCAATATGTAACTTTCTTTTGACCCCCAGTATCTCCCACATCTTTGTCATTACTTCACTGGTGAAGTGGCTACCCCTGTCTGACTCAATCCTTTGAGGTAGACCAAAACGGGAAAAGATGTGGTTAATCATCAGGGCAGCTGCTGTTTCTGCCTTGCAGTTTGGGGCTGGGAGACATTCCACCCACTTGGTAAACAAGCATGTAACGGTCAACATGTACTTGTTTCCCCTAGAGGAGCGGATTACAGGGCCTACAAAGTCGATTTGCAAATCTGACCATGGCAGTGTCATCCCTCTGTTTTGGAGGGGTGCACGGTGCGTGAGGGATGATGGCTGAAATTGTGCACACACAAGACACCCCTTCAAGTATTGGTCAAGGTCCTGCCCCATGTGTGGCCAGTATGCAACCTCTCTTAAGATTTCCAGTGTTGTGTGAAACCCCCTATGACCGGCGGTGGCTGCATCATGGGCGTGACTTAACATCAGGCTTCGGAATGAGGTAGGAACCACCCACTGATCGTGGCCAGCTTTGGATTTCCTTACCAGCAAACCGTCTTGGATTCTGAACATTTTTGGACATTTCATCAACACTCTTAGGTCCTCTTTCCCAATGTAATCGGTATCCGTCAGGGGAGAGTTCTCAGGTTCCTCAAGGTGTTGGTAAAACTTACCAATAATTGGATCCCCCTTCTGAGCTGTAATTAAATCAGCATCAGGGGTCTCCTTACTCCATTGTGCAGCTGAAAGATCATTATGAGCATTTGTCTGGGACCTAGTGATAGCAGTGACCTGGATTCCCCCAACAGGGACTCTATTTCGATTAGATCCCCTTGGATGGCCCCGGTTTTGGCCAGCTGATCAGCTAAGTCATTTCCAGTTTTGTCTGGTCCCTCTACTTTGGAATGACCCTTGATCTTTTTCCAGTAGATGGTCATCCCATTCGATGTGACCAGATCATCAATGTTTTGGATTAACTTCCCATGTTTCAAGGGTTTGTTATTAGCACATAACATGCCTCTGGTTTTCCAATTAACCAGGTGCTCCACAAACCCGTTCCGTACATAATCAGAATCTGTGATTATGACCAGTTCGTGGAGTTGATGTTGGACAGCAGTGAGGATGGCTTGATGCACAGCCATCAATTCTGCCACCTGACTACTTCGGGGACCAATTTTGTATCCAGCGGAAGGTTCTAGGGACTCATTCACCCATGCATTCCCTACGCCGGCCACCAGTTCTTTCTCCCCGTTGTTGTCAACATGGTAAGAGCATCCATCCACATAGACAGTGGGCATTCCCTCACACTTGTCTTCTTCAAAGACTTTGTGTGGGGAATTAAGGTATGCCTCCGTGTTGTCCTTGATTTTTAGACTTTCGTCCTCGAGACAGTTTTCTCTATCACAATCATGCAAGTTATCCAGACCTTTCGCGAGGGGACTCTTCTTGTTTTGGCCATATCTGACCTCCACAGGAAAGCCTTGCATTGACAGAATCCAGGAAGTAATTCGGGAATTACTCACATTCCGGCCCGGATTCTGTCACTTTGGAGATATTGCAGAGGCTGGTGTGGAGTCTCCACTATGATGTGTTCCCGATGGATAAACGGGCGGTAATTCTTCAATGCCCACACCGTTGCCAGGAGTGCCTTCTCACAATCGTTGAATTTTTCCTCCACAGAGGATAAAGTTTTGCTCGCATAGGAGATTACTTTATTGACCTTGTCATGCTTTTGGTATAATACTGCCATCAAGCACGTATTAGAGAACCCTGTCTCCAGGAAGAACTCCTTGTTTCTGACAGGGTAAGCTAGGCAGGGCGCTTGTGAGAGGCTTCTTTTGAGTTGTCTTACTGCCTCGGCTTGTTCTGGACCCCATTCCCACTTGACCCCCCCCTTTCAGGAGATGAATCAGGGGTCTGGTGATCTCTGCGTAGCCCTCAATGAACTTTCTGCTGTAATTAGTCAGTCCAAGGAGCCTCCTTAGTTCCAGCAGAGTTGTGGGGTCTTTCAGTTTCTGAAGTGCTTCCACTTTCTTTTCCTGGGGACAGAGACCCTTAGGAGTAATCTCATGCCCCAAGAAATTAACACGGGTTCTACACCACTGTGCTTTCTGAAAGGAAAGTTTTGCTCCAGCGGCCCTCAACTGGGTCAGAACATAACGGATCTCCGCTATGTGTTCTTCCACAGATGAACTTTTGATGAGGACATCATCTACATAAGCCAGGTTACCCCTTGCACCCAGGTCGGGCATGGCCTTGTGTCGGAAAATGTTGAATTCATTGCCGGAGTTGAGGTATCCGAAGGGAGTCCGGGTCCATGTGTACTGCTGGCCCCAAAGGTAAAAGCCAGCTTGTATTGGTCCTCCCTACTGACAGGCACAGTCCAGTATCCATTGGTCAGGTCTATTGCAGTGAATACCTGTGACCCCTGGATCTGGGCCAGCCCTTGGTCAATGTAGGGCAGAGGCCATCGGAAAGTATGGACCCATTTGTTGAGCTCCCTGAGGCCGGCGCAGAGTCTCCACTGGCCATTTGGCTTCAATATTCCCAGCACCGGATTATTGAAAGTGCTGTGGACTGGACGGATTATTCCCCGGGACTCCAGGTTCTTAATTATTTCAGTAAGGGACTCCATGGATGCGAGAGGCAAACGATATTGCTTCACAAACACTTGAGTCATTCCAGGGTCCGTGGGAATTGTTGTTGTGTGGATGTCGGTGCGACCACAGTTATATGAGTCTACCGCAAAGAGATCTTGGAAATCCAAGAAAACTTGTTTCAACTTTTGCTTCTGTTCCAGAGTCACACAGGCATCAGCTAGGTTGACTCTCTCTTCCACCATCTGCCTGAAGCCTGGAAAGACTTCTGGTTTGGCTTTCTCAGCGGCCTCCTCCAGCTGGGTGGAGAAGTCCCTGGTCAGAGTGCTGATTTGGACTGGAGGCCTCAGGTGGGAAAGGCAACCCTCATGGACCTGGAAAATCACCTCATCCCTCCTGAAGTTACAAGTCACATCTTCCTTACCATAGGGGCAGGAAGTGTACACCAGGAAGTTCCCCCTATGCCGGGTAAAAATCCTGTCTGGTGTTGTTTTGTCATCACTGTCACTGTCAAAACAGTCCTTGGGGATTGGTCCTAACAGTTCATTTCCTAGATCAATGGAGAAATGTCGGTCATCAACTGCCATTCCAATAATGGTGCCTGCGGCTAGAGTAATACTCTTTAAGTCGCTGTTATCCACCTCTATTAGAATGGTGTCATGTTCTATGTTGACTAATGGAGTTGGGGTTACCCCCGACCCTTGCTGTTGGAGAGAAGCATTTAGATGTATGTAAGCATCAGGGTTTTTCAAATGTTGTCCTGTTTTAACTTTCACTTCCAGGGAGAATTGTCGGGTCCTTTCTGTGATGGTGACTTCCTCTTTGATCTGAATTTCAACTGCATAAGGTAGCAATTGAGCTGACCTAAATGCTTTTTCTGGATCATCAAAGCCCATGGGATTATCTGCTAATCG
Source organism: Ambystoma mexicanum (assembly GCF_040938575.1). Taxonomy (NCBI): domain Eukaryota; kingdom Metazoa; phylum Chordata; class Amphibia; order Caudata; family Ambystomatidae; genus Ambystoma; species Ambystoma mexicanum. Next base: position 1,191,877,985 of record NC_090921.1, on the reverse strand, counting down.
GGACCAAGCTTTGAAGTTTATTAGGTCCAAACTAATGGCAAAGTGATTGAGAATGTCACTGCCTAAGTACAAGGCGGCAGTGACTTCTCGCACGACCCAACAATTATGGACTATGCTCTTGTTGCCAATGGAGATTTTGAGCATACACCTGCTTGGCAGGAGATGTTTGGAATTAGGTGCTTCCAGGTCCATTTCCCATTTGTCTATCAGTTTGAATGTGGGAATGGCTGGATCTTTTGGGAGTTGTCGGAACATGGTTTCGCTGATGAAGCTCTTACCGTTGTTCACACACACTCGGGCGAGAACAGAGTCCTTCCCCTCATTTAACTGAACAGGGATGAACAACTGCTCTCCAATTTGCTGAATATCATCCAGGCTCTGAGCTGATTTCACATCTTTCTGGACTATAGGAGTGGGAGTTTCCGATTGTGGATTAGTAAAGAATTTCAGGGTGTTTCCTTCCAGTGTGGAATACCACCTTAAACTGGAAGGAAGGTTGATTTTCAGAAATAGAGAGGACCCCCCATCACCAGTCTGTTGTCCTACTGCTATTACTGTCACGTCTGGAGTTTGGTTGTTCCGGAAATGAAAATCTACTTGGTCAGATTTTTGTTCAACCATGTGGCAGGTGCCGTTTAAACTAACATGGTTGACACTCTGTTTTCATTTTATTGGTCGGCTAGTCTGGGTCCAGAGGACCTTGTTTACACAATCTATTAGGGGTGACAACCCTCTCAGGAGATAATTCCCTAGTAAACAAGGGGTGCCCTCTGGAGTCACTACTATGACTGGGTGTTTCACCTTGTGTCGCCCAATTTTAATGTCCAAGTCTGCAGTCCCCTCAACGGGAATTTCCTTCCCGTCAAAGTTCTGCAGTTGTCCAGGAAGAGAGGTGAGAGGAATACGGTAATTCTCCCCCTTCCGGCATTTAGTTCCTCAAAGGCCCTTTTGGACAGAAGGGTAGCTTGGGATCCAGTGTCCACCAGTGCCACAATTGTACCCTGCCCCTGTACTTGTACCGGGGCATAGTATCTTCCCTCCTTCTCCTCAAGGGGGCACAGATAATGCACATTTTTGGACAACTGGCGGGCTAACTTTCTGGTTTTGGACATGGCGAGAGAAGAGATTTGGCCAGAATTCTGTGGAGAGTCTTGGGAATCTGAAAGAAAAAGTTGGCAACTGGAGATCAGAGCCATTGTGGGTTCCCCTGGTTCCGGTTCTGGGCCGCCCCCCCTTTCTTGGAGGCAGTTACCAGGATGGGTTTGAACCAGGGGATTTCGGTATTGTGGGTTCTGGGATGAGATGATGGGCGGCGGTAGCTCAGTCTCCATATCTCCCCAGTCTGGATTGGAATCCCTTGGGACCCATTTTTCCTTGGGAGGAGTTCCCCCATCTCTGAAGGAGAAGATCCTTTCCCCAGGTTCCTCTGAGGATCCCTCTCCCTCAAATTGGAAGATCTGTACCTCCTCCACAATGTGGGTCTGTTTGTGTCCTTTGTTTCTCCTACCCCCCCTCTGCTCCTTGGGAGGCAGGCTTTCAGGGGTAGGAGATTTTGTTTCCGGTTCCTGGTTTTCCAGGGGCTGTTCACAAGTTGGGAAGGAAGCTTCCTCCAAGGCTTTACACCCCCCTTCCCTTTGTGCCTCCTCCATGGGAACCGGTGTGTTATCGGGGTGCTGCCCCCGTCATTGTTCTGGAGCACCAGGTCCAGAGTTTGGGGCATTCTGCGGTGGCATGCTCATCTGAGGGTTCTGTTGAGCCCTCAGTATGTGACCCAGATCCCGTGCCATATTTTGGACCTGGCGCTCTAACTGGGAAACCCGCTCAGGCTGATACGGGGCTCTATTTTCTCCCCTGGGCTGATCCCGGGAAGGGTAACTATCCCTTCTCTGGTAGTACCCCTGGTTGGGAAGATTTTGGTACCCCTCCACCCTTGGCCTCCCCTCTTCCAGATTAGGTTGTCTGGGCTCAGGGAATTAGGGAAAGAAGGATGGATGATTTTGGGGCTGGAAATTGGGTGGATACCTGGGGAAAAAGTTCTGCCCAGGATTTGGAGAATTTCTTCCCTCCTGTGGGAAGTTGGGAGGGAAGTTCCCTGGGTTAGGATAACCCAGGATTGGTCAGTTTCCCTTATAGCGGGGACTTACATAGTCAGGGGAGCGGGGGACCCCATTTGTGGGACTACCTCCTCGACTCCCTGTCTGTGACTGGCCCGAGGGCCTTCTGGGCTGTGAATTATTTGGTTCAGGCAGGTTTTTAGGCCCTCCCATCTCCAAATCTAAAACGGGGGCAACCTTTACCTCTGCCACCTTGGCAGCAGCAGGGGTGCTGTTGGTTTTGGGGTTTTTCGGCGCATTATTTTTATTTTCGAAAGGCTTCTGCACCTCATAGATCCGGGTAGCCTGTTCAATGACCCAGTCTAAAGATCTTTTCTCATGAAAATCCTCCCCACATTGCAAATTGTAGGCTGCCTTGCGAGCCTCTTGGGGATTTCTGTGCACAGAAAAATGTTTCAAGATGGCCGCCCTATAGGTGGACCACCTTGAATGATTTTGGTCCTCCAGCCCCGCAAAGAAACTGGAGTACTCTGGGGAGAATGTCCACTTTACATACTGAATACAGCTTTGGCTGTCCTTCAAATGAAAGGTCTCCATCATTTGCTCATAGAGCTCCAAGTGTTCCCAAACAGAATACTTGGCGTTCTTATGATAAGGCGTGATGACACTCCTGATTGCCTTAATCTGTTTCAATGGGACCTTAAGCAAGGCCCTTTTTGCCTTATTGGCCTTTTTGGTTCGGGTAACCCTGGTCCATTCATCCTCTGACTCAGAGGCACTGCTCCCAGAGGTTCCTGTCTGATCTTCCAGGTTTTCCTGGATTCTGCGAGCCTGGGAGTGGCTGCCAGAATGTGGGGACCTGGTCTCCTGTGTCCTGTACCGTTCAGAGAAGTCTTCAGATTCCTCTTTGCTGCCAGCATTTGATGGGTACCCCCCCCACTGACCTAACTGGGCAGAGGTTTTCAGGATGCCCTTAATGGGCCTACTCTCCTGGGGTTCCCCATTAAATTGAACTGTGCTTGGGTGCCCATACCCAGATGCCCGCCCATCCATTCCTGGGAGGTACTTGCCTATGAGCCCCATGCTTCTGGCTGGATAGTAATCTGCAATCCCTGTGGCCCGGTGCTCATGTGCGCCAGGGGACATGGGGGTGGCAGAGTCCAGGGACTGAGAGAGATAAAGACCTCTGGTACTAGGGCTCCTGAGGTTATGCTCAGGAGTTTCCCTTTCCCAGCAAACCTGGTCTCTATCCGCCCCTGCTCCCTGTTGCAATGATAGAGCCTGCACCTTCAGTTCCTCAGTTAAGGCCTTACTAGACTCTATCAGTCTCTCCTGCATCGCTACCTGTTGTTGGAGCCTATCATTGTGCTGGCAGAGAGCCTCATTCTCTCTCTGCGTTTCCTGATTGGTCCTGGAGCACTGGGCCAGTCTTTGCTGCAGGAGGGTCACCTCCCGAGTCCCATCCCTACTGGCCTGCTCCTGTCTTGCCAGAGCCTCCTCCACCCTCCTGGTGTGCTCTAGCAAGTCCTGGTGTTCTTTTTGGAGGTCACCCAGTCCCTGGTGGGCCAGGTGATTGTCTTCCATTTTTCATTTTAAGTGGCAGACTTCCTGGCCTAAGGTGTCCCTTTCCTGACTAAGAGTCTGCATCTGTGCCGTCAGGTCGTCCCTTTGCCTTTGGAAGGCACCAGCTTTCTGGCGCTCCTGATCAAACTCTACCTGGGCATCCAGGTCGTTCAGGATCAGTTTATTGCTCTCTTCTTTCTCTCTGTCTAGTTGGATTTGCAGGGTGGCTACCTGCTCTGTGCATGCCCTGTTGAAATTGATCTGTTGCTCCAGCTTTTTCTGGCTCTGCAGTAGGGAATCCAAACTGTCTTGGCGTTCCTTCTGCAAGGCCAGAATTCTGGTATCCTGGTCTGTCTTTTCCTGTTGCAGTATATCCATGTCCTCTTTTATTTTAATGATATACTGCCTACTCTCATTTTCTGACTCCTGGCTCCTCTGCAGCCTCTGCTCAGAAGAGTCCAGATCAGATTGGGCCTTCTGTAATGCCAGCAGTTGCCTACTCGCCAGATCTTGGCCTTCAGCACATTTGTCCTGCATGGCTCCCATATGTAAATATAAATATGCCGCTACCCTGGCAATCTTGTTGTGCTCATCCTTGGCCTTAGGGGACATATATAGTTCACTCAGGGCCACATGTAAGGGACCCTGGTCTCTCCATCTATCTGACCCTGTTTCAGTGATCTGGGGTGCGATTGCCTGCAACCAGACCGTCTGGTCCTGATGCGTCCACTCCCCTCTCACAAATAGCTTATGTAAGAAGTGCTCTCTGGTTATTTTCATATCTACCAAGGTCGTCATTCTGGAATTTGAGTTCCTTCCTGACTTACAGAAGTTTGTATTTTATTTTTGCAAAATAGACCTTTTCCTTAGAGCGTTCCTTTGAGGAGTGCTTTACAGCGTAACAGAGCGTGGTGATCCGACCGGATATGTGTATCTGGTCAGCTGGCACACTGTATTAAACTGCAAAAGTGATAGATCTAACCCAGACGTCCGGCTCGAGCCCCCAATTTGTAAGAGGATTCAATTCAACACTACAGCTAAGTCAATGCCTAGTCTGGGATACTGAATGGAAACCCTTATTGATATATCTTTATGTCCAGTTCATGAGTTCTGGATGACTACCCCTATATAACACCCCTCTCTTGGAATCCCCCTGACCCCACTGAGCCAAGAAGTAGTTCTGTTTTGCAAGATTAAAAGGTTTATTTGAGAAAAATTAAACAATATATATATATCACACTTTTATGATAAATTAATAATTAATATCACACTTCAGAACATGAGCAGTTAACAACAATGGGTAATGTTCTACTAACAAACTGATTGGGTTACTCAGAAGTAGTATAAAGGATGAGGTAGCACGCATGGGAATAGGAACAGAAGAATAAGGTGGTAGAGAATGCTTTATCTAGTTTCAGATGGATGCAATGTTGAATGAAAATGCAATACAGAAAATACTCAATATGATTTCAACAAAACAATGTAATCACTTTTCTCTGGCAATCCACTCCCCCCCCTTATGCAATGTAAGGAAATGAAGAGGAGAGCACACAGTTCTTAGAAATGCAATCAAATGTAATTCAGTTCACCCCAGCAAGCTTAGAATACAGAAGTTTGAAACACAAGCCCAAAATGCTTTTATATGTGCTGGCAATGAAGTGAGGAATATGCTGGAAATGGTTTTAATTCCCTTCAGGAGGTTCAGGGTGAGTGGTATCTAGTTAATATGAGTTCAGGCTCACTCTAGCAATGATTCAGGGATGGTTCTTAAGAGGCAAACGAAATTTAGCGGTTCAGGCAAAAGCAGCTATCTTTTTAAAAGTAAAGAAATCGGGCCAAATCACAAATCGCGGCAAAATTTGCGAATGCGTGAATCGTGATTGCGGAGAGAGTGTAAGGAGTAGGAAGTCGGTTCTAGGCTTGTTGGAAAGGTAAGATTCTAAGCTTTCAGACGAAAGTTAAACCAAGTTCCTAGCCCAAACGGTTATGGAGTTATGAACGATTTTGTGAAGGTTGTTTTTTGGATTTGAAATTTTAAAAGTTCAAAGCGACAGGTTACAGCTTGCAGCTAGAAAATGACAGGTGACAGCTTTTAAAAATGACAGGTGACAACTTCTAGGAGGCAGTTCTGGTTAGATTAAAATAGTTTGGATTAGATTATTTTAACTAAGAGATTGGTTCTGCACAGTTCTGCTAGGTTCTCACAATATATTTTTGAACTAGGCCTCGCCACGGATCTGGTCAGGTTTTGGACTGGACTCGGTTCTGGCCTCGGCACTTCACAGTGGGTCAGCTCTGCTCTGCTGGTCTAGCCTCTCTGGATTCTGAATGTAACACTGCTTTCTGGATACTGCTACAGGTTCTGGAGATTGATGGATTTGAAGTCTGGATCTCTGGATGTGAAGTCGTCGGTCAGCATGCTCCGCAGCAAATGGAATTGAATGTCTCTACCTGTCCCAGCAGTCTCTTTTTATGTGTTTTGAAAGTGGGTGTGTGCCTGGGCCTAGCTAAGCCTGCCCCTTTCTACTTGTCATTGGACCAATTCTCCCCTCTCCCATGATTGGGGGAAGGAAATGTGAGTCAGAGTGATGCTGTAGGTTTTATGGGTCAGAGGATCCTCCCCTGGTCAGTTTGCCCACAAATCTATATTTGATTCAAATACAGATTGCACAGATACACAGTTGTTTAAAATTACATGCACCCATCACATATCACATGAGGTATACTCTGTTCAAACTCTGCTCTTCCTGAGAGCTTGCATTCAAAAATGGCAACTTATTTTCGATTTTAGTGGGTTATGCAACCTTGGTTCTTCATTAAAAGTTATACACATATACACAGGCTGTCCATACCTACTCCAGTAAATTCCCATATCTCTAGCTTAAACACAGAGTATGTGGTGTCAATAAATAGCAGGGTTTTGCCCCAGAACATCACACAAATTGGAGTTTGGGCTTGAATCGAAGGTACATTTTTTAAATTAAGGCTCTCAAAGTTATACATTCCTGTCATTTGATTACAAAGAGTTATCAGTATTTCTGTAAAATATAGATTTTGCTTTCAATTCAGTTCTCAGAGTGTTGGAGTCCGCCTCCAAGACTTGGGTGGGTCAGTGACCATGCCTCTGCTGGCAGGCAGGCCTTTGTTGACAGGAAACAATCAAAATCAACATATTCTATTCAAGTGCTAGAGCCTATTGTGTGGTCTCCAGGAGGCTGCCAGCCAGTCTACCTTCTATCAATCAAGAGGTCATGTGAGATTCTGACTCCTGGTGTGAATCTCTGGAGGTGAGAGGTTTCCCAGCCTTTGGCCTGTTAATTAAATCAGATTGTCTTCTGGGAACAGCATGTAGTTAAGATTTTAATTAACTCCCAGCCTTTGATGTAAAGGCCTCTCCTGCAACTCCTGACATGCAGTTTCCCTGTCAGAGTTTAGACCGCTAGCGCCGCCTTGAGGATTTTGTTGGTACTGCATCCATTTTTGGGATCTTTCTTGGATTAATGCATTCCAAACAGGAATGGTTCTTACATGGTTCTTACATGGTAGTAAATAATCCTTTCTTAACATTGTTTTGATGGGGCTCCTTACAGTAAAGTGGTCCGATGAGCCACGATTTCAGCAACTTTTTGACATCAGTAACAGTGGATTTTGTTATCAAAGATCTTTCTTTACACTGGTGGGTGGCAAGTTAGGTAACCATTTTGGTGTGCACACAAACTGCGTGGTTCTCCTGGATTCTGGCGCACATGTGGGCTTTTTGGTCATCTTGGATTTTCTAAGCCCACAGCACCAAATGTTGCAGCATGATAGCTCAAACGTGGGTCAGGACACCCAACAGGGTGACTGCTACACATCAGTCTCGGTGTTGAACCTTCTCCTTCCTTTGTTTTGTTATATATTGAGGTCTTGTGCCAGGACCTTAGTTCCTCCCCCGCACCTAAAATTGAATTGATATTTGTCCTTGATTCATTCTCGTTAATTATTAATCAGATTAGGAGTGCACACATTTTTGTATTCTCTTGTTTATGTTTCACTAGTCTCCTAGTGTGGCACAATCAATTGGTTGCACCCATTTTATTTAAATATACATCCTATAGGGATGTCATTTTCTAAGATCAATGAGCTAACAGATAAAAAGGCAACCACCCTAGCCTTTAGCTCAGGGGAAGCTAATCGGATTCTTTCACTCATTAAAGACACAGGCAACACTTTACAAGATAAGGATAACCCAGGAAAATTGATCTTTAAACTAGAGAAAATAATTAGACGCGAAATTTCTCAAAAACTTCATGCCAGTACCCTGGTGGAATACTATAAATCTCAAAAAATACCAAGGGGCCCCAGGGTCTATTTGAGACCTACTCTCTTCAGTGACAACAAAGCTTTTGTAGCCAGATGGGACCAAATCCTTAACAAGTGCTCTCTTGACTTGATCCTTCTCACCATAGAAGTGCTCTCTAAATCACTTACCACTATTGATACGGACATCACAACTTTGAAAGACCAACTCTCTAAATTTAAAACACCTCAAGAATTATCCGACTTATTAGATGACATCAACTCAAAATTGGCAAACTACAAATCAGAAATAGAACAAAGAAAATTGTGAAAATTCAAGCGTGACACATTCGATTACCTGAATGATATAGTTTATAACTGGCAGGAATTTTACCTTCAGAGGAACGCTAATCGGTCGTGACCAAGACAGGACGGTTCACCAAACTCAGGTAACAGCAGTGACAGCAGTATTGGTGAACCAATTGAAATTTTAGAGCTCCACAACAACCGAGGTCAACTCCAAACACCGAAGATACCACTCCAATTAATAACTCAACACCACAAGCCACTGAGGAACCCTCAAATTCGGGGTTTTTGTAGGCACAAGAGAAAAAACAGGAGAGGTAACAAAAAAACAACCAAGAAAAAAGAACAAATAGACACAGTGAATTTAGTAGTGAACATCTCGAGTAAAATATTATCCAGTGGTAAATTGAACATATTGAACAAAGGTTTATCCTTTGTCCCGACCTGCAACACTACCTTCTTTGAGGAGAAAGTCTGCCTTCATCGCCTCTTAAGGAAAATCAGACTAAAAATCTTTTTTGACACACAACCACCTATGGAATCACATCATTCTGTTCATGATCCATTGGAAATGCGTCCGAAATGTTCCTTTGATCCCCAGATACAAAATTCAGTGTTAAATCTTTTTGAGAAGAATGTCCTCTATGACTTGAACAAAATTAACTACAGAAAAAATTCCCCAATGAATATTAAAAACTGTCAGGATGAATCCCTTACCATTAAACCTGCAGACAAGGGAGGAGCCATCGTGGTGATGGACACCTCGTTCTACAATAAAAAATGCTTGGCCTTACTGAGTGATGAAGGCACCTATATGAAATTGGTCAATGACCCTATCATGAAAATTAAATCTCTTATTATTAGAACTTTAGAGAAAGCAAAATAAAATCAGTGGATTAGTGGTAAAACATCTGAATATATAATCAATAAATTTCCCATTACTCCAGTCTTCTATGGATTGCCTAAAATCCATAAGGACTGTGCAAATCCACCATTAAGACCTATTGTGGCAGGCACCGAGAGTATATTTGACCCCCTTGCTGTATATGTTGACATGTTACTCCAACCCCTTGTCCAAGCTACACCTACTTACCTGAAAGATACCACAGACTTCCTTAATTGTTTGAAGGAAATCACGGCTATCAGCACAGACTGTATTCTTTTCAGCCTAGATGTCTGTAGCCTGTATACATCTATAACACATGCAGAGGGCATTGAAGCAGTAGAATGGCTCCTCCTCAATACAACAAACCTCAGAGGTGAGGCTGAATTCATAATTGAATTACTCAACATCCTACTGTATAATAGTTATTTCCGTTTTTTAGGGAAATACTATTTGCAAGCCTCAGGAACCTCCATGGGATCGTCCATGGCACCAATGTATGCCAATACCTTTATGTTTAAATTTGAGAGCGACTTCATACTAGAACATCCAAAATGGTCGACATACATATTAATTTGGAAACGTTTCATTGACGACATATTTGGGATATGGTGTGGAACTCATGAAGAATTACAGTCATTTTTTAGCTACCTTAACTCAGTCCACTCGAGAATCAAATTCACGATGGAGATTGGTGATCCATGCCTCTATTTTTTGGATGTTAACTTGAAGATTGAAAATGACAATATTACAACCAATATTTACCATAAACCCACTGATGCTAATAATCTATTACATTTTTCAAGTTTTCACCCAAACGCCATGCTCCAAAGCCTCCCATACAGCCAAATTCTCAGGCTCAGAACAAGATGGATTGGACACTGAGTGTTCTAAACTAATTGAAAAATTCAAACAAAGAGGCTACCCAGATACAGTACTCAATGAGGCAAAGACTAGATCACGAAGCGTGACAAGAACGGACCTATTACAACCAAAATCACGCAACAAGGATGTTCCCTTATTGTCTATATCCAAATTTTCTTGCCAAAGTTTCCAAATTGGTAAAAGTATCAAGAAACATTGGCCAATTCTACACAATGACTCATCACTGTTGAGATTGTTCCCTAAAGCGCCGATGATGTGTTTTAAAAGGGGTAAAAATCTGAGGGATAAACTTATCAAAGCGGAGAGGCCATTGAAAGAAAACCAACGTTTTCTGGCCACTCGGAAAAAAGGCACATACCCCTTGTCTTAACTGCACACATTGTAATAACATCACCAAGGGGAACTTGCTTTCCCATCCACAAACAGGAAAGAAAATCAAGATTCATGACTACTCAACTTGCATGACTCCAGGTGTCATCTATACCATCAAATGCCCCTGCGGTAAACTGTATGTAGGTCAAAATACTAGACCAGCCAAGGAACGTTGGTCAGAGCATAAGTCTAACATAAGATGCAATAGCTTACGATCTCCAGTGGCTAGACATTTTAATTTTGAGCATCACACCATTGTTCAAATCAGATTTCAAATCCTTGAAGTTGTAAAAAAAAAAACAAAGAGGTGGTGATTATCACTCCATGCTCCTCAGGAGAGAACTTTTTTGGATTAATTACTTGGACAGTGTATACCCCAAGAGTTTGAATGAAGAACATTCACTTAATTGCTTTATATAGGGTATTACCTGTTTTTTGACAAAAATGATGTACATTACATTGATTTTAAATTGTTTTTGTGTCTATTTCTTTATTAGGTTCTTGTCACACAGGGTACTGATTAGGATGTTTTTGTTAAATTGCCTGTACAAATTGTATTTTTCTATTTGTAAAATAATTATCCATTTCAAAATGTTATATATTCCACAGCATCTATAAGACTTATTTGCATTCTGTGCTAGCGGACTAATGAGCTATGTACCTGGCTAAATTATCTATTTACATTTCTAGACATTTTATTAGTACACTAATCTTTAAAAATGTCTATCCATCTATATGGATTAATGTGAGTTTAATTTGAAATTGAGTATGTTAGTTTGTGTGGTGGTGGCCCCATGGACCCCTTCAGCCGTTTAAACCCAAATTTACACCGTGTTTTCGCGGTTCTCTGCGTTTCGTTCATTTTTAGATTTACCTTTCACCTGATCTTCTAGTTGCCTCTTGTTGATCTTATTACATATTCTTGCCTTCTTTCGCTTCGGTAATACTTGTTACTAGTCTTTTTAATCACTATCTGGTTATTTGCGGTAATTCGCGCTTACCTAATAGCACTCTTACCTTAACATTTTCGTGTTTTCAGACATTTAAATATGGCGGACAGGCTTTCCATTCTGGAAGTTGCTGTCCATACATTGGTTTCTACCACCCTAAGCCCCGTGATTGGACAATCAGATGCACCTACACGACGTGCTGGTTGTTCATTAGGGCCCAGCACGTTACCATGGTAACATCCGCCGATGCCTTGTTGCGAAGTCAGCTTCACTTTCCTGACCGCACGGCTTCAGGTAAGAGCTATCGCTACTACGATAGATAGAGATCCCCATATGGAGACGTTATTCTTCACATTTTCTGGACGTGCAGATTTAGAATACCTCTTTACTTCATTCTACACTTTCCTCCTACAGTGTGGAGACCATTTCACTGCTCGTTGCCCTATTCTAATGACAGAGAGTTCCTGTACTCCGTATCCACAATATGGTTTTTCTGGCTCACAGCCCGGTTCTTGACCTATCTATACCTGACTTGTTTTGGCTTCATTTTCTAGGTTTGTATTTTATCTAGTATTCTATTTAGCATCCTAAATTAGCTTCCTGCGATTTCATGCTCTTTACGTTTACTTTAATAGGTATAAGACCAAGTTGACATTTCTGTCTTCATAATTCATTTTTTTATAATTCGTTTTTTGACCAGACATTATGGCTAGTCTTTCAGCTCCTGGGGGAGTGACTTATGTAAACTAGAATATACCTTTTGAGATATTGCTTAAGGTTTCACGCAATTATAACCTCTCAGCCGCTTTATACTACATTTGCTATTGTTTCAGATTGAGCTATTAGGAACTATTGACTTTGTCAATCAACACCGAGACTGATGTGTAGCAGTCACCCGCATCTCGACGCACGCACCTACAGCCCCTCCGTTTTTGGAGTGGCTGTCATTGTATTTTCTTCATCACTCTCTTTAAACTATCAGGTAAATCATATGTTCATTTCTACTATTTTTTTCCTATCTTAATGTTACCATTGGGGTTGGATGATTGGGGCGACTTTGAGACCTCCACCCACACAGAGCTTAAGCCCGTCTTTAGGGCCATCGCTGGCTAACTATGATATCTAGGATATAAACCACTTCAAGTTGTACCGTACTCATTGGGAATGTATGTAATACCAGTCATAGTGAACGTTAATACCAGTGCATGATTAAGTATCCATGGTCTGTAAATAATGTCAGATACGAACCATTGTTTCTTATAAAATTGTAAATTACTAATCCTTGAACATGCATGTGCAAATATAATGTGTCTATATACCATTTGTATACTTATTTTTACACACTTGTTTTATAGTCTGTTTAGGCCTGAGAAGAAGAGGCTCTTATCCTCGAAACGCGTTGCCAACTGAAAAACAGACTACTAACAACATTTCATCACATTGTTGTTTTTTTTGCAAGAAGATTGTGATTATTTTCACTTGTGTTTCCTTTGAAAAGAGATATCGGTTGTTTGGAACCTCATACAAAATATACACATTGTTGTGTTCTACAAAACTTGCTTTTGACTTTTTATTGTTTACAAATTGAATTAACTGTCTTGAGTTTTCAGTAGTTGGTTTTTCCAACACACTATTGTGTACAGGGGACAGGAGGGTTCAAAGTATGAACCTTCTCCTTCCTTTGTATCATCATGAGCCTACCCTCTGCAACTCGATCCCGTTATTCGCTTGGATACCCCAGCAATTCTCCAATTTCTCAAAGCTCTCAAAACATGGATTTTTCAGCAACACCTGGCAATGGACTAATCCCAAATGTTGCAGAGACTACAACTCACAGTTCTGTTTTACTGTTAAGAAGTGCCAGCCTAAAGGCTGGCTACCCACACCCTGTACAGCGCTCTACTACTCTCGACCTGGGTCTGTGCTTAAACTATCAATAAAAATAAATGTAAAAAGACAGTGCTTTTGTAACAATAGCCACCTCCCATCAGGGTACCAATTACTGGAAACCTTTTGATGCAGTTAGACAAAGGAAGGGAGCACAATTACAATAGTCGAGAATAGAGGTTCCGTCCATAGAGGGTCTCGCCATCTTAGAGTTTGCTAGGGCAACCAAAATTCCTGTTCCCCTCCCTACTTCCTGAAGACCAGGAACTCTTAGTATGATATCAGCCAGCAAAGGACACTTGCTACAGCAAACAGGATCGAGCCCTTAAGAACAGGCTTACTGCAGACCAATCTACTGTAGCATTTTGCCTATACAAGGTGGAGAAGAGAACCCTCGCCTTAGTTGTTTCATCTTTGGGGCACTTTTGAAGGAGAACTCACTGGAACTTGATTTGAAGTACAGTCTACTTCAAAGTCGTCTACCAGAAAAGTAAAGACCAGAGCTCCAAATAAGAGGAAAGCTCTTCTCCCTAACCATCCCAAAGGTCTATAGGGGATGACCACCTGGCAGGACAAAGCCTTCTGCAACTGAAACACTGGTACTCAGGACCCTGCTCACTGGAGTTGGCAGAACCCTGCACATGCTCTCTACAAACTGTCCTGGTTGGGAAGGGCAGAATAAAGGACTTCCCTTGCACCTGAGACCCTGGTCTGGGTCGCCCAGAAACCACAGAATCAAGGAAGCAACCAGTGGCACTCCGTGCATTTCTGAACATCGTCAATGCTGGGTTGGGCACCTACAATGTCGTCCAGGATGGTGCAAGGGAATTGACAGTCCTCGACGCTCATCTCACTGCATCTCTGAATTTCACTTAATGATGAAGCAGCGACATTTCTGCATTTGAAAGTCTTCTAGCATCCCCAACTTGACATCACCTACCTGCTTTCCTGCTTCTTTGAGCTGCAATCTGTTGATGTGTAAGTACCATGATCCTATGTTGAGCCAGTCTAGCCCATTAGCTGATGAAGACACGTCTCTGCTTCCACAACTCGGAGGCTGCAGAGTCTGCCAGCAGTACTAACCAGGCATCACCTTCCATTTCCCAGCGTCTTTCAACTCACAAGCTGTTGTCGTTGGTAGACCAGACTGTGTTGTTGGATCTCCTCACTGCTGCTCAATGACTTGACCCCCCAGCTCTGTACCAAAAGCGACCCGACACTCGCTTCAATGCTCAAAAACCTAAAAGACAAGAAATTAAATGTATTTTAAGTGGGTCTGTCCCCCTGGTCCACCCTAAAGTACCCCCATCACTTTTAGACCCCCTTCTCTACTTTTTGAAAGACATTAATTAACTTTGACATTTTGCTTCGGAAATGTTTGCCTAAGCACCCCTTTCTGTAACCCAGAATGCCAAGTCTGCTTTCTCTGTGTTGCCCCTTACAGGGTTGGTCCAGTAGTGTTTTTAATAGTTGTGTACGTTCTTGTTAGCTTAATTAAAGATCCTATTTTCATGCAACCTTGGTTTTACATTATTTTATTTTGGTACTGCTGTACTATTGTTGGGAGTGCTTCTGTACCAGCTCACGCTTGTCTAACAAAAGCAACGCAGGAGTGATCCCTGTTGGGGCTGTGCCAGTTTCACCTTTATGATTGGGGTTTACTGCTGGTTTAGTAGTAGTGTGGGGCTGAGCTGGTCAATTTGCTAATACTCATTCTGCAGAGTAGTAGTCATTTTATCACAGAAACCCATAAATCAAAAAGCAAACTGCATGGACATGGAACTAATTCCTCTCTAAAAGTGCTAATTGAATTTCCACTTGCGTAAATTCCACCTGTTATGTTATGTTAGGCAGATTTATAAAGCGCACATACACCCGAGGGCACCATGGCGCTGAGAGAGGAGGAGGAACAAAAGAGCAGTGTTTTGAGTGATCATCAAAAAGAGAGATGGTCAGTAGTGGCACGTAGTGCAAACCTGAGTCCGTTGAAGGACCTAGCGGCCACCACAGAAAAGGCACGTCCCCCCCATCCTAGCCAACCTGATACGGGGTACCAATAGCAATGGAGCAGACTGAGATCAGAGGGCATGTGAGGGTATATATTGGGAGAACTTTTCCTGGAGGTATTCAGCTCCTTGTTTATAAAAGGCATGGTGGACAATGCACAGTGATTTCAACAGAATTCTAAGCACATGTGACATGTGAGTACAAGGGGGAGGGCGGGAGACTGCTCTAGCGGCAGCGTTTTGAAGCAGCTGGAGTCTATTTATAATATAGGCAGGTTGGCCCAGATACAGTGAGTTGCAGTAATCGACTGTACTCAAAACTAGAGCCGCAACCACAGGTGCGTGGAATTGGGCAGGGATAAAGGGGTGAACTGTCCTCAATACACGAAGTTTGAAATGGCCAGATTTACTGATAGCAGCAGCCTGATCAACCATAGATAGAGAGGAGGAGAGCTTAACCCCAAGGTTTTTCACAGAAGCGGACGGAAGGGGAAATGGGCCAAGAGAAGAGGGCCAGAGGTCAGGGGTCCAAAACGAGAGGGGACTGGTAGTGCCCACCACCAAGACCTCTGTCTTGTTCCCGTTAAGTTTAAGTGAGCTTAATGCCATCCACGCTCCCAAGTCCTCCAGGTAGCTCCTAAGCCGGGCAGCAGTGTCGAGACGAGTGAGATCAAGATGAATCAACAGCTGGGTGTCATCGGCACAGGAGTAAAATCTAAATCATTGGAAGCGGATGAGAAGGAGGAGGCATCTGATATATATGGTAAAAAGTATAGGGGAGAGTGCAGATCCCTGGGGAACCCCACAGTTAAGCGCTACCGGTTCAGAACAGAAAGGGGGGAGGGAGACGGACTGAGAGCGATAGGTCAGAAAGGCAGAAAACCAGTTTAGGACCTTGTCGGATATCCCAGCTCCCAACAAATGGGAGATAAGTATGGTATGATCGACCATGTCGAAAGCCGCTGATAAATCCAGCAGCAGTACTGCTCCCACTCCACCATGGTCAACCAGGCGAGCAAGGTCGTCGAGTACAGAATTGAGCACTGACTCGGTGCCCCTTCCCGGGCAAAAGCATGATTGAAAGATGTCAAAAGATCTGGAAGATTCCAGGAAGGAGGATACAAGAGGGGAGACAAGGGCCTCCATGACCTTTATCAGTACAGGGAGAAGTGAGATGGGACGAAAACTTCCAAGCATCCCAGGATCAAGAGTGGGCTTTTTTAGCAAAGGTATAACCAGTGCCTGTTTCAGTGGGCTAGGAATAAAGCCCTCAGAAAACGACATGTGGACAGCCGCTTTAATATGGGAAATTACCTCACCTGAGATGTCTTTAAGCAAGGTAAGCGGTATAGGGTCAGCCGGGGAGGCGGATTTAAGGCACTGAATAGCCTCAGAAATGTCACGTTCACAGAACACAAGGAGAGAGGACCAGGTGGACTTAGGCAATGGCAGAGGAGGGGGGCCAGAACAAGAGAAACTTGACTGACCGCCACCGCAATACCATTTCAAATAGTTTCAATCTTAGTCACAAAGAAAAATGACAGAGCGTTGCAAAGGGCTTGAGAAGGTGTAGCACCAGAGCCCGTTGTACTAGGGGCAGATGAGGACTGAACAAGTTAAAATAAAGCCTTGGGCTTGTTGACAGCAGCTTGCACCTTGTCACAAAAAAAGGATTTTTTTGCAGCGCTAATGGCTTTTTGGTAGGTGCACATAGTGCTACAGAAAATGCATTTATCAGCATCAGAGTATTTTGCACGCCATTTCCTCTCAGCACGTCTACAGACGTGTTTGAGGGCTCTGAGATCATCAGTGTACCATGGCTCTGAGGTATGATTCTGAGTTTTACGGAGCTTAAGTGGAGCCAGATGGTCTGCCACTGTAGAAAAGGATTCTCCGAGAGAGCTGAGGGAGCAAGGACTGTGAAGGGTAAACTGGGCACGAAGGGAGGCAGCCAGATCATCGTTGTTGACTTTGCGCCAATTGCGTTTAAGAATGGCAGGTTTGACTGGGTACGCTACGGTGTCCTGCAGCCGAATCAAGAATGAAATTAGAAAGTGGTTGTTCCAAAGAAGAGGGGATAAGGATGAGACCACAATATCAGTATAGGGGCAAAAATAAAATCCAGGACATTGCCGTGTTGGTGCGTAGGTTCCAATACACTTGTCTCTAATGCTGTCCAATGAGATGCTATAATGAGACCATATGCCCCGAGGTGGTGGGCCCACCGTGTGGGTAACGGCCCGCTGCACAAGTTAAGGGCCGAGCGAAGTGAGCGTAGGGCGGTGAGGAAAAGGCGTGTTTTTCTTTTATTGTTTTTCGAAAGAAAACAAAACCATTAGCATCTGTGCAGTGATCTATTCGGGTGCTAATGGGAAGTGGGAGCGGGGAGCAGGGAAAAGAAGCGCCTGATACTAATGAAAGTGCTCAGAACGCAGGCTTACCTTGGTGAATAAAGTCATCTTTCCGAGCATTTTCGTTGGCGCCGGGAGCCTCCTAAGGTACTAATGCGGAGCGACCACGTAATCACATCGAGTTACCGCAACTAGTGCCGGCAGTAACGGTGATTAGGTTCGGCAGTATCCGTGCTGCTAATAGGGCCATGCTTGCAGTGAAGGCGACTGCCACCTGCGGTGCTATGACCCAGGTACAAAGTCCATAGACACAATTCTCCCTCTTGTATGAGAAAAGATTAGCAGTAGTGAGTAAAACAAAAGAAGAAACTGTGCCTCTTTCTAAGAGACTAGCAAAGTGGGCATCAAAACAAACACATGAAAGGCACACACTACGTCAAGCATGGTATTCGAGATACCCTGGAACAAGAAACGTAATCTTCTGGACTAAATGGCATTTAATAGCACCATGTGTTTACTCTGGCACTACATATTTATTTTACTTGCAGTGTGAGTAAAGGACCCATAAATGCATTGTATTGTGGGAAGGTGCGAGGCAGCCCGGGCAGCCTGGCAGGGTGGTGTGCGATAAGCCTGGCATTGTAAGGAGTCGTTTGGGGGGAGGAGGGTTTGGGGGCAAGGCCGCCACCTGGTCTGTTGCCCTAAGGATTAAAGGCCTGCAGGGGAGTGGAATGAAATGGCACAGCGAGAATGCTTCCCCGGCCACTTCAGATAAGAATGGCTAGCTCTCTATTTATAGCCGAGAGGCCTCTGAGCGGGCTCTTGTTAGCGCAAGCCGTGTGTGTGCCTGTGCGTGTGTGTGCCAGTCTGCTGTGGGGAGCTCCCGAACACTCTGCCCATATCATCCACCTTATCTGTGTGTGAGACTACGCTCCCTGGCTCACTACAGGGAAGCGGGTAGATTCCGGGCGAAATGTCAGGGGCATAGCAGAGGTCAACGGAACGGCGGCCATGTGGCTCTTATGACACTAGCTAACCCTTTTAGAAAATGATTCACGGAACAGGGCTTTGTAAAAATGATGCAACAAAAGAAGGAGGCCAGCCACCAAATGCATTCACAGAGCAGCAAAGCCCAGTGCGGTCAATTGCGAGACACAACAATGGGCAGAGGTAGCGGACAGTTTCATGTAGAACAGTCAATATTGCAAGTTTGAATGATTTAAGGAATCAAATACATGCAGATAGCAACACAAGCAATTCATGTTTAAATGGGGTTTATGGAGCCTGCACTCCTGCTTTTAGGTGCAGGATTTGAATGGCAGACGACGGATATACACGTGATACCCTTGGTGCTTTCATTAGTTTGCTTTCCTGTATACTATCTTTTTGGTTTGGTGTCCTGGAGTTTCACGTCGAGTACTTTGCACAGGTGTTGGTACAATTGAGTTGGGTGTGCACAGGGACGGCGGTCACATGCAGCATCATTACAGTAATACATGATCATTGTTGTGTACAATTACACTTGTGTACAATGTCGCTATGATCATATCCATGCCTTTTTTGTCATATTTAGTCTTTTTTGCTAATATTTTCAATAATATTTATTACATTGAAACAATTCTTTTGTTGCTATTACATGTTTTGCTCCCTCTGTATTTGATTCTTTAACTCATTCAAACTTTTCGTATCGACTATTCCTCATCAAATTGGCAGCTACCTCTGCCCCTTTGTTTTTTTGTGTGAAATGATGGGCAACTTTACAAAATGATTTCACGGGACACTTTAGCCGTAGATGTAAATTAGAAGTAATCTGTGGTGCATGCACTTCGGTGTGGCACAGTTCGCACCGCTCTTTCCCCGTATTCACTGTTTTGGTAATATTAGTGGCACATGGTATTTTACCACACACAGAGCACACAAATAAAACTGTACACCCGTTAGATTTAACTCCATTTGTCCTGTGTTTTCCGCAGCACTGTGCAGCAGTAGAAATAAATACCCCCACATTTGCATATGCAGATTGGCCCTCACCTCCTCATCCCCACCAACCAGTAGCCGGCAGGCGACAGCCGGCGTCCCGAACCAAGGCGCTCGACCTAAGGCGCCTGTCGCAAGCCCTCCAGAAGCAGCCGTTCATCCAGAGGAGCTGGAGCCCCTCGCACACTGCAGGAGCAGTGTCCGCTCCCATCCAGAGAGCCCAGTGCACCCAGGTAAGCATGCAGGCCCTGCGTGCATTACTACTTGAAATCAGCTGCTGCATTCATATTCGTGATGGAATGCGCTGCACAGCTACTTTTGCCTCATAATATGCCCCGATCCCTTTGATTGCCTTGCAACCCTATACAGATGGGCTGTGTTGCACCTGAGGCATTTATGCTCACCCCCTCCATTGAGCTCCATGAGGCCTAGGCTATGATAAGATGGCCGCCGCTTGATCCTGTTGAAGCTGCATCAGTCCTTTTGCACCAATGCCCGCCTCAGTCGCGTGATTGGCCCTCACCTCCTCACCCCCACCAACCAGTAGCCGGCAGGCGATAGCCGGCGTCCAGAACCAAGGTGCTCAACCCAAGGTGCCTGTTGCAAGCCTGTCCCGAGCCGTACAGAGCCCAGGGCCGGACATTATGCCCATTCCTCACCAGAACAGGAACCACTCCGCTCACCAAACACCCATCCAACTGCCTGGTAAGACTATGCCTACCACCCAATGCTCTACTAGCTACGCCGCGACCACCTCCCAGGCTGTAAACTCACCTTGTATACCTAATGATATTGCATAACTACTGCCAATGCAACTCCTTCACCTGAGGTATGCATCTAATAGCCCTGTCTGTATTCCAGATTTGATCCCAATGTTGCCCTGTGTAACCATTCAAATCTAGCCTAAATTTTGCCAGTGTGAATATTTGAATCCTGACCAATTATCGCCTGCATGCCCATGCAAACTATTGCCTATGTGCCCATTTGAACCCTGACTATCACCTGCGTGCCTATTTGAATCACGCTTAAATACTGTCTGAGTACTTATTTAATTCCTGCCTAACTATTGCCTTCAGTGTCTAGTTGAATCTAGCCCAATTACTGCCTGTGTGACCATTCAAATCTAGCCTTATCTTTTCCTGTGTGACCACTTGTATCTAGCCCAACTGTTGCCCGGTGTGCCTTCTTGATTCTAGCCTAAGCCGCCCTGTGTGCACATCTGAAGTCCGCCTCCCTTCTGCCCAGTGTGCCCATCTGATCCCAAACCCCTGTAGCTTCTATACCCAGCATCCACCAGCATTCACCAGCTACAGTCCTTACCAGCATAGCCAAGTCCACCCACATGCCACCAGCCAGAGAGTACCCAAATTCGAATCCACCTCTCCCTACATCTCTGCACCCTGAACATCACTGTTCACTGCCTACTACTTTATATATGTTTATTGGTCATTAGCCACCAGAAATTAGGCAGTAACTCGTCTACAATAGTCAAAAAAAGTCTCACTTAACTCTAGCCGTATATCACCCACCTCCCCCTCTATCATGGAACGCACACATCCAATCCCATCAAGCGGGTTTCAAAGCAACCCTTGTAGTCTACCTTGCAGAAATACCAGACTTAGAGCAAGACTGTTGAGATTGTATGAGCCATTAACTAGAACAATGCCTCCCGCCAACATAAGATCATCTTCCCAGAAGGCATACATCCCTACTACCAAAACCCGGAAGTTACAACCTACTATCAGGCCTACCACAATAGAACCCACCCCCTCTTCCTCTACGCCTCCCCCCTCGTAGGCGGACTAATCAATGCCAGATCCATGACCGCACATGCCACTGATATTCATGATTTGATCTCAGCCGAGAATCTGGACTTTCTCGCCATCACAGAGTCCTGGCTGCATGACGCTGCAGGTCCCCTACTTTCCCTGGCAATCCCAGATGGTTATACCATACTGAGACAAGACAGAACTAATATGCGTGGAGGTGGCATTGTCATCATTGCCAAGACTAGCCTAGGTATGAGAACTACACCTACCATAGCGTCTGATTCCTGTGAAGCGCTATCCATCAAACTTACCCTAGTCAACTCCCAGACACTGTCCATCTACCTTATCTATAGACCTCCTGGACCCATAGGGACATTTGAGGAGGATATCCATAATCTACTCTCCAACAACCTAAAAACCACTTCACAACTACTTGTCCTAGGGGGATTTTAACCTGGGCTACAATGACCCCTTAGACAAAAATGCCATCATCATTGCCAATTCTCTGTCCGACCTGGGTTTAACTCAAAAAACACTCCAACCCACCCATATCAAAGGGAGAACCCTCGACTGGCTAGCAGACCACTTGCTGGTGTCCTTCGAACTATCCACTTCCAGACCAGTTCTGCCAGCTCCCATTATGGCCCTGCCTTTTCCTGCAAGAAATAAGAAGAGTATCACCAAGGAGAAAGTGATTCCTGCGATCTTAGCCACTCTTAACCAACTAACAGATCAATTAGACCCGGAAACACTCGTCAATGAATACAACAAAATCATGTTACCCACCATCGATAATTTCGCCCCTCTAAAACTTAGACCAAGTAAACCCAAAGCCCATCTAAATAAATGGTTCACACCCGAATTAAAAGATTTACGACTTCTCAAAAGGAGCTGTGAAACAGCATGGAGGCTATCCCCTTCTAAAGACCATAAAATTAAACTCATGGAAATCTCCTGCCAATACAAAAAAGAAATCTACTTGGCTAAACATAACTCTTATAATAGCGCATAGCGAATGCCAACTCGAATATGAGAGAACTGTTCACCATCCTCAAGGAACTAGAGTCCCCCATCCCGATTACTGGCATATGCTCTAAAGATAAAACTTGATGTTCCAACATCCAACAAGCACTGTCCAACAAAATAACGATGCTCCAAAAGAAAATATCCCCAAAAAAAGCCACTCTCAGCCAACCATCCCAGTCCATTAACATCAACACCGTCCTACCTGCTAAAGAACAGGACCCAACTGCACGTTTCATGTTCTCAAAAACTTCCACCCTCGAGGTTGAGAAAGTCATCCTCTCTCTTAAGCCTTCCAACTGCCAGGGCGACCCCTGCCCTGCCCAGCTCATAAAAGATGCTGCCAGAGACCTTTCCCCATTTATCTAGAAACTTGTCAATTTGTCATTTGTGTCAGGCATTGTTCCGACCAACCTAAAACAATTGTGGGTACTACCCTTGCTCAAAAAGCAAACTTTAGACCCACTTATTCCCACAAACTACTGTTCCATCACGACAGTGCCGTTCTTGCTTAAAATCCTGGATAAGATTGCTTACAACCAGATTCAAAAATTCTTGGAACAACACAAGCTACTAGGAGTACGCCAATCAGGATTCTGGCCACAATACGGCACAGAGACTGTCCTTGTCGATCTAAAGGCACAGATAGATGCCTTACGAGACAAAGATAAAATTGCTCTCCTCCTGCTTCTGGATCTCTCGGCTGCATTCGACCTCGTAGACCACGGGGTCCTTTGCAGCCACCTACACTCAGCTTTGCACTTCTCTAAAGAGGCTATAACCTGGATCAAGTCCTTCCTCAGTGATAGGACTATGAGGGTGTTCTCCCCCTCGGCAGCAGCCAACCCGATCCCCATCCTATGCGGAGTCCCGCAGGGTGCTTGTGTCTGCCCTACCCTATACAACATATTTACTAATCCCCTTTTTGATGATCTGGACCAACTTGGTATCACCTACACGAACTATGCAGATGATACCCAGATTCTCCTCCCACTTTCTGGGGATTACAACAAGGATTTGGCCTTGGTAAATAGGGTGTATATCATCATCCAGGCATGGATGGCAACCCAGAGACTATGCCTGTATGATGATAAAACAGAAGTTATCATCCTGGGGACTCACTCCAACCTTAAAGAATTAGGCCATGACTATTCCTCATTCTTGATTGATGGAAACCCTATTAAGGTGTCCAAGGAAGTGAAGACACTTGGCTTCTATCTGGACTCTACCCTCTCATTTGACAAACAGGTGAAGTTCATGGCATCTGCCACTGCTTACACCTGCAAGCTAATTAGAGCTGGAAAACACTTTCTATCAAACTACAACTGCATTATCTTAGCCAGAGCACTAATCCTATCCCGGCTCGATTATTGCAATTCCCTCTACATTGGTGCCAATAAATCCATTATCAACAGAATACAAATTCTTCCAAACAACGCCCTGCGAGCTGCTCTTGGCATGCCCAAAAGATCACACATATCTAGGGGAGCACCGGAGACCCAAAGTGAAAGCCAAGGCAGGCAGAAACACAACGCGGTTGTGTTTACATGCCGCAGTGTTTCTGCCTACAGCTGATTTCCCATTTGGGGCTCTCGGGCTCCCCACGGGGGGTCCGAGAGCCCCAAATGGGAAAAGCTAAATGCTGCAGTGTTTCTGCCTAAATCTGTTTTCCCATTTGGGGCTCCTTGGCTTTCACTTTGGGTCTCCGGTGCTCCCCCAGGGGAGCACCGGAGACCCAAAGTGATAGCCACAGCAGGCAGAAACACAACGCGGTTGTGTTTGAAAATGCTGCGGTTGTTCTTTCCGAGTTTCTCAGGCTCCTCCGAGCCGGAGGAGCCTGAGAAACTTGGAAAGAAAAACCGCAGCGTTTCCAAACACAACGTTGTATTTATGTTTGCGGTCACTTCAAAAGCGACCGCAAACATAAATACAACATTTTTAAAGCTGCGATTTTATTTCTAAGTTTTCCGGGCTCCTCCAGCTTTTTAAAAAAAATAAATAGCACTTACCGAGATTCAGCTGCAGCTTTCCTGCTCTGGTCTCCGGTCCCCGTCCTCTGCGTACAGCACCAATGAAGGAAAAGCCACCCAGCGGTAGCTTTTGTTTACTACAGCTGGCTGGCTTTTCCTTCATTAGTGCCGCAAAAGCAAAGGCCAGCACAGGCGGGCATCCATTTCACAAAATGGATGCGCCCATGTGCTTGCTTTTGCGAATCTTGAGCTTGAATAGCTCAAAACTTTACATAGGAAGTTTAAAAAAAAAGTGCTAGTATTTTTTTTTAATGTTGCCTATCTATTTTTTAAATACATTTTTTTACTGAACTATCCCTTTAAGGGTTTTCATGCGTTGAATCTGATCACCTTAACTGTCCCGTAAATAAGTTTTTTTTTCAGTGAATTTCAAGGGTTTTGTTATTACATAGTTTGTTCAAGGGCAACTGGCTCTACATCTTGCACCAATAGGTTTCTTTAATGTCTACTAGCCATGGCCTATGGCAGTGGCCACTGTGCATGTTCCACCTATTGGTTGCCATGGGGCTCAAAAGCCATAACCTTCGGCACTGGCCAGTGAGCATGTCCTTTGGCCGTGCCCATTGTATATTTTATAACACTAGGTTTATTTCAAGCCCATTAGTCATTGACTTCAGCCATAGTCACTGTACATGTTGCACCAATAGGTTTCTTTGGGGCCCAATAGCCAGGGCATTCGGCTGTGGCTACTGTACATGTTCCAGCAATAGGTTTCTTTGGGACCCAGTAGCCATGGCCTGTTTCTTTGGGGCTCACTAGCCTGGCCTTCGGCCAAGGCCACTGTACATACTGCACAAATAGGTTTCTTTGAGGCCCACTAGCCATGGCCTTTGGCCATGTCCACTGTACATGTTTCAACAGTTGGTTCCTTTGGGCACTTTAGTTATTACATTTTTTTTTCACTCTCTTCCGGTTCTTGTGGGATTCCCTCGATAATGGAAAAGAAATTCAGATACAGCGACAATGAACTACCCAGGCCCGCGGTATTCCACTGGTATTCCCACAATAGTACGAAATGCTTGCAAATAAAATAACTCTTCCCTGCCCTCACAGGGACTCACCAAGTGCCCCCTCCTCTTTCTATCGTTGCCCCCAGGTGCTTTTAACCTCCATGACCCCCTCCCATTACCCCCTTTCACTCTTTTCTGGTGTGATGCATTTACTTTTCTGAGCGCATCTTGTGTTTTTACCACGGGAATCTCGCTAGATTCACCCAAAAATTAGAAAATGTTCAAGCTCTTACTGGCTCCCCAAATGACCCCCAACTCTATATTATCACATGGTATCCTATGTCCACCTCCCCGCCTCTAGCCTGATGCAATTTCATCCTTTTTCCTCCAAATAACTTTTGGAGCACTTTTCCTATTTGGCTACCCCTGGTGATTACCGTGATAATCGCCAGTATCGAGGGTAAGGAAAAATGGCTGTTTTCCATTTCTGAAAAGCCTCTCTGCTGCAAAGCACCATGGGAGATATAGGTATATTTGTGGGACGAGGGGGCACCCCCCATTCCCCGTCAAGTATTTTTAAACCTACTGGACGAAATAACCCCAAACCTGTCCCAGAAATTAAGTCAACACTTCATGTCCAAGTTGTTTCTTATTTGGTTGAATTCCCTGAAGCGGTTTTTGTGCTTCGGCGTAATACATCTCTGACTTTTTCCTTCTGGGAAAATGAATGTGAGTAGGCTGAAAAAAGTGTTTTTTGCTTTCTTAACAACGTTTTGATTTCTTAACAAAACTTTTTCCCGTAATTTCCAGTCTGGGGTGTCTGTGACAAACTTTTGTTGGGAAACTGTCATCCAAATCCGTCCACCAAGTCCAAAGTTATTAGCAATAGAATTTTCGGATTTCCTTTGACTCATGTCTCCCACCTTAACTATAGGGCGGCGACCGAGTTGGGTTATAGCTTTATTGACCTTATCCTGAATGGAACAGTGCAGTTGCGGCATTGAAAGTCATGTGAGCCTCTCTATTTTAAAAGTGTATTTTGAAGAGTTAGGGCCTCACTACAGGTTTGGTGGTATCTCAGCAGTAAATCCACTGAGATGCCACCAAACAGATTTACTGTTACAGCCACTTGGTCTTGCAGAATTTCTGCCAGGTTACAAGTGGCGATGTGGTGGTCTTTGTCCCCATTAGGACCCCATGGGAATTTCGGCAGAACTACCGCCGGAGGTTATTCCATCGAAATGGCAATGTTCTGGTGGTAAAGTGGCATAATTATCTCCAGCATTTTGCTGGAGGTTTTTCCTCCACTTTACCTACAAACCCATAGTTCGGCAGTGCACTAATGGGACAGTAATGCTGTATTAACACTGTTTTTGGCCACACTGCCAAACTCATAATGAGGACGCTTGACACACAGGGAAAGAAAATGCAGCAAATTATGTTATCGCTTGCCCTAGATATAGCATTTTATAAGGACCTATATACCCTGGAGACTAAACATGTGCACAGACACCCTTACCATGAGACCTGAATTCCCCTCTCAGACTCTAATCTACTAACATTGTGGATGGGGAGAGGAAACAATATCATCAGAAAATAGAAGCAGGATGGTCAGACCACATTTTGACCTCCCATCCAAATCCCGAGGACGTTTAAATGATGTTATATGGATCATGGTTACCAAACGTCTAATGTTCAGATGTGATTTGAAAAATAAAAATTAGCACCAAAGGCAATGTGCATTATAAACGTAGTGATTCAAACATACAACACTTTCATCACAGAGTTGATTGTCAAATAAAAGGACAGGGAAGTCAATTGGGAGTCACCAAGGGTTGCAACTGTGACCCCCGGCACACCTGTGCAACCCCTGGCGCTGCCTCTGCTACCCCCGGTTAAGGGTTGCAGAGGCAGAGAGAGACCGAAAATAAAGAGGGCTCCGAGTTGACAGTCCTCTTTACATTCATTTCATTTTTTTAAGTCAGTCTGTCTTCAAAAATAAATTATTCCCATTAAGGGTTAATTTCTTTTTGAAGTCATAATATGACTTCAAAAAGAACCCCCCACCCAACACATCAGAGGACATGGAATGCTCTGGCTCCGCTGCTCTGCACATGACAGGAACCAGAGCTGGTTCCTTGCATGCGTGGAGCATGGGAGACAGAGAGACCTGGACTGCCTGCAGAGGAGTTCCTCCGAGCAGCAATGGATTTTGAAAAAGTTAAGAAAGTGTTTTTTATCTGTAAATGTGTGTGTGTGTGCGTGTGTGCGTGCATGAATGGGCGTGTGTGTATCTATATGTATATTATGTAATGTGTTTTTGTGAGTGCATGGCAAATGGGTAGATGGGTGTATGAGTGAATGTATGAGTGAATGCAGCAAATGGATAAGAAAATGTTTTTTTTGTAAATGTGTGTGTGTGCATGAAAGGGTGTGTGTGTGTGTGTATGTATATTATATAATGTGTGTGACTGAGTGCATGACGTATGGGTATCAGTGAATGGTGGATGGATGCAGTGTAAATGAGCATGTGGGTACTGTGCTTGTGCTCAATACCTAGATTATATACCTGTAATCTTCATTACTCCTAGTACTACTCTTCCTCGTCTCAGTACGTGCCTCTTAAGCACCTTGCCTCATTGGTAAGTACTGGGACGAGTACGAGGGATGTGGAGGTAATGCTGGGCCAAGGGGCTGATTTTGGGGTTGGAGGCGAGTGGGAGGGAGAGGGGATCTGTCAGGAGGGTGGGGCAGTAGGAGTGTGAGAAATCATGTAATAGGCATCAAGCGAGTCTAGTTATTTTGTTAATTTGCATGCCATTTTTACAGGTCATCTATAATGAAGTAAGCATGAAAAGTGTAATTATGTGTCTAAACATGACAGCTGCTTCCCCACACCCATCTTCTCCCCAACCTCCCTTCCCGTCATGTTACATTTCCCATCCCTACCCACTCCCATTTACCTTTTTCCTTCAGGAGCGGCGCCCACCACTGCTGCTGCTCCGTCTTGCTCCTGGAGCCATGGAAATGGAAAAGGGGCTCTGTATGGAGCCGTGCCTTTTTGATCGAATGGCGGTTATCTTAAGAAAGTACTTTTTTTTCAATGAACAGGATGCTGCAAGGTGTTTATTACGTGTTAGAAAAGCATTTTGCTGCATCTAGACTAGCCATTTCCTACAGTGGCTTCTCATTTAGTACTAGGCATCTCTGATAAAGTAAACATGATAAGTGTTATTACATGGTTAGATGGGCATTTTGGTGCTGCCAGTCTAGGTAAGTCTTAATGTGGTATGGCATTGTTTACTGTACATCATCAAGGCTACAGCAAACATGATAAGTGTTATTGCGTGTCTGACCTACATTGCAGAGCCAGTTCTGGCATGCTTTCTTATGGTGGTATTGCATTTTTAATAGGAAATAGGTAAAATCGTTCGGCACATTGAGCACCCCTGGCTGCGATCTGTGTGTGATCTGCAGGTCGTAGGTTCAAATCCTGGCAAGGCCAACTCTGCCTTTCATTGTTCTGAGTTTGATAAATGAGTATCATCTTCAGTTGGGATAGTAATTGTATGTAAATAAGTGCTATGTACAGCGATTTGGTGAAAGCACTACATAAATAAATCTTTCTCATTAATAAAAGCATTAATGCTCCTGTGCACTGAAAGTGACTTGCATCTATTGGATTTTTGTGTACTGCATTTTCACAGTAACTGGTAATGTAGAGGGATCTACTTTTCATATAATGACAATACCCGACATAGAGCTATAATTGGCATAATATGGAAGTAACTGGCCATGCAATATGGAAGTAACTGGCCATAAACGACTGTTTAGGTCGAAATGGTGACAAGTGTTGCAGGTGGCACCCCTTACATATCTTGCACTGCAAGCTTGTCCATCAAGTTGTATAAATAATTTTTGTCACTTTAGAATATGATACTGGAGAGGTGTCATAATTTTGTAATTTTTGCATTTCCCAAATTTCTCTTATTTTCTATTCTTAATTGTTGGAATAGTTGCAGCTAGACTCAGAATTAATTTTTGGACTGTGCATGCATTTCGAGATTGGGGTCAGTATTAGGACTGCCCCTTTTCAATTTGCTCTGATCCTCCCCGGTAGATTGGTCTTCCCTTTCTTTTCCCCCTGGGGGCTATTGCACATTGCACTTTGTATTCATCCTGCATTGCAGGGAGCTTAGGTGGTTGTCATGCACTTTATCTGTATATATTCTATATTGATTGTCTATTTTTATGCTGTTTTATGATGGATTCAGTACCATATGTTACGTGATTTGATATGTAAACAATAAAGATTAATTGATTTTATTATCCTTGACCTGGTCTATCCCCTCATTTGGGCTCCCATACGATGGTTACTTATTTTGTTTGAGTGTCTTAGCAATTTGTCCCGCGTTACCCACATCTCCTTGTCTATTTGTCATAAAATGTGAAGTGGCATATGAATGGCAGTGCCTCTGCCTATTTCTTTGTGGTTATAGTTTATTAAAAACGTTATACTTCACAACTCTTAGTTCATTACAAAGGGCAATAAATTACTTCAGACACAACATTATAAAACAAACATTACAGGCAATAATTCATTCAACACAATACAATATAATACCATATACTACATACTTATTAGGGCCTTGCCTTTTAACCCCCAAGATTACATTTTCCACTTATGTGACAAATTACTCCCTTCCCTACTTCATTATGGTGGACTAATCCAGAATGTTCTTTTGCCCAAAATGTTTGTGTATCATACAAGAGCCTAGCCCACATTACTTTACTATTCAAATCCTCTAATCTCCTTATGAACCTTCCCAACCACCTTTTCCTCGGCTCTATTGTTGGCAATGTTTAGCGTTTCTGCCTCCGCTGGCTTTTTACACAGCCTACAATTTCTTTCTTGCCAAGGGAAACCTCTTATGGGAACCCACCTTTGTAGGGAGTCTAGTATGTTAAGATGAAAGCGCATATACATGTAATGATATTTCGGCCCTGGGAAACTCAAGAAGGACTGTATCTCCTTATATTTCCTCGGGTGTGGGGAAACTCCCTCTGTAGTTTATACAATGACATTCTCTGTATAGCTTTGCCCATTTTATAACTTTAATTTCGTTGTACATCTTCACCGGGCGTTCCATCAGTGTAATTTTGACTGAGCCCATTTGTCCAAGAATCGGGTGACAGCACTCCCCATAATTTCTCAATGCTTTCTCATAATTATTGCTTAAAGATATATTCTAATCTTAAAATAGTGAACCAAATGATGGACCAATATTGCCTCGGCCTATGTTGTAAAATTGGGTCTAACCCTATGATATCATGAGCCCACCATGGCATATGAAGGCAACACCATTGTTAAAATGTGGTTGGTATCTAAACTATTCTTGTCTGCTTCAGTATGTATTTGGTATTTTAAAATGTGTACGTTTATGTACTTTTGGTTATGCCCGCAAGCCACTTCTGGTAATGTCAACAGGGTTAAAGAGGAACTGATAGGCACTCCGTTTTTAAACCAGTACTGCCTCATATGGCCAGTCACTGCCATCTTATATCTCTTAAAGCCTTACATGCCGGGTACAGCCATAACAGGATAAACACTGCCTCAGATGGCAGACACTGCTATAAAGTGATAAGTGCAACCTCATACACCCTAAGGTGCCATCTTGTACCAGGATAAGCTTCAGTTTGTGTTTTTATAGTACAAACTTAACTGAATTACCTTTGGCTATCTCAATTTGAAAAGTTCAGGAACATTAAATACTGTGAGGTTAAGTGATGTGCCCAGGATCACACATGTTGATCAAGTGGAAAAACTGGGACCTGTGCCCATTGAACTGTCTTTAATTCACAGAGTAGACCACCTCCCCTACCATCCCACCTTTAATTTTACACCAACATACTAATAAATGCATCAACCTCACAGCCCCCTCTTACTTATCTGACACGATAGGTAGATATCAATCCACAAGACCAAGAAGAGCACAATACACGAACCAACTAGCAATACCTCGCATCAACAGAACCAAAGCAGGAGGCGTAGGCTTCCCCATCCTCGCACCTAAACTCTGGAATTTCCTTCCTACTGACCTCAGAGCTGATACATCTCTTTTCTCCTTCCGAAAAAAGCTCAAAACTGCCCTATTCAACTAAACCCGTTTTCATGTACTCCTGCTGCTCTTGCATATCTGTAAAAAAAAAAAAAAAGTATATCTCCTCCAATGTAACCTTACGGACATGAACTGTATGTAACTAAGTATAAGCAACACTGTAACTAGCGCCACGATGCCTTCGGTCTGATGTGCGCTCAACAAATGCGAATAAATAAATAAATAAATAAATAAATAAATAAGAATGTTGCGTTGCAATCCGTTCTTTCATGAGTGCACACAACTCTGTGTTTAATGAAGCAGATATGTGAAGAACCAAACCACATTTTAAATGAACCTAAAAATATAAAGACTCTTCATTAAAAATAGTGTGGAAACCAAGCATGGTTTATTCTGATAGGATGCAAGAGGTACACAATGCATAGCAGTAATGACTAATTAACTGAGCTATCCTATTCAGTTCTACATATAGGATAAAAAAGGGAATATCCTAAATGTGTAGAAGTACATAGAAATAACTGTTTTGCACAGTTTTGTTTTGTTTTTTAAACATTTTTTATTAGTTTCACAACTGGAGCAGCAACATTACATTTTTAAATTAATGATTACACATAAGACATACACGCGCCAACTCAAGCAAACAGATGTGGCAAACGCACATACACAGAATATGTACACAGCTAGACCTAGATCCAACAATGTTTCTGAAGATGCCATGAACAAAGCACACACTCCGTCAGGAACTATTTGTGGTGGTGGTTCCCACTGTCCAAGCACTATTTTAAAAAATTGAATGGGATAAACACACAAGAGTGCCAAAGCGATTTATTTCAGGCCAAAGTTGTTTTTTCCACTGACCCATAAATCGCTCTTTGACAAGCAAATGAGAGTGCCAGGAGGCCAGAGGTCGCAGAGATAGTGCCGAGGTTACCCAGGAAAATGCCTGGCCTACGAGATACCTCCAAATGGCATCCATGCTTTTTGCACTCTTATGCAAAAAAAAATGTCTGCCCCAGTCTGTGTGTGTGTCTGGTGCCTGCACAGGCACATAACTAACGGACAGTCGTCACAGGCACGACAGAGCTGTTTATCTGTTGCATAGAACCTTCACACAATGCTACAGTTGGTGTCCAAAGGTCCAGCTGGTCAGACCTCCTTCGCAGCTCACACAGCAAGGGCATGGTTTCCACCGAACACCAGCAAAATCCCACAGGTTTACTGACTGAAAGCAGCACGTGGCCTTGCGGCATCTGTCTGTTTTCCTGTAGAGCCTCACTATATGGCAGGCACTGCATTATCTATAAACATGTTGATGTATTGTTTGCCCTAACATGTTGTCTCCTCTCTCTCATACCTAACCGACTCGACACTTGCCCTCAACCTCCACTGCCTCCCATCTACCTTGCCCGCTCTACACATTGGCAACCTGCCGTTTCCTACCCCGCTCCCTGCAATGCTGCCTTTTCTCACAGATATCGCAATACTGCTCACAGCTTCTGGTAACTAACCCTGCCACTTCCTCTATCCATCAATCACACCTGAAGTCTAAGCCAAATCCCGGTTTACCTGCTATTAGCTGATCAATGCAACCCCTTAGAGTACCCCCACTCCACCACAATCCCCAAAGCAACCTGTTGCTTCAACCTTCCTCCAAGAAAAGCTCACAACCTAATGCAAGAGCTAATCTCTCACCCCCAATGCCTGAACCTCTCCTTCTCCCTATAGTATACATTAGGCAATTGGAACATCTACATCACCTATCACTTTGACTTCTCCTTTCTTCCATCACCTTTATCATCCTGACTAAACCTGACTTCAGCACAATGACACATCATCTCCTTATGTCCTTGTGACAAAATGCTATTTGGTGAGATTGGCATAGCCTGAACTTTTTTGATTTTTTTGATAAAATGATGTGTGTGTAATTCTGTTTCTGAAAGGTGGGTCTGCTAATCAGACCCCTTTCATAGTGTTTCATGCGAGAATTGCAGTGCCCGCAAGTGCATTTGCTGAAACAATCTCCTGACACACCCAGCACCAGCTTTGCAGTGGCATCAGTCTAGGTTCAAAGGTCACAAGTACATTTCTGACAGCTGCTGGAACCAAATGTTCCAACAGGCAGATGTGGCCTTTTGATTTTCTGCACCCCTGAACAAAACCTTATTATTGTGTGTCCTAGGAAGCCTGGTGGTACATTTGACAGTAAATATGAACTGTTTGTGGCATGGTGGCTCCTAGGGTCACACAATTATAGAACCATAGCCTCATCCCAGTACAACTAAAGAACAGTAGTTATTTTGTCACGGTCCACACTGACCATGCTTCCTTTCCCAAAATATTCTATCCTATCTTATCCTATCTATAGAAAATGTTCATTGAGAAAGATGGAGAGGTGCCATGCTCAACAACATATAACTACTACCTCCCACAGACTAGACATCATCCTATCCTTATATAAGCATCTAGCTGTCTGCCTCAGCTAGCCCTCCTAGCTGGACATAGGCCCCTTCTAATTTCCCCCAGACTAAAGGACACGTTGTTTGAGTAAAGATACCACCACTTCAGCCTGGATTATATCCCTATTGAAGGATAGGAGACCGAGCAGAGAGTACAGCTGGCAAAGTTCATCTCACACAGCTACCCAATCCTCATGGAGTTCCACAGGGTTTCTCTCTGTCTCCTCATCTATTTGACATCAATATGTATCCCCTAGCCAAAGCAGTGGAACGCGTTGGTCCATGGTGTCAGCTTTATGCTGACGATACTCGATACTGTTTAACAAATGCAGAACGTCTAGTGATGCACTAGTGTAGAGGGGTGTCTGCACAAGGTAAAATGGCAGATGTGGGACAAAGCTGTCTGTTTCTAAATGTTGATAACGTGGGTTGACCATCTCTTGCCTCTCCACCCTTTCAGTGGCAAATACATCTTGGTGCTCCTCCGATCCCTGTGGCGGTGGTCAGGAATCTGTTTTTTTTCTTTCTGACAACCACGTATCCTTTTATTTATTTTATTTATTTCTTATTTGTATGGGGCACAACAGCCTGTGCGCATCGCAGCACTGTCACAGGGGTAGGTAAGTTACTTAGTTACAGCAGTGAAAACATAACCTATCAAGTGTACACAGTTCGTTTGGTTACAGGGAACATGAGTAAAGAAAAAACAGGTGTGCAAAGGTTAGCCAAACAGCCAGGATTTGAGGGCTTTGCCGAAATGCATGGTGGGACGGTTCATTATTGAGGGTAAGTGGCAGGGAATTCCATTGTCTGGAAGTAATGAAAGGGAAGCTAGCACCATCTGCTTTGGTGCATTTGACTCTGGGGATTATGAGTCGGTGGGAGTATGGTGTTCTAGTGGGTCTGGATGAGCCCGCTCTGACTACTTTTGAGGAAAGGTAGGGGGGTGTGTGAGTGATGAACTTTTGAGTGATGGCAAGAGTTTTAAATAAGACATGTTCTTTGTTGGGAAGCCAGTTGGCTTCCCGCCTAGCTGCAGAGAAGTGTCCTCTTTTGGAAATGTCAAGGGCAGCTCCAAGTGCACTGTTTTGGATTATTTCGAGATTCATTAGGTTTTAAGAAGAAGTACCAGCGGAAACTGTTATCGCTCTGGCAATCGAGAGGCAGTTCTCAGTGGATAGGAATGGTTTGGCTGTGTTAATCAGCCTAATGGAGTAAGCCACTGAGGAACGACAGCGCCATATTGACGTGACATGGAGAGGGTCGCATCAAGGTAGACTCCTCAGGTCTTGACAGAGAAGGCGACAGGGATCTCTATTTCGATTGGGAAAGTAGTGTATTGCCTATTGAGTTTTTACGGGTTTCCTTTGGACCTAAGGGAGGATTTCAATTTGTCGCCATAGAGCCAGAGACTATTGACTGCCACTCTGAATGGTTGAGTATACTGTGTTAAGGGCCTTGACATCTGTTTCATAGTTACCAGAGAATGGGAGGAGGACTTGGGAGTCATCGGCATAGTTGGTCTAAGCTATGCCATTGGAGTCTAAAATGTCAAAGAGAGGCTTAGCGAAAATGTTATATAGTGTGGGAGGGATACAGGATTCCTGCGGGGCTCCACAGTGGATGGTGGCAGGGGCTGCGTAAGCCGGATCTGAGAACACTCTCATGGCTTTTCCTTCCAAGAATGACGTAATCCATGCTGAGGCTTTGGGGGAGAAGTGAGGTGAGGTGATGACACAGAATGTTGTGCTCCAGTAGGTGAAATGGTGCTGGTAAATCCAGGAGGAGGAGTAGTGCTGGCTTTCCTGTATCGTTAATCTCATCTAATTGATTTTTTAGATCAAGCAGAGCCAATTCTGTGCCATGACCAGGGCGAAAGCCGGATTGTCGTAGACCAAGGATGTGGTTGGTTTCGAGGAAGTGTTGGACCTGAATGCATGCTGCTTTGTCAAGGATTTTTAAAAGGAAGGGGACTGTTGTTATGGGCATGTAGTGGTAGTGTGAGGCTGGGCCAAGTGAGTTTTTGTGTAGCAGTGTCCGTACCAGGCTTCCATGAGGCAAGGGTGATCCAGTCCTGAGGCAAAGGAGGTGTTTATGAAACCAGTGAGAAACGGCACCAGGGTGTCAGCACAGTCTTTGATGACCAAGGTTGGGCAATCAACACCTTTGCAATTAGATGGTTTGAGATATTTCAGGAGAATGAGGACTTCAGGTTCAGTGACGTCCTTGAAGGAGAAGAGAGGGAAGTCCTGATTGGAGGGGTTCGTGGTGGGTGTAGCTGGGGTTGTGATCAGTGCATTCTGGTTGGTTAGTATTCTGCTATGTAGTAGGTCAAGTTTATTAAGCATTGCAGTTTGAATATTTGAGCACCACATTTCATCTTTGGGGATGACCTGCTTAGTAGGAGCTGTTGATTCTAGTTCCCTGAAAATGGCGAAGATCTTCTTAGATCAAAATTGCGTTGGCAATGTGGGTATTGAAGGAGGCGGTTTTGGTTAGGATGATTGCTTTTTTTATGTCAGGCAGCTATTTTGATATGATCTAGTTTTGTGGATTCTAGCGGGTTGGTTTAAGTGGAGAGGGGGGTGCATTTCATGGTTCAGAGTTCCAGTAGCTCTGGGGTGAATCAAGAGTTTGCATGTCTAACAGTTTTTGCTTTTTTTGCTTTCCTGGCTGACAGTAGGGCTATGGCATTGACTGCCTTTTTTAGTGCAGAGTTATAGATCTCAGCTAAAACTGGAGGGTCATTGGAGAAGGGAGGTCTGAAGACAGGGGTTTGTACATAAGACAGTGGCTTCTCTTTGGTTAGCTTGCATGTGCTTGGAGTTACAGCGTGCAGTAGGGGAGTGGTAATAGGTTTTTGTTTGCTTTGGCATGGGAATGGAGAAGGGGGTGACATGGTTGTCTGTCCAGGGGCAAGGGGAATTGGAGCTGATGGATGGGGAGCAATTGTGGTCAGCTACCCAGTCCAGGATGCGGCCTTTAGTGTGGGTGGGATTTGTGATCAATTGTCTGAAACCCAATGTATCTTTGGCAAGAGATTTGGTTTGTGAATCCTTTGGATCGTTGAATCTGAGGCGCAAGTCTCCTAGTAGGATGCACTTAAGGCAGATTTTTAGATTGTCGGATAGGAGATGGAGGAGGTTATCGTGGAAGTCAGCCATGGGGCTGGAGGGGATGGGAGGGGTCAGTAAACGATATGTATTGTGATGGTGCAGTTATGGGAGGTGCTAAGCTTGTGAAACAAAATGTCACTGTTACCTTCGAACGAGTTGTTGATCTGTCTTAGAGGAAGGTATTCTTTGGCTATGAGGGCAACTCCACCCCTTTGGTGTTTAGGCAGTCCTGACTGTAGATGTTGTAGCCCTGGGGGTTGAGCTAAGGAGAGGGTGGGGCCAGAGGCTTCGTGGAGCCAGGATTCCGAGATGGCTAATAGGTCCAAGTTGTGAGAAGTAAGCAGGCGCAAATCTCCAAGGCGTGAGCTGGAGGGAATGGGCATTAATGAGGGGACATTCAAATGAGGCCAGAGGTTTGCGGGAGTTCTTGGGGAAGTGGCTAGTAGTCACAATAGGGGTTGTTGTGGCAGGAAGGCTGGAGGTGTGCGCTGTACTTAGCTTGGAGCCAGAGTGAATGATGTTAGTGGTGCCAGGGTTCAGCATAGCAATTTTCGAATTTGTAGCAGCATTTGAGTGCAGAGTATTTACAGGTGTGACCTTCAGGTGAGGTGGGGCAACAATTGAATTAGCCAGGTTAGGGGTTGAGTCATAGGCAGTGGGATTGTAATTAGCAGTATACGCAATAGGCGTATCAGGATTGGCATGAACAGTAACATTTGGGCATGGATAGCAAGCAAATGCATCAATCAGATGCAATGGTGCTGCATTCTGCGCGGTTTGATGAGGGGATGTGATGAGGCTCAGGGATTTTCTAGGTGGGTTGGGGGAGGTAGCTTTGGCAGGTGCAACACTAGGTAGTTGGCTAGAGGTGCCGGCGAATGAGAATATGGGGTACTCGGATTGATGTATGTGATGGACCTGTGACCTTTCCTTAGTTTCTGCAAGGAAACAATTCTCTTTAGGTGAGTGTGGACAGAGGGGGCTGGGGCAGAGCAGTGACTAGAGTGGGTGAGGGTGGGTGGGGGCTCTCCGCCTGTGGGTGTAGTGATAGGAAGTTGAGGCACAGTGAGATGTTGGCGTGCAGTAAGATGGGTTTTTATTTTCATATTATGCATGCGACGGGCCCCCCTCCCCCGATTTGTGCCCTGGAGCTTGGCAGTCAAGGGGATGATTGACGCATGGAGCTGTGGTGTGGTCGGTTGATGAACAAGTGAGTAACCTAATTTCTGCAAGATTGCAGCGGTGTGTGGTCGGCGTGGTGAAGCTAGCGCAGCTCTATTTAGAGGCTGAGGCTTGGGTGTGCAGGCCGAGTGGGGGATTTCTGGAGGACATGACTCTTGGGCGAGAGGGACGGTGAACGGGAAACGTACGGGCACGCAGCATGGCTAGTCTGCAGTTGTGTGGATTTTGTGCCGGCAAGGGGATGGTGGCATAGGTGGTTAGGTGAGAAACTATGGATGTGTTGGAGGAGGTGGAATGAGGGGTGTTAGCAACTGTGGAGCTATCTGGTTTGGTGGGTTTCGGGGGTACATAGGTGACAGAGTGTGCAGCTGTGCTGCGCGGGGCTAGCTGTGAAGGCAAAGAGTTGATTAGGCCGAGAGGATGTGTAGTGCCTTTTGGGATAGGGTGGGGATGGTGTTGGTAACTATGAGTCTGTGGATAGAAAGAGTGTGGGTGTGGGGGAGGGAATTGGAGCATATGGAGCACAACTTTGCTGGTCAGGGAGTGAAGCTGAGTGGGAACGTTGCTAGGCTGGGTTGTTGTTAGGAACCACGTTGGAAGTAGGGTAGCAGGGTCCACATTACAGTACAGTCTTACATACAACTTATTTTAGAGGGACGGCTGTCGGAACCGTGCTTCTTGCCACGTGGCTTACCCTTTGGGAGCTGCAACCGCGAGCAGCAAAGAGCGGCAGAGAGCTCCTGCACTCTTTCACTTCGCCTTTCCACTCATGTCAGCTCCACCATCCAGCAGACATGGCCCTTGGGCATAGGAGCATGTGAGGGCCAATCAGCTTGGTTCTACTGGGCTGTGTGTGTCCTGGGCAAGTTGGCAATTTCGGTGGTGGCCATATTTGGATGTAGTTGGATGAAAGTAGCTTCCATTGTGCTTCTGCTGCCAGGGCAGGGCTGAGGCGACCCTGGGGGTCTCAGGCAGGACACAGTGTGCAGCGGAGCAGCAGAGAGCTCCTGCAACCTTTCACTTCGCCCTTCCACTGATGCCGGCTCCACCACCCAGCGGGCATGTCCCTTGGGCATAGGAGCATGCAATGTCCAATTAGCTTGGTTCTTCGAGCCTGTGTGTGGCCTGGGCAAGTTGGCAAATTCGGCAGCAGCCATCTTTCGATTAGTTGTATGAAAGTTGCTTCCATTGTGCTTCTGCTGTCGGGGCAGGGCTGAGGGTATCCTGGCCATCTCAGGCAGGACACAGGGTACAGTGGAGCTGCAGAGAGCCCACAATCTCATCTGACACCCATTCACCTTGCAGTAATTTCCATAAGCATAAATGTGACCAAGTCATTACCTTCAGCTCTCTCACATCCAACCCCCCAAAAGAGATTGCTTCCCACTGATCACTCTCATGTACACGACTAATCTAATTCTCTCCACAGCCCTTATTTATTCACCCCTCCTCCTCTAATTACTCACATCATTATTTGCCATCACTCACTCCTCATTCAGCTATCACCACAAGGACGCTCAACCCTGACTCCATGGCACGTATCTTCCCTACATTCCCACTCTAGATATGGCCTTCTCTGAGTCCAATAGCGTACTAGCCACCTGCTTTGACTATAACTTTGCTGCTCGCTCCTCACTGTACCCTCTTACCTATTCCACCTCTTCACTTCTTCTTTCTTCTTTCTGTCACCCTTGCCTTACTATATCACTTCTTCCCCTGTTCGCCCACTGATCTCTTACCTATTCCCCGCTCAGCCAATCCACCTTGCATTCCAGGCAACACTTTTCTACCCAAAACAATCAAAGAGCTGCCACCTGTCATCTCCTATCACCTCTCCACCCTTTGCAATCACTTTTTCTCAAGAGGCATTTTTGTTTTCCGTTAACTGGCCCCTCTCATTCCCATAATTAAGAAACCCACAACTGACTCTAACAGCCCCCCTTTCTACACACACGTCTCTCTCGTACCTCACCACACCAAAGTCCTTGAGCGAGTTGTCTTTAACTGCATTATCAGCCACCTTGGTGACCCCTCGTTCTGAGATCCCTTCCAATCAAGCTGCCATGGGAAACACTCAAACAGTAACTACTCTCATCCATCTTTCTAACCACTGCAACTGTGTAGTCTCCTATCTCTCTGACCACTCGTCCATTTCATGGAGCTCTAATTCCTTCTCCCCACGCCCTCCTCCATGGGTACCCACAAGGCTATGTCCTTGGTCCGCTCATCTTCCCGCTATACACCACTGCCCTCGGAAAACTCTCCCCCACACTTTGCCTTTCAATATATGAGGCCCAAACTGCCTCATAGCCACCTGCTACTGGAGGGAATTTCCCTGCCTAATGCTGAACTCCTCCAAAATGGAAATCATCTTTCTTCCCACCTCTAATTCTAACCCCAGTCTCCGATCTCCTGTCAGCTTCTCTCCTGATATTCTCGCATTCTCACCCAACGATCAGAAATGTAAGATCCTCTTTCACAGCGACCTCTGGCTACAGTGGTTGATTATGGCTACAGCCACGACATCAAGAGTCACCCATCTCAATAATAATAAAATCTGCCACCACTTCTCTCTTCCAAATATCTTCCCTCTACTCTTGTGCTTAACAAACCTGACTACTGTTCAAGCTTAGCTTACTCCATGGTCTCCCCCTCGTCTCTTTCTCTCTGCTACACAAACCCCATACAATCTTCCTCAACTGTTCCTTCCCCACCTGTACACACTGTCACTACACTGGATGGCTCGCTGTGCAGAATAATTCTCTAGTTGAATTCCTACTCCTTCTTTACAAATATATGCATGGTTTTGTCTTCTTTACCTTGCTGACTCCATCTTTAACTATGTAGTCCTCCTTCCTCTCCAACCTCTCTGTCCATCACTCCAGCGCATCTCCTCCCACTTCCATTCCTTCTCATTCCCACCCCTTTGGAATGCCCTCACCTTGGATATCAAAGTAAGCCCATCTATGGAACTGTATAAACCACACTTAATGTGTACTGATTAGCCCTGAAGCGGCATCTCCAATACACTGACACTCCCTGCCAACATGCCCCACCAGACCCCCCCCTTCTGGGCCCCAAACACACATATCATATGAACATATTAAATGACCATATGGCAAGGCACCAGTATTGCATTGTCTGTGTTACTTATATCTGGTCAATAGTCCTTGTCTTTGGTTTAACTGTCAATCAGAATTCCAGTCTTTTGAGAAGGCACCCTATCCAGGCACAGATTCCAGGAAAACATGGAAGAATCGTTTGGAGGCCAGCGGAAAGGATAGCTGAGATAAACACTCAAGCAGCTAAACATGCAAGGATTACCTGATATAAAGCTTAAG
This sequence comes from Ambystoma mexicanum, assembly GCF_040938575.1. Taxonomy (NCBI): domain Eukaryota; kingdom Metazoa; phylum Chordata; class Amphibia; order Caudata; family Ambystomatidae; genus Ambystoma; species Ambystoma mexicanum. Next base: position 1,191,836,487 of record NC_090921.1, on the reverse strand, counting down.
ATTTCATAGAACCTATGCAATGTTATTAGGAATGCAGTAACTCTTCTTTTCAAATGCTAACTAAATAATGGTTATTGTATCCAATAAATTGACTTAGTGTGTTGGAGTGCAGTTAAACTATCGAGTACAAAAGTGACCTTTAAGGCAAATGTCATAGAATTAGTCAAACAACCTAACTGAAGTAAGGATTCTCCCCTCAATGAATGCTTCCCAACCCTTTGCACTTTTGAGAGGGAGTTTTCACTCAGTTATAGATCTGCCCAAAGGAACTAACTAGATGTTATTTGCAGCACTGTTGACTACAGATCAGATTACATTGCAACATGGGTACATTAATTACATTAGATATCCAGGGGTGAACTTCCCAACAAGAGCTTATGAATAAGAAATCCACAGTGCTCTGCCTTCATGAGACACTTCTTGCAGAATGGCAGAAGGGTTTAGAAAGCACTGTAATCCTTTAGCAGCTATCACCCTCATTCTCTTCTAACAACCCTCACCATTGCTGCGCCCGTTCATTAGGACATTCTATTTTCAGTGCAATCTACAAAATAGAACTCAATGGGACACATGTCTTGTTGAGCAAAAACATTGCAAGCAGGGCTAAGGGGATGGAGATTTTAATATAACTCCCCCAAACCCCTTATTGTCAAACCTGGTTACATGTCAACTCTTGGACAACAGGAGGATTCAGAGGGTCTCTCTTCCCTGTGTACGGTCGACGAGTGTTGCATTGGTGGATCCAACTTAAAAAGTGTCTAATATTTCTCCCATATCCATCACACATGCTCAAATGTTCAATATCGATATAAAAGGTCCACTAGCCTTCCTCCTCTCCACTCAACAGATGTCCATATCGTAATTTAATTAGGTTGTGTCTCAGATTAAGTTGATATTACACCAGCACCCAAATAGCAGACATCTATGAAACGGCAGCCGTAATTAATAATAGAGGCCAACATTTACTCAGTGACATGCAAGCACGAGGCATTATGTAATACATTCAATAAAACATGCACTCCCACAAGTGTGTCTTGTCTGACCTGCTCAACACACACATTCAGGCATTATTATTTTCTAGTAGTGCTGTGGGAGCTGATTACCTGCAAGCAATGCGATGTATGATATGCTCTGGTAAGAGGATGTAGAATTTCACAGTCAAGCAGAATTTGAAAGCACCGAACAAGGGAAAGGGACAAACCCTTGAATGGAGGAGCTTGAGTTGCAGCATCTCTGGACGTATCCTCCAAAGGATGAACATGGCTGACGAACATTTACACGCTCTACTAATCAGTAGCGCAGGTTATACTTTGTGAAGATGCAGGCAAACCAGGTATGATTTTGGCATGGCTCATCTTCGAGATAAAGACAATCCTAAAATGATAATCCCTGAAGACTATTATAAGGAAAACTTTCAATTAACCATAATCACTGAGAACACCTCTCATGCTGTCATTCAATAGTTATTTAGCCCATCTGTACCATTACAGTAGGCAACCAACCACATACAAATTATTATCAGTCCAGCCCAAACATCTGGTCTTGGTCCTTGCGACACAGCAAACCAAGCAATCCCCGGTATGTTGTGGTTTTGTCCTGCCTCTTCAATTGTATACAACATGAAAAGGGCGCTTCTTCCTCTTAGGGGTGCTCAGCTTTAACGCTAAAAGTGTTTAATGGACAGCTTTGAATTAGTAATATATTATGCAATGTTATGTTATTAGTCTTTTATACTGCGTAGCTCACCACTGTAGTGGTCATAAAGTTCTGAGCCTTTTGCGTGTAGACACAAGTTTTGGCTATACCTATAGTAGCAGCCTGACCATAGTCTGTGGGTTGAAAAGGAAACAGGGTGAAGGAAAGCGTGAAAGGGAAAGAGTGTGAAATGTCAAGGGGACAAAAACCTACAGAATTAACCCACAACATGTAGGGAAATTAAAACATAAGGTTAAGTGTTAGTAATGTTTGTGATGACTGCATAGTTTAAGTGTTTTGGCCAGAAGATAATGAAATCAAAAGAAGAGATGAGATCTTCCCTCTTTGGTCAGCAGAACATTCATGGAGGCAACTAACTAGTGTGGTGGTGACAGTACCTGATGGCTTTGTGGTGTGCTAAGGAGTGACTGGGAGCTATGGGAGCTACTAACTAGATATTCATATTGGATTGACTCCTGCTGATACCTGGATGGCTTTTTGCTAAAGGGAAGCCTGCTGATGGAGGTGTCAGAGCCAGGAATGAGCTGTGCGCAGAATGAGGGCCAGGGACACAAAAGAAGAATTTGATAGAGGCTCTCCCCCACCCTCTGCGCCCCTTGCATTCCATAGGTTATTTTACCCTATCTTTGTCATTCCATATGGGGATCAACCAGCCCTAACTGCTGGGCCACTCCCCCACTACCTGGGAACACAGACAACACCAGACATGTTTCTGCCATGTTGGCCTCATCAGTGCTATGCTATTTGTATACCTAGATCCCACGACTCCCTCTAAGATATTAATGGTTCATTCAAAGCTTTCTTTGCATCCCATTTTGGTGTTTATAGTCTTTCTCCCCAAGTGACCCATGACCCATCCTTGAGAACTTTAGTCAGGTTTGTCCCCATTCCACCTCACCCCACCTGTGGGTAGTGAATCCAACTATTTCATAACTAAACTGCTGTGTTGAACAACTGCATTCTTTCAGCAGAAAGGCCGGAGTATCCAGATGAAGTAAATGGCTTCAGATAATCTGGAAACCTCTACTCTTTTTAAGGGTTTGATAACTGAACTGCTAGTTTGCAGTAATCATATTTCCTTCAGCAGACATGGTTTGAGATCTAGGACCTAGGACATCAGGGTTTGTCGAGTTTAGGACCTGTAGGATTCACCCCTCATGATACCATAAATGTCCTCTCTTGGTTGTGAAATATGTATAAGCTTTCAGTGAATGGACTGGGAATAAACCAACAACCTGTGCTAAATGCCCCGGAAAATAGATATATTGGAGTCGCAGTTGAGACTAATGGAGACGCTTCCCAAACATCAACCGATACGCATACAGTATATAACGCACGCTAAGGCTCAAACTTCGCCTCACAGCAATAAGTAAATACTCGTAAACCAGTTGAAGTAAACACTGAAAAGTGTATTGGGTTTGTTAAACAGAAGAAAACATGACACTTGCATTGTTTGCAATCCTATAGCCAGCACATGTTTCGAGCATGGCTCTTCTTCAGGTCTCCACTTGAAAAATTTGGTAGCATATAACATGAATTCAGTCAATGTCTACTACACATATGTTATGAAAGTTTGTGCGCATTTTGAACCATTACATATGCAATCATAACACAAGTAGACATAAACAAGAAAACAAAAAAACAATGAAACAAGAAACGAAAAGCCTCCATTTAAAGATACATTTAAACAATTTCTTTGCATAAGATTAAATGCTAATGGCATGGTGCATCTCTTACTGTGTTTCTAATTATAAAAAACCTGTTACCAGTTAACACCGAATTGCCGTCGTGTTTGTGAGCTGCAACTGAGCAGTCGGTGAATACCTGTGCAGTCATGTTACTGCTTCCTCGTGTACCCAATGAAAACATTGAAATGATGTGATAAAGTATAAAAAGGAGGAAAATAAAATAAAACATGTATCAGTATAAAGTACTGCTCCCATGGTAGCATGCACTGAGCTAAAAAGTGCAAAAGTCTTGATTGCCAGTTTATTGGTGGTGCATGTTAATATTGTTTAAAGCTTAATCAAACCTACAACTTCATTGCTGTTATCTAAGAATGCTGGGCCAGTGGATACATAGTTTGTCCTTGTAGATTATACAATCAGGTAGTTGAAATGTAAAATCTAGTTTCAAAGCGCATGGAATTGTAAAACCCAAACTTGAAGAGGTGGCAGGGGGAAGCATTAATCTCCAGACAGCGCTTGGATAGATGGTTGGGTTTGGTTGGAGCTCACAATGAAGCTCATGGTAAAGGCTCACTTGCCAAACCCCTGCAGAGAGAGATGTGTACAAATGTGCTCACGTTAGAAAGCCGCACTTGTAACAAATGCTTAGGCTTAAACGCAATAATATTAAAAGCGTGGTTACTTAATGGACGAATGAGCGGGCTCCTTACCCTTGTTAGGAGATTTGCAGTGTAAACCCCTCTCGTCTTGAATCAGACGTTCTGTACCATGCCCATGTGCCATTGCTGGATGCCGTCGCCGTTATCAAGGCACCGGGTGCATGACATCGGAAATGGACTACCACTTAATTAATGCAGTGCTGAAAGAATGGACGCCATGTTGGAATAGGAAATATAATTTTTGGATCTATGGAAGGATGCTAAATTATTTGAATATGAAAAGAGAGGAATCAATGGGTGGTGCTTAATGGAGCATATCTCTATTTTAATGTGCTCAGTGATCACTTTTGATCAGATTGCGATCGATAGTAGACCTCTAATGCTCTAAGGCATGTCACGTGACACAGTCCGCCAATCACTACGGCAAGGTCCCATTGCCTCACAAGTCCTCCTTCATACTTCCTCTTTCTTTTGCTGTCCCATTGCAGCTTCCCAATACGTGATTCGATGCTTAACCTTGAATAGAACGATCAACCAGAACTTATAATGACTACCGGTCCTCCAGGTCCCTGTAGGGTATCGTTATCCTCCATATGCCCTAATCCGTAGGACCTCTCAGGAGGCCTCCAGCTTGACATCCGCACCTGGAAAGACAGGCAACAAACACAAACCATGCTCATATTAATTCTCTGCGTGGGCAATCGCAAACACTTTCGCGCTGCGCTCCTCCTCTAGCTGCACTCTTCCGCCTTGCCTCGCAGCGCACTGTCTGTTTAATTCGAAGCAATTGTGTGGGTGGGATAATACTTTGCCTGTGAGTCCTTAATAGAATTATGACTTTCATGAACGATAGTATTCGAAATCTGGATTCTATGTCAAGACAGTTGGCTCATATTATGCTTATTTAAAGCTTACTTACCACCAATGAGGCTACCTGTTTGATCGCTTTGAAATAAAAAGTCTTAAAAGTAGACTTGTTCGACCAGTCTGTGGCCTTGAGAATGTTTTGCAGGCAGGCTCCACTGGCAAAGTCCTTAGAAGCCATAGCTCCTTGCGCAGAATGTGCCCGAAGCAAGATGTATCTATGCCTGCTTGCTGCTTAGCCCACTTAACCCACCCTGCAAAAGTGGATGTGGACACTGCCTTAAAGGGTTTCCTAAGAGCAATAAGCACTTGACTTTGACCCGCGGGTCTGACATGCGCAGCTTTCCCTTCATACGCTTTCAGACTCCTGACCGGACAGAGTATGGGCTGGTTCGGCAAGGTGGTTTTAATTGACATTTTCGTTCTTCTAATGTAGAACATAACCCCTTCCGCTGAATAAGACTTGCTGTCTAACTCCAGAGTGCAAACGTCCGACACCCTTTTGCAGGCTAGCAAGCATAACACCATTGACAACTTAGCCGACAGAGCCTTTCAAGTCAACTCGTCATTGACTGGCCAATTTAGGAAAAGCCAGAGGACTTAATTCACGTCCCACAGACGCCTATACTTAGGTCTCAATGGCCGGATAGCTCTCACACTCTTCAGCATCTTAACAACTAGGCCATGCTCACCGATCAGCATGCTCTGGACCAGTTCATGACAAGCTGAAATGGCCGATATGAACATATTCACCACCCTGTAGGCTTTGTCTTGCGCAAGCAAGCTTGCTAGGAAATTCACCAGGTGGATTACATCTGCAGTAGTTGGATGCACGTTCCTAGCCAGACACCAACTGTGCCATCTACCCCAAGCCGCGCTGTAGGATTTGGCTGTTTTAGGGGCCCAGGACTTCCCAATAAAGGGTTCAGCTTTCTCTGTTTATTCCTGGAATCACCCAAGCTACCAGTCCTAGTGTTCCCTGAAGAATTAGGGGGTGAGGGAGCCTTGTTGGGTCCAGCATGATGTCCGTCCTGTCCAGAAGGAGAACTGGGGTGTCACAAGATAGTTTCAGCAGATCCAGGAATCAAGCATGGCTTTTTCAAGCTGGTGTCACCAGAATCAGCCTCGCTTGCTGGCTTTTCGCATATGCCAGTGTCCTCAGGATCATTGCAACATGGGGAAATGCGTAGCCCTTGCGAGGCCCCCATTGTTGCAGGAAACCATCTGTGGCTGAAGCTTCTGGGTCCGGCCTTCAATGAAAGCCTGGACCCGAAGGGGTCCGTCCCGCAAGGACTCTCAGCTGCATCAGCCTGATGAAGACTGAGTTCTTCAAATTCCAGTTGCTGGAATCTCTGAGATGTCTGGAGTTCCAGTCTGCACCTTGGTTGACAGCTCCAGGGAATATTCCGCAGTGACACTCAGGCCCTTCTCCAGACAGAAACCAGATGTCCTTGGCCAGCTCTGCTAACAACTTGGACTTTGTCCCCCGCAGCCGGTTGATGCACTGCACGGTGGACACATTGTCCATCTTCAGTAGTATGTAGCATTGCACGCTGTCCTGGACAGTGGCGGCTGGATGTTTAGGGGATATGATATGATATTTTCTTTGTTTCACGCTCATACACACCTGTTTCAGAGCGCGACGAGGCAAGGGAGGGGAGCAAGGGAGGACAAAACTTACTAGGCCCAGTGGCATTGAGAATGCGCAAGTGCAGGGAAGAAGGAAGGGGGAAACTTCAAGCGAGAGGGGAGAGGTGGAAAGGGCTAAGCAAGGGATAAACACAACAACAACTGGTAGTGCAGCCAGCAGGGTGGCAAGTGCAAGGTTTAAAGCTCAGACAAAGGGTGTCTCATAAGTGCAGGTAAGAGGACTGTAGGGTTACAGATACAGATCCAAGTGCAAGGGTTGCCAGGAGGTAGTGCGGGTGTGTGGCTGGATGGGCAGGGACCTGGGCCCGAAATCAGAGGTTAGACAGGTGCACGGAGCCGAAGCAGACAGATCAGTAAGGGAGAGGAAGAGCAAAGGCAGAAGCAAAGAGGAATGTCTTGAGGTGCTCCCAGAACTAGAAATGGCTCTTCTCAAGTTTCAGAGTAGCAGGAGGCTGTTCCAGAGGGAGGCCCCAGCCGAGGAAAGAGATCTACCCCCAACACGTTGCTTGGCGAAGCAACTGACCCTGAGGGAGTTGGAGGTGGAGGAGCGAAGACCTCGAGTATGAAGCTATTTACGGAGGGAGAGTTGAAGGTATTTTAGACCCAGGCCCCAGAAAGCCTTGTGGACAATGCAGAGGGGAGGTGGCAATGCCCCCAACCCCCGCCAAACTACTCCAGGAGTGCATCCAGAGGCTGATTTAAGTGTTTCTTTAATATCACACTCTCATTGCATCAGCAATTTAAAATTATATACATAAATAAATAAATAATTTGCCGTCCTAGGCTGAAGCACATTGACATAGCACACAGGGGCCTGTCCCATGCCATGCAAGATTTATCCATATGCAGCACAGAGCTCTAAGGGCTCTGTGCAGGTAGTGGAAATATTTAAGTTAGGCAGTTGCCGTGGCGCCAGACATATGCCCCTGCCAGCAATATTTCTTGCGCAAACAGCACAATTTTGATTCCTTGTAGCTGTGTATCATGGTTACAGACATTTTGAAATCTCATTGGCTGCTCTATGAAATTGGATGGATGGGCAGGCCAGAGCATTTCCACGTGTACTCTGTTGATGCGGAGCATGGGACATAGCTCTCAACTCACACGCTTTTGTAAAGGGCTGACTCACCCGCCAAGCCTCCTGCACGCCCATTCATTCCAATGGGCATCTCACCTGCCAAAAACAAAATCGGATGATTTCACCCGCCTTTGCGACACAAACGGTTGAGAGCTATGATGGGAGCAACCGGCTAATTCAGTGAGGGGGCCTGAGCCAGGGGGCGTGGTTGGGATTCCTCCTCGTGACCAGTGCCGAGTTGAAGTAGCTGAGCCAGAGTGGGGCTCCGCCTCAACACAAATTGCACCACGCACAGGTAAGTGGACTTCGAGTCCTCATCAGTGACTCGAGTTCCATATGTGTGTCAGTATTGCTATAATTTAGGGAAGTTCATAGTGGTTTTGTGCCCCTCACTATGATTGCTGCCTCCTGCTGCCTCCTGCTGTCACGTCACGAGGGCGACTGACTAACCTTCCCACATCGTTATGTGGTGACATCCCGCGTTGGGGCCGCAGGTACAGGAAGTGACGTTGGGGCCGCAGGTACAGGAAGTGACGTTGGGGCTAGGGAGGGGGGTGTTGGCGGAGGGCAATTCCCGTTAATGTTTGAATACAGGCAGACGCCTTGAATGCAGCTCTGTGTCCGTGTGGTGTTTTCCACTGTATGTAAAGCAGCGCAGGCTGGACTGACACCGGGTGGTCCCCGGTATCCAGTGTTCCTGCACCTGCTCTCCGGCCCTCCTTTGCCCCGCTTGTTTATCTCCCTTCCTGGCAGTTTGAAAGTCTCAGGGCCGCCTGGGACAGCCCCTTTTATGTGCAGTGCAAACGCCAGTGAGAACCGCGTCTTGACATAGCATGAGTCTTCAATGAGCTCTTAGCTCCAGAGTACCTTCCATACTTGCGAATCATGTTTATTAATTAGTTATTTAGTGACTGCAGGACTTCTTCCCTTGAAGTCACCCCAGTGCTGCTTTGCTGAATGGGTGGGTCAGACCTGGAAGAGGGCCACACTCGGTCCACAGCAGAGCTCAGATGGAGCAAAGGGTTTAGCTGCATGCACAGCAGGAGAAGTATAGATGGAGAGAGGGAGACATGACATGAGCATTATCTGGGAGCCGCATTGTTTTCATGGGCACCTGGATGCAGAGTGGGATTTTTACAACGGAACATCTGTTTAGCCTTTAGTGAACGGTTTATCTCAAAGTGACTGTGCTTTAAAATGCATTACATGTTTGTGAACATGCAGAGTTTTGAAGTAATGTGGCTGCATTTGAAATTAATTGTTTTGTGTGATATCGGCGTCTGGGACATTGGACATTTTTAGCAGCTTCTGGCATGGGCCTACCTTTATAGTTGTAGTTGGACTAAAACGGTAAATGCAAACGAATAAAGTCACTCACAAGCTTACTGTTCTCACTAGCCACCACAGGTCCTGGGTAAAACACCTGATTGCAAAGGAGGCCGCTAATATGGAGTGAGTATAGTTGATATGGAGCTTGGCTTCGTCGGGGGACCAGTGCCTTGCAGTTGAGAGTTCCCCACAATGGGCTCCCCAGCACCTGCGACTAGCATACGACTATCACGAGATCCGCGGAAGACCCGAAGATGGCCCTTCCATTCCAAGCTTGTATGTGCTGGAGCCACCAGGACAACTCTGTCCTCACTTCGTGTGACATCGGAACTCTCTGTAAGACACATCTCACTTGAGATGCTGAATCGTCAGGTGTTGGAGGGTGTGGTAAAGCATTGGCCCCGGGAAGATAGCTTGGATGGAGCAGGCCAAACTTCCTACTATCCTTGCAAGTTCCCTTAGGGATATCAGGTCCTTGGCCAGGGCTGACTTGATCTCCTTTTTATCTCGTTGCCCTTCTAAAGAGGTAGGCTCAGTGTCCCCCGCTGTGAGTCTATAACAAACCCCCAAAACGTTATTCTCTATGCTAGTCTGGTTTCTGGCTTCTCCCAGTTCAAGAGAAATCACTATTCCTCCAGGAGGAGTGACGCCAGAGACACTTGCTACCGAAGGCAACTGAGATCTTGCACCATGAGACATAAGTCGTTGAGATACACGATTAGCCTCACACCCTGTTCACATAGCCTCATCACTACAGGTTTGAGTAGCTTGGTTAAACAAGAAGGCACTTAGGGTAGTCTGAACAGGATACATTTGAACTCCCACCGCTGGCTTTGCCAGAGGAATTGAAGGAACCGCCTGTGTTATTTGTGTATGGGCACTGCCAGGTAAGCGCAAATCTAAACAGGCTAGCCGGTCTCCCATCTGCAGAATATCTCGCAGGAGGTAGATTCCCTCCATCTTGAAGTGGCTGTAAACGAGGAAGGAGTTTAGGCTTTTGAAATTGATCACCAGCGTGACTATCTGCTTCCTCTTCACTAGAAACACATTGCTTAGAATGTCACGTGCCCCCTGATCGGCTGGACTTATCACTTGCTTTCTTAAAAGCTCTGAGACATCTCTGCCCATGAACCCTTGCTCCTCTTCTGATATGGTAAATGGATTTGGTGGCCTCTCTTGGAAGGGCCCTTGGAAAAATTCCAACTGAAAGCCTTGCACTGCTTCCAGAACCCAAGATCTGCAGTCATTTCTTGACAAATCCCTAAATGTGCTGCTAGCCTGCCACCCACCTATTGGGGGAACTGGTTCGCTCGATTTTGTGCTGAGCGTGTGCAGCATATTCTCACCTGCGTTGGTGACTTGTGGTCTGCCAGCACCTCTCCAGCCTCTACCCCTGCCCTTCCCTCATGAGAGAAAGAGTTTGTCATCCTGCCCTCCACCAGCCGCTCCTACCGTAGGGCCTCTGTCCTCCTTCTCAGCTGGCTGAGCAGACTCTGCCTCTGCCAGCCCTGCCAAAAACTCTGGGGGCGAAGACCTTTAGCGACGCCTCCACCTTATCCAGGGTGGTGAATGTTCTGACAAATCTGGACATATTTTTTACAAAGGTGTTGCTGAACAATAGCACTTTTGTTGCCGCTGCAACTTCTGATGATGCTGATTCTCTGAGTTTAGGGTCTATCTTGACTAGAAGGGATCATCTGCATTCTGCAGTGATCATGCTATTAGCATTGCCTATAAGGCAAACTGCTCTCTGAGCCCATCCTGCTAATACCAACAGGTCTATAGTAGAGCCGCTCTCCTTGGCTTTTTCCGCCTTTTACAGGATTTTCCCTAGGGGACCCATTGAGTTGGGGAGTTTGACCTGGCACACTCTTCAGGACTGGTCTGTACCCTTTTTGAGGTCTTTAGTATAATTGGCCATAAATGTGGACATTCTCAGATCACCCTCCGGCGTCTCCGCCACTCTGTCTGGCAATGAAGCCCTGGGGGACTCTGCTTTCAACTTGCTCCTGGATTCCTTGTTCAATGGCATGCGAAGACGCTTGCTCAAATAGTTTGCTCGGCTGGACTAATAGATCTGGGTCAAAGATGTCCCTAGGACTCTTGTCGCTCTTCTTGCATCTCTTGCGGGCTTTCTGTCGATGTGAGACTCTAAGCTCAAGGAGACGTGCAAGCTTTCATCCTTGCTGAAGATCCACAGTTCACAGGAGTCTCTGCCCTGTGATCTTCCTCTGAGCTTGAGGGTAGGTCACCATGCCATCTCCGAAATGCTTTATTGCACACATGCTTGCCCGCTGTGTGCTCTGTATGCGATGCAGAGGCTTGCTCTACCCTACGGGTCTTATGCTCCTCCTGCCACTGCCTCCTCTGACCTCAGGGCTTGGGCTTGATCATTCTGGGGCCCTGACCATAGGTGATCCAGTCTTGTATAAAATCAAGCTACTGGGACAGGGGTCCTAGCCCCGCCCACACTGTTTTTTCCGTAAACTTGCCCAAAGAGGGTTCTCGCATGGGATCAGAAGGGCCCTCTGTGGGTGAATCACTGCTGGAAGATTCCCCTCCAGTTAAGGCCATCTTGCCTTACCAGAACATTAGTGGCTGGTGACTGCAAGACTTTGTACCATGTGTAAAGAACCAGGTTATCTTGGGACGTGTACCTGTGCACTGATCTGCTCAGCAGGTAATCTTGGGCTTGCACCCGTTCAAATATCTATAAGGCTGTTTGAGAGCCTGTGCACATATGTTTCACTATGCTACAGGTAGTCTTGTGCCTGCCCCATCTGTCTCTGTGAGGCTGTGACTGGTGTTCCAGTCTTTTCACTTAATGCGTACTGGCCAAAGCAACGCGTGCAGTGCTTCGGTTACTGAGGAATCCAAGGATTTGGGCCCATCAATGCACACTCGCCGGCACATCGGCACGGCTACCCTGCGATTTCCCCCTGCCACAGGCAGGTGGCGTGCTAGAGGCAGGAGATTGCCACAGTGTGGTGTGAGGCTCGGTGGCTACTGCTGTGCTGCCGATCACGCTCCAAGAGGTTGGGTTCACCTAACGAACTTGACTGCGCTGGAGTACAGAGATGGATGAAGGCCCATGTGATGAAGACCAGAGTGCAATAGCTAACCGCTGCTTGATCAGATGGCGACGTGAGCGAAATGGACCCGCAGGCACCTGGAACTGCGTTAGCCAGTTCCGAAGCGAGTCACTGCTCCACTTCCCTACTTGCCCGACATCAACCGCAGCCATGCGCTGCCAAGAAATAAGATCACAAATGAAGAAAATATTAAATACTTTGAGAACACACTTTTCCCTGATGCTCTGACTGTCTTGCGCTCCCTGCGCCCAACTCCTGTGGCTTACAGGCATTACACTTAGCAATGAGGAAAAGGTACTTATCTGCTGCTCGAGCAGCAAAGGAAGAGGAAGTATGAAGGGGAACTCATGAGGTGATGGGACCTTAGCGTCGTGACTGGTGGAATGTTTCACGTGACATGCCTTACAGCTTTAGAATTCAATATGCAAAGGACTATATGTTCTAATAGATTGTTGTTTTTATTGAGTTTTTGGTTAAATTTATTGTTAGTGTTTGCTGTTCGAGTTTGTTAAGTAAAGAGTAAGTTAATACAACCGCAGATCTTGCCAGTTGTCCCATGTCAGGAATGAGTAGCTCATTCAGTCCTGTTTTTGTTTTCATTTGCATCCTGGTGCAAAACTACAAGTGTAGAAATAGGGCTGGTACTCAGGAGATCTTGCCTAATCTGGAATTTCGGAATTCCCTAGGCCTGTTTAAGGCTTTCTCATTTATGCCCTGTAATAGTTAACATATGCGCTGAAATAATGATAAGCTAGGATATCTCAGATAGTGACCTTTTCCCATATAGAAATCAGTTCATAATATCTCACGTCAAGCAGACAATGCAGACTAAGCTGCAACTCCAAGTATGAGTTGGATGGATGGATGGAATGCATGGCAGGTAAACGCTATAAGTAAGAATGGTGCCTGAGGCTGACTTGCTAAGCAATGCCAGCTTCAACCAACTTGCTTGGTTTCTACCTCTCCATACATGACTATGTCGTCTCGCTCCCTAAGCCTAGTATTCAGTGTACAAAGAGTGTCTTTTGTAGTAGTAAATATACTATCACGTATATGTATGTCCGGAGCATGATACAATGGGCCTCATTACAAGTCTGGCGGTAGCCGTGCCGCTAAAACTGGCAGGGTGCCCGCCGGACTTGTACATTTTTCTGGAGCCTTGCTTGCCGGTAACAGCGGACGGATTCTAACCCTGAGGGTCCGGGAAGTCAAGCGCCGGAAAAATGGTATTCCCCATTCCCATTGAGTCCAATAGGACTCAATGGGAATGGGGAACACGGAGGCACCGGCACCGTAAAATACGGTGCTGGTGCCTCCGTTACGGTCTGCTTACCCTGGTCTCTGTGCCAGGCATGGCATACCTGCCAGGCACAGCGACTCTGGAAGGCGGACTCCTAGTGTGCTGGTCCGGTAACAACTTACCGGCACTGTTGTTATCACACCGGCACACTCGTAATGAGGCCCAATGTCACTGAGTGTATCACACATTAGACATGGAAGTGGCACACATAAGAGCACTGAAAACCTGGCAGCTCCATTGGCTCCACTGCCTGCGGATGGTGGGGCAAAATCTCAGTTCACCTAGGGTTACAGAAACGCCTTGCACACGCCACAGAAGCAAGAGAGATGTTTGCAAACTCTGCAAAGAAATTGTGCCGCTCAGCCAAATCCTCCCAGTCACGCCTCCGAGCTATCCTGCCAGGGGGACTGGGCCAGATCAATCCCCTCATTGTTCCCCCATCCCCTAGGGCCTGGTAGAGCTCCAGGGAATGCACTCTGCCCGCCAGGGGTCTCCAGCCGCAGATTTATTGCTCGGGTCCGGTTTACGTGGCTGAGAACGCTAATGCCTTTTTAATAAAACTGGGATTTCTATTTTAATCTGTTTAAAGTAAGTCGAAACATTTATCTCGTGCTTAGGCTCAGTGCAGACTCAAAAGCTTCTTAGTGCTGCTCGGGGAAGCACAAGGCAGACATGAACTCTCCAGGCAATGCACCCTTCTGCGGGATCTCGTTCATGACTTTGATTCATGATGTTTGAGTTTGCCTCGCCCTGTCTGTCATCTGTCAGGGAGTTGATGATTTCATGGAAATAATATAATAGAGCGCAATCTAGCACCCCAGAAATGATGGTCTGCAGAAGTCAGAAAACTATGGTGCATAATGTCTATGCATATATACAGAAAGTAGAATAGTCTGTGTGACCCGAGTCACACCTTCCACAATGCCACCTAGTAGCCATCGCTGGAAGAGCACCACCAGTTCCTAGCAAGGCATTGTGGGCATGCAAATTAGCCCAAATGCAAACCTTTTTCTTCAGGAAGTTGTCTTTATCTAAGAGTGCAGTGCTACTTTATACACAGTTTAATCAACCCAAGACAGACATTCAGCAATTTAGCATATATAGGAATATATATATTATAGTGCAGCGCCCGCTGCACTAGAGTTTAGTATCAAGTGCCATAGGAAACCCGAAAATATAATTGCTAATAACCTTTGACTCGAATGACGGATTTGGCTGATATTTTGCAAACACAATGTTTGTCAATTGCCCCCCTCCCCCCACCCCCCAGGCTGGACATTTTGGGAAAGATTCCTTAAAAAATGTAATTCAGAAAGCAAAAAAAACACTGTTTTCGTCTACTCCCATTAATTTCCCCATAGAGAAAAGTCACCATTTCTGTGCGTCACACAGCAGAAACTGCTGGCCGGAATTGGACTAGGTATGGCACAACTTGGGCACGGAGCATTGACTCGATTTCCGGGAGATGTCTGGTATTATTCCATCCAGTAGTTGTTCAAATATTTGATGCAGAATGGGGTGGCTCCTTCGCCCAAAGTTTGAACGATATTTCCCTGGGTGCTTTTGCAGCAGGAAGGCTTTTCGGGAAATAAGAGAGGGTTAGCCAAAAACAAAAAGTGGAAAAAATGCCATTTGGAGGTGGAAAAAGGATGACATGGCATGAGGCTAGATGTGGGGAGGGACACAAAGTACACCCTGTGAAATTGGTAGTTTGGGGGTGCTGTGGACCTACTTCAGAGATCAAATGTTTTCTCATAACCAAGGTAATTTTCACATAATTATAGTAGAAAGCAGGATCAGGAATGAAAGTGCATCACATGAATAACCATGTTTATTTTACGAATAACCAGGGTTATTTTGATGAATTACCGGGGTTATTTGTAGTACATTACTATTATTGGGGTTATACTAACCATGGTTTAAAAGAAAGTTAAAAGAATTTGATTAATGCAAAAAAGTGGAATGTTACAGCTACAGTGAGGTGGGGGTAATGGGTGTGGCCGAAGACTATGACTACTGGGTTACTTTAAGAAACCGAATGGTGCAATATGGAAAGTAGACACAGTGAAAGGCTGTGGCTAGTGTGCGTAAAGGAAACCTAGTGGTGTGGCCACGGCCGAAGGCTATGGCTAGTGAGCCCATTTAGGAAACCTAGTGGAGCAATATGTAGAGTGGACACAGCCGAAGGCTTTGGGCACTGGCCATGGCCAAAGACCATGGCTATTTGGACTGGCAGAAAGCTATTACCGCAACATGTAATGGGGTCATGGCTGAAGGCCGGGGCAATGGTCATGGTTAGTGAGCGGGAAAGAAATGTAGTGTTTTAAAAGATACAGTGGGCACGGCCGAAGGACGTTCAACCCTGGCTAGTGGGCCCGAAAGATATGTAGAGTGCCGGGGCTACCTAGTGGGTCCTAAAGAAACATATTGGGGGAACATGCACAGTGAACACAGCCGAAGGCCATGGCTAGTGGCCTGTCAAAAAACGATGATGTAACAAAACCCTTGAAATTCACTGAAAAACCCTTAGTTAAGGTGCAGTTAACTTGTGCAGATTTAGCGCAACAAAACAGATGTGGGAAGTCATGACCAGCTTTAGACGTTCCTGTTGCAAAGCCCATGATGAGCACATAGGGAAAGAGATGGAATTCACAATGACATACAACATGGCATTATGGGGGACATCACAGAAGCACGCTGAGTTAAGCTGCTCAAGACATCCCACATCTGCTGAATTTCAAGGGTTTTGTTGGTGTTAAATCTGCACAATTTAACTGCACCTTAACTAAGGTTTTTTCAGTGAATTTCAAGGCAGTACAGCCAGTACTGAAGGGGTCAGGAGGTGAGGCAGTAACGCAGGTGCCAGGAGGAGGAGAGGCATTAGTGCAGAGATCATGAGTAGAGCCAGTACTGTAGGGGTCAGGAAGAGCCATAAACCCCTGTGAGGGTTCAAGGAGGGCCCAGGAGTTCCTCCTAAAGTACAGAGAGGTCCAGAAGACAGCCCCCCTGTTATCCCTGTGGGCCTGGGGTCACTTTAAAGGTCCTGATGGCATTTCAGAGTCAAACTCTGAATCCATAGGGTGCAACTTGTACCCAGGTTAAAAGATAGTTAGGAGTGTGAATATTCTCTGCCAGCCATTCACTGGTACAATAGCCATTTTGAGCTACCTGCAGCGCTGGTACCGGGGAGTGTGTGACAAGTGCCATCCACTCGCACATCATACTAGTGATGACAGGGCTCAGCAATATGACCAAAAGTCATATCTTGATATTTTTGGGCTGAATCTCGATAAACGATATATATCTCAATATTGTTTGTGTGGGTTAAATTCTCAGTTGTAAGCCACCAACTATATGTAAGATGTCACAACCCCTTTATTTAAAAGACTGTGATCAAAATAAAGTGCAAACACAGGGTTTCTCTTCCTATTTGAGAATACATACAGCTGTGAAAGTATCAAAATGTAAATGCAAAATTGTAATATATGTAAAAATGTATATATATATGCGTATATCTCAATGTTAATGATTCATCCTATATCGATTTTGAAAGTATATCGCTATATCTCCCAAACTCGATCTATCGCCTAGCCCCAAGTGATGGTAATGAGACTGAAGGAGAGAATTGCCAGGAGGGCACAGGGCAAACACAACACCACTGTGGAAGCACAGGCTTGCCCCAGCAACAAGCTTGTCCTGCTCATGCAGTGACAGACTGACCTACCCACAAACGGAGGACACATGGTTTCCTGATTGAGGAAACCCGTGTCCCCTGCACACTATCAACAAGGGCCGTGGCCCGTATGTAATTTTTTAGGGTACGAGTAGTACCCTTATTAATTTTCACAATAATTATTTATCAATTTCAGTAATTTTGTTTGCTTTGCTATGACCGCAAAATATTCTGGAGTCTCCCAATTAATACTTGACAATTCATCTGTTTATCAAAAAAACAGTAATTTATTCAAATTTTTAACAAAAAGCATTCGAAATATGATCTGGCCCAACGCGTTTCGAGTATCTGTTTTCACTCTTCATCAGGGGCAATGTGTTCTGTATTCTTTGTATAAAGTTTAAACACTGGAGAGAAAATAAATTAAATTAATCATCTAATATTCATATAAAATCATATGTACATATAGGGCAAAACCAAAGTTCTTCAATAACAAGTAAGAAGCACATGTAGATGTTTCTATATACATCATTACTTCATTCTTTGAACTCGGGATCAGTTCATTGCTTAAAAGAAAGAAAGAGATTAGCTAATGCTAGGAGCCTATAAAGGTAAAAGACAAACAAATCTCATAGTAGATATAACAAGATGAAAAAACCTACAATGGTTCCTAACGGTGGCGACATTTTGGATGATGGCTGGAAAATCAAATCCTAACCTGTATTATTTATGTTGGAAAAATACTAATCTACTGGAATCAGTAGTCTCTATTATATGAGAAACTTGAAAAGCACTTACTTAAAGATTTAGAGAAAGTTTCCATAGGTTGGAAGGTTCACTTCAAACATGGGTAACAGAGGTGTGAAGAATCCTAATTCTTTATAACCTGTGATAAATACTAGAGTTAGGGTAGTGCAATAGGAATGACTAGTGCAAGAGGTACTTGTGGATGGTATGAAACTTACTTGAAAAAGTAATGTTTGACTTCACAGGCAGGCATCTACTGCATTTCTGTGGATAGAAAGTCCCTTTCTGGTGGTTTAAAAAGGAAAGAGAAGATATGTTGAAAACAGGGTGAACATTGGCTGAGAGGCACAATGTGGTGGCTGGGCGGCCCTACTTACAAGAAAAAAGGAAATGCAGGATTCCCAGATGTGGTTGTGGCAGGAGACACTCCATCCGCTTCCGATTGAGAAACGGAAGCGGATCGAGTATTTATAGTCGCGGGTGACGTCACCCGCGCATGCACGTGATGACGTCACATCGCGGCCATAGTTTATGTTTATCGTTGTTGATGTGTGAATGGTTGCGGGTGACGTCACCCGCGCATGTGTGTGATGATGTCACATCGTGGCCATTTTGCATGTTTATCTACATACGCGTATGTCTAAGAATGTAAATAAGGTATCTGGCCATTATTCATGACTTGCGAAAACGCGAAGGAGCCTGTCCGGATAATAAATGCCAATGTGGGTTGGCTGTGTATCAACAATATGGATATTTGGCCATTTTACATGTAAATCATTATGAACGCTGGGCAACGATTAATGTCTGATCTGATGATGTGAGCTAATGGAGGATAGCTGTATGTGTCAGATCTAACTGTACACTGAACCATGGAATGAGAGAAGATAAAAGTTATAAAATAGATAAAATTGAATAAATAGATTAGCTAAAAAGTAGATAAAAGGAAACAGAAAAGAAAAATTACTATAGGAAACACAATTGTAATAATATAAGGCTGTTTGTCATAAAACCAAAAGAGGCTCCCATGCATTAAAAACAATAGCATTAAGACAATAGCATAGGCTGTGCATACAGTAAAATGTATAACCCTTGTGTGACCCACTAAGGGGTGTAAATTCTTATCGCCTAGTCATGAGATTGTTTAATTTTTTGTGTATCTCTTGTGAATCTATTATCAAGAATATGTATGTGGGGTTTTAATCTTGTCTGGTCAAACAAGGTATAGTTTAGTCATAAATCTGATTTGAATTAAAACATAGGACAGTCACTAAAGAAGAGATCCCTTGTCTATGCTTGGAGACATGTCTACAGACATGGACCTAAGTAGTACTCCTCATTTAGCCCCAGAGGCAACATAGCATCTAACTTTTGGATCCAATAAAGTTCTCTTTGTGCTAAAAGTTTTTGAAGATCACCTCCTCTTGATAATGGATGGACTACTTCCAAGACCACCATTCTCGTTTGTGAGATATTGTGTTTTTGGTCTCGGTAATGTCTGAAGACAGGTGACTTCACGTTTTTTGTTCTTATGTTGGACTTATGTTCCGTCCACCTTTCTTTCACTTTCAGATTGGTTTTTCCAATGTAGTACATTCCACAGGGACAGCGGATCGCATAAACCACATTTTTTGTATCACATGTTGCATATTCTCTCAAAATTATTTTTTTGCCTGTGTTTGGATGTCTCACATGGTATCCTTTTATGATATTATTGCAATGTTGGCAATGTAGACAGGCAAATGTTCCTGTTTTCTGTTTAGTGAGAGTATTCTGTGTTGTTCTTTGTGGTTTTTCTGCTCTGATAAGTTGATCTCTGATGTTTCTATCCCATTTGTATGCCATCATGGGGGGATCTGGAAAGAGTTCTTTTAGGGTATTATCTGTTCTTATTAGGTCCCAATTTTTGGGGATGATTTGTTTTACTTGGAAACTTTGACTTGAGTACTTTAGCGTGTGTATTAAACGTTTGGTTTCTTTCTTTGTGTTCCCTTGGAGGAGCTCTTCTCTTTCTTGTAAATTGGTTCTAGCTATTGCCTTGTCCACCGTTTCTGCCGGGTACCCTCTTCTTAAGAATCTCTGTTTCATGATGTCATATTCATTCTGTAAAGTAGCCTGGTCTGACGTTATCCTTTTGAGTCTTAAAAATTGACTGTAAGGCAAGTTGTCTTTTAGATGTTTTGGGTGAAAGTTGCTATGATGAAGACAACTGTTTACATTTGTTGGTTTTCTGTATATTTTTGTCTTGAGTGTTGTCCCTGATCGTTCAATTGTGACATCCAGGAAATTGACATCTGGTCTACCGATCTCTATAGTGAAACCGATCCTGTCGTTGTACTTGTTCAGGGATTCCCAGAATTTTATTAATTTGCTTTCAGTGCCATACCAGATCCCAAAGATGTCGTCAATATAGCGTCTCCAGCATTTCACTTTGTCTCTCCATAGTGGATTTTCTAGTACAAATTTAGTCTCAAATTGGTGCATGAAGATATTTACATACAATGGGGCCATTGATGTTCTGGAGATTTGCAAATAGCATTGTCCATTGTATCTAAAATAGTTGTTGTAGAGGATGATATTGATAAGTTCTATGGCAAAAACTCTTTGTATCTGTACTTCTTGGTTCAAAAGTAAAAACCATTCCATGGCTTCTATGTGAGGGATTGAAGTGTACAGACTATTTACGTCCATGGTGAATAGAATGGTTTCTTCCTCTGGTAAATTAAGTGTGTTGATTATGCTCAAGAAGTGGGTCGTGTCCTTCAGGTAAGTTTTGGTCTTTTGTACAAAGGGCTGTAATGCAGTATCCAGATAAATTGCTAAAGGTTGAAACACACTGTCTGTTCCAGCTACAATCGGTCGAAAAGGGGGGTCTTCTTTATTTTTGTGTATTTTTGGTAGCCCGTAGAAAACGGGGGTGACCGGATGTTTCTGAATGAGGAAATCTGCTGTTTTCTCACTGATCCAATCCATATCTGTAGCTTTGTCTACTATGTTTTTGATGAGACCTCTGATCTTAAAAATCGGGTCACCATCTAGTGGTAAGTAGGTCCTGATATCTTTAAGGGGTTTCAAACATCCCGCGTTGTATAGAGTAGTGTCAATTAGCACGAGGGCTCCTCCTTTGTCTGCTTGTTTTAAGGTCAAGGTGTTGTCTTCAGCTAGTTGTTTGATCACCAATAGTTGATGTTTGTGGATGTTCCTGGTTCTTGATGGTTCATATTTAATACGTCTTAAATCTTTAGTGGTCTTCTGTTTGAATAGATTGATCAATGGATGATTCACTTGTGGGTGAAAGGTGTGTAAGAGGATTCAATCCAGCACTACAGCTAAGTCAATGCCTAGTCTGGGATACTGAATGGAAACCCTTATTGATATATCTTTATGTCCAGTTCATGAGTTCTGGATGACTACACCTATATAACACCCCTCTCTTGGAATCCCCCTGACCCCACTGAGCCAAGAAGTAGTTCTGTTTTGCAAGTTTAAAAGGTTTATTTGAGAAAAAGTAAACAATATATATATATCACACTTTTATGATAAATTAATAATTAATATCACACTTCAGAACATGAGCAGTTAACAACAATGGGTAATGTTCTTCTAACAAACTGATTTGATTACCCAGGAGTAGTATAAAGGATGAGGTAGCACGCTTGGGAATAGGAACAGAAGAATAAGGTGGTAGAGAATGCTTTATCTAGTTTCAGATGGATGCAATGTTGAATGAAAATGCAATACAGAAAATACTCAATATGATTTCAACAAAACAATGTAATCACTTTCCTCTGGCAATCCACTCCCCCCTTATGCAATGTAAGTAAATGAAGGGGAGAGCACACAGTTCTTAGAAATGCAATCAAATGTAATTCAGTTCACCCCAGCAAGCTTAGACAACAGAAGTTTGAAACACAGGCAAAAGGCTTTGAATATGATGACAATGCAGTGAGAAATATACTGAAAATGCTTTTAATTCCCTTCAGGAGGTTCAGGGTGAGTGGTATCTAGTTAATATGAGTTCAGGCTCACTCTAGCAATGATTCAGGGATGGTTCTTAAGAGGCAGACGAAATTTAGCAGTTCAGGCCAAAGCAGCTATCTTTTTACAAGTAAAGAAATCAGGCCAAATCGCAAATCGCGGCAAAATCTGCGAGTGCGAGAATCGTGATTACGGCAAAAGTATAAGGAGTAGCAAGTCGGAAAGCTGAGATTCTAAGCTTTCAGAGGAAAGTTAAACCAAGTTCCTAGCACAAACGGTTCCAGAGATACGGACGATTAAATAAAGGTAGTTTTTCCGATTTGAAATTTTAAAAGTTCAAAGTGACAGGTTACAGCTTGCAGCTAGAAAATGACAGGTGACAGCTTTGCAAATGACAGGTGACAGTTAGGAGGCAGTTCTGGTTAGATTTAAAATAGATTGAATTATATTATTTTAACTAAGAGATTGGTTCTGCACAGTTCTGCTAGGTACTCACAATAATTTTGAAATAGGCCTCCCCACGGATCTGGTCAGGTTTTGGACTGGACTCCGGTTCTGGTCTCGGCACTTCACAGTGATCTGGGTCAGCTCTCTGGTTCTGCTAACAGCGGCCTGGGTCACTCTGGATCTCTGGCCTCTGGTTCTGGATACTGCTCTGCTTTCTCTGGGTACAACACTGCTTCTGGATCTTTCTGGCACAGGGTTTCAGGCCAGAATCAACACCTGGGTCCGGCTGTGAATAGTCTGCAAATGATTTTTGGGCCTGCTGACAAATACTTTTGCTTGCAGTGGGCCTTCTTGGTTCAAAGTTCTGTAGTCTCTGTTTAGCTTGGAAGTCTAAGTGTAGGATCTCTGGATGTGAAGTCGTCGGTCAGCATGCTCCGCAGCAAATGGAATTGAATGTCCCTACCTGTCCCAGCAGTCTCTTTTTATGTGTTTTGAAAGTGGGTGGAGAGGCTAGCTTTCTAGGCCCAACCCCTTCAGAGTTCTGATAGGTTGGAGAATTCTTTGCGTTCTCACTGGAGAGCAGGATTGTGTGTCAGAATGATGTCATTTAATGGCTTGCAGAAAGGACACTCCCCTGTCAAATTGCACACAAATATATATTTGATCAAAATACACATTTCTCAAATACATAGTGGTTTGTTATTGCATGTACATATTACCTATCACATGAGGTATACTCTGTTCAAACTCTGCTCTTCCTGAGGGCTTGCATTAAAAAATGGCAACTTATTTTCAATTTTAGCGGGTTATGCAACCTTGGTTCTTCATTAAAAATTATACACATATACACGGCCTGTCCATACATACTCCAGTAAATTCCCATGTCTCTAGCTTAAACACAGAGTATGTGGTGTCAATAAATAGCGGGGTTTTGCCCCAGAACATCACACAAATTCCCAACGCGTCTTAAAACGTGCACAGAAAAATCACAAGAATTATGGTATCATTTAGATAATTTTGACAAGTCCGCACCATGAGTATACATCTTTCTTAAAATCATATTCTGGCCAACAGGGGTGTGTCTTTTCAGGTCACATGGTGTAGAAACCAGTTTATCCAGTTTCAGCCAAGCTCAGAGACCCTGCCCCTCCCCGTTTCTGCCAAGGGGAAGCTATTTTACGATTCCCCCAATAAACCATCTGCCTGGGCCCTGGAAGGCCCATTGTTCAAGAGGAAGCCATTTATGGCCTCCCCCCAATATACCCTCTGCCTGGGTCCTTTGTGTAGTCTCTAGCAGTCCCTTGGTAATTCAATCAGAGAGGGGTTACCTCCCCTCAGAATGCAACCAGGCCTGAGAACTGCTGTGGATCCAGTTTCACTCCAATTGGGGGGAAGTTGTCAGACAGAATCCAGTTCCTTAAGCCAGGCCACAGCTAATGTCACTTTTAGTTACCCAGTTTTCTGCATTCAAATAAAACTAACAATTTTTACATATGCAGCTAGAATGCTGATTCTAAGTTCAAAACTATGACATCTTAACAGTGACAAACTATGTGGCAGTCACAAGTCTGTCCCTCAGTTTATTTACACATTTCGATTTTTGGTAATTTTAACTCCAGTTTCAGTTTAAGCCGCTGCAGACCTGCAGAGCTCAGCCAGTCTTGTTATAACCCTTCAAGTCACTTCAGAATATACCTTTACATTGTATCCACCTCTCAGTAAGTCTTTCTTTGGCCTGCTTTGGGTTGATTTATTCAGTTTTACACAAAGGTCTGGTGTTGTTTTAAAACGCCGGCTTTCTGATAGTGGTGAGTACTGGTAATGCAACCATTTTTGGGATTTAAGAAAATGAATTCCCCACAGTTCTAGGTTGCTTTTGGCAATCAGCATTGCCATTCCCAATGGTTTCAGGCTACTGTGTGGGTAGACCAATGGTGGTTTTAGGCAGTGCCCTTCTGTGCCCATAACATCGGCAAAAATGGGTGGCAGCCTATTCTTCATGCATTTCCCTGGGCATTTTCTGGGAAGCTCTGGCCATCATGATGTTTTCAATGCCAGTACTGCACAGTTTTTGTGGTAGGGCTCGGATGCATGGGTAAAAACATCCCACAAGCCCCCCTCTTGCGATGTCCATTCTGTTTAACTGATGGAACTCGCAAGATCTGGGATGTTTCCTTATCTTCTTCCAATAGATGGCACAGTTCAGCATCTTTTTCTCCATCCGGTCGGATCGATCGGTTCTCCTCGCCGGTCCTGATGGGAATATTGGGCGGTACCCCGGGCCCCTTGGGTCTCGGCTCCCGGTCCCCGGATCGTCCTCCTTAGCCAGGCTCCAGGTTTTCTTTCTCCTAGGACGACAAAGGAAAAGCGGCAATACCTATTCATGGACATTTCTCCCCCACCATTGATATAGTGGGGTGGCATATATATTTTAGAACTCAACAGATATGAACATGCACATTTTTTTAAATGGAGAGACAGGAACACATAAACTTGAGAAACACAGAATTTGATAGGCTATACGTAGGATATTTTAAGTTTGGAACTGAATTACTCGGGAGGGGCCCCCTCTGGTATTGCAGAGGACTCCTCCAGTTGCTGCAGAGTGTGCCTGGGATGGCAACACTTTAGCTGATTTATATGTACCCACTTGTCTTCCCCCTCTGCCAAACCGCCTTTGGGGATGCGGATCTTGTAGGCCACAGGGGAGATCTTGTCTATAATTTCAAACGGTCCCTTCCATGTAGGCAAGAATTTTCGCTGCTTTGCCTGGTTTCTTTGGAAGTTGTATAAATAGACCCGGTCCCCCACCTGATATTCCTTCCTGGAAGTTTTCAGGTCATAATGGGTCTTCATACTCTCGGCTGATCTTTCTAGATTCCGCTGAGCATTGGCAAAAGCATGCTGAAGGTGTTTCCTTAAATTCTCCACATACTCATGAGTTGTGGAGGCATTTATCAACGTTTGCTCTTGGGTTCTGTAGAGCAAATGCTGAGGAAGCACCATCTTGCGTCCAGTCATCAACTCAAATGGTGACATTTTGGTTGCAGATGAAGGGGTAGATCTGATGGGCATTAGGACCAGAGGTAATCGGATATCCCAACTTGGCCCAGAATCTGCCACAAACTTTTTTAAGATGCTCACAATGGTTCGGTTATATCTCTCTACTGCCCCAGAAGAAGCTGGCCTGTAAGCAATGTGTAGTTTTGATGAGGACATCATCTACATAAACCAGGTTACCCCTTGCACCCAGGTCGGGCATAGCCTTGTGTAGGAAGATGTTGAATTCATTGCCGGAGTTGAGGTATCCGAAGGGAGTCCGGGTCCATGTGTACTGCTGCCCCCCAAAGGTAAAAGCCAGCTTGTATTGGTCCTCCCTACTGACAGGCACAGTCCAGAATCCATTGGTCAGGTCTATTGCAGTGAATACCTGTGACCCCTGGATCTGGGCCAGCCCTTGGTCAATGTAGGGCAGAGGCCATCGGGAAGTATGGACCCGTTTGTTGAGCTCCCTGAGGTCGGCACAGAGTCTCCATTGGCCGTTTGGCTTCAATATTCCCAGCACCGGATTATTGAAGGTGCTGTGTATTGGACGAATTATTCCCCGGGACTCAAGGTTCTTAATTATTTCTGTAAGGGACTCCATGGATGCGAGAGGCAAGCGCTATTGCTTCACAATCACTGGAGTCATGCCAGGGTCCGTGGGGATTGTTGTTGTGTGGATGTCGGTGCGACCACAGTCATATGAGTCTACCGCAAAGAGATCTTGGAAATCCAAGAAAACTTGTTTCAACTTTTTCTTTTGTTCCAGAGTCACACAGGCATCAGCTAGGTTGACTCTCTCTTCCACCATCTGTCTGAAGCCTGGAAAGACTTCTGGTTTGGCTATTTCAGCGGCCTCCTCCAGCTGGGTGGAGAAGTCCCTGGTCAGAGTGCTGATTTGGACTGGAGGCTTCAGGTGGGAAAGGCGGCCCTCATGGACCTGGAAAATCACCTCATCCCTCCTGAAGTCACAAGTCACATCTTCCTTACTATTAGGGCAAGAAGTGTACAGCAGGAAGTTCCCCCCACGCCGGGTACAAATTCTGTCTGGTGTTGTATTGTCATCACTGTCACTGTCAAAGCAGTCCTTGGGGATTGGTCCTAACAGTTCATTTCCTAAATCAATGGAAAAATGTCGGTCATCAACCGCCATTCCAATAATGGTGCCTGCGGCTAGAGTAATACTCTTTAAGTCGCTGTTATCCACCTCTATTGGAATGGTGTCATGTTCTATGTTGACTAATGGAGTTGGGTTTACCTCCAACCCTTGCTGTTGGAGAGAAGCGTTTAGATGTATGTAAGCATCAGGGTTTTGCAATTTTTGTCCTCTTTTAACTTTCACTTCCAGGGAGAATTGTCGGGTCCTTTCTGGGATGGTGACTTCCTCTTTGATCTGAATTTCAACTGCATAAGGTAGCAATTGAGCTGACCTAAATGCTTTTTCTGGATCATCAAAGCCCATGGGATTATCCGCTAATCGGGACCAAGCTTTGAAGTTTATTAGGTCCAAACTAATGGCAAAGCGATTGAGAATGTCACTGCCTAAGTAAAAAGCGGCAGTGACGTCTCGCACGACCCAACAATTGTGGACTATGCTCTTGTTGCCAATGGAGTTTTTGAGCATACACCTGTTTGGCAGGAGATGTTTGGAATTGGGTGCTTCCGGGTCCATTTCCCATTTGTCTATCAGTTTGAATGTGGGAATGGCTGGATCTTTTGGGAGTTGGTGGAACATAGCTTCGCTGATGAAGCTCTTACCATTGTTCACGCACACTCGAGCGAGAACAGAGTCTTTCCCATCATTTAACTGAACAGGGATGAACAACTGCTCTCCATCTTGCTGAACATCAGCCAGGCTCTGAGCTGACTTCACATCTTTCTGGACTATAGGAGTGAGAGTTTCTGATTGTGGATTAGTAAAGAATTTCAGGGTGTTTCCCTCCAGTGTGGAATACCACCTTAAACTGGAAGGAAGGTTGATTTTCAGAAATAGAGAGGACCCCCCATCACCAGTCTGTTGTCCTACTGCTATTACTGTCACGTCTGGAATCTGGTTGTTCTGGAAGTAAAATTCTACTTGGTCACATTTTTGTTCAACCATGTGGCAGGTGCCGTTTAAACTAACATGGTTGACACTCTGTTTTAATTTTATTGGTCGGCTACTCTGGGTCCAGAGGACCTTGTTTACACAATCTATTAGAGGTGACAACCTTCTCAGGAGGTCATTCCCTAGTAAACAAGGGGTGCCCTCTGTAGTCACTACTATGACCGGGTGTTTCAACTTGTGTCGCCCAATTTTAATGTCCAAGTCTGCAGTCCCCTCAACGGGAATTTCCTTCCCGTCAAAGTTCTGCAGTTGTCCAGGAAGAGAGGTGAGAGGAATACGGTAATTCTCCCCCCTTCCGGCATTTAGTTCCTCAAAGGCCCTTTTGGACAGAAGGGTAGCTTGGGATCCAGTGTCCACCAGTGCCAAAATTGTACCCTGCCCCTGTACTTGTACCGGGGCATAGTATCTTCCCTCCTTCTCCTCAAGGGGGCACAGATAATGCACATTTCTGGACAACTGGTGGGCTAACATTCTGGTTTTGGCTATTGCTAGAGAAGAGATTTGGGCAGAATTCTGTGGAGAGCCTTGGGAATCTGAAAGAAAAAGTTGGCAACTGGATATCAGAGCCATTGTGGGTTCCCCTGGTTCCGGTTCTGGGCTGCCCCCCCCTTCTTGGAGGCAGTCACCAGGATGGGTTTGAACCAGGGGATTTCGGTATTGTGGGTTCTGGGATGAGATGATGGGTGGCGGTAGCTCAGTCTCCATATCTCCCCAGTCTGGATTGGAATCCCTTGGGACCCATTTTTCCTTGGGAGGAGTTCCCCCATCTCTGAAGGAGAAGGTCCTTTCCCCAGGATCCTCTGAGGATCCCTCTCCCTCAAATTGGAAGACCTGTACCTCCTCCACAAAGTGGGTCTGTTTGGGTCCTTTGTTTCTCCTACCCCCCTCTGCACCTTGGGAGGCAGGCTTTCGGGGGTAGGAGATTTTGTTTCCGGTTCCTGGTTTTCTAGAAGCTGTTTACAAGTTGGGAAGGAAGCTTCCTCCAAGGCTTTACACCCCCCTTCCCCTTGTGCCTCCTCCCTGGGAACCGGTGTGTTATCGGGGTGCTGCCCCCGTCATTGTTCTGGAGCACCAGGTCCAGAGTTTGGGGCATTCTGCGGTGGCATGCTCATCTGAGGGTTCTGTTGAGCCATCAGTATGTGACCCAGATCCCGTGCCATATTTTGGACCTGGCGCTCTAACTGGGAAACCCGCTCAGGCTGATACGGGGCTCTATTTTCTCCCCTGGGCTGATCCCGGGAAGGGTAGCTATCCCTTCTCTGGTAGTACCCCTGGTTGGGAAGATTTTGGTACCCCCCACCCTTGGCCTCCCCTCTCCCGGATTAGGTTGTCTGGGCTCAGGGAATTGGGGAAAGAAGGATGGATGATTTTGGGGCTGGAAATTGGGCGGATGCCTGGGGAAAAAGTTCTGCCCAGGATTTGGAGAATTTCTGCCCTCCTGGGGGAAGTTAGGAGGGAAGTTCCCCGGGTCAAGTGCTTGGCTGGATCCCCCCCCTTGGGCTGGAGGAGTCCACACATAATCCAGCATTGGTCGGTTTCCCTTATAGCGGGAACTTACATAGTCAGGGGAGCGGGGGACCCCATTTGTGGGACTACCTCCTCGACTCCCTGTCTGTGACTGGCCCGAGGGCCTTCTGGGCTGTGAATTATTTGGTGCAGGCAGGTTTTTAGGCCCCCCCATCTCCAAATCTAAAACGGGGGCAACCTTTACCTCTGCCACCTTGGCAGCAGCAGGGGTGCTGTTGGTTTTGGGATTTTTCTGGGTATTGCTTTTATTTTCTATGGGCTTCTGCACCTCATAGATCCGGGTAGCCTGTTCAATGACCCAGTCTAAAGATCTTTTTTCATGAAAATCTCTCACGAGCTGGGTCATTATATATGTGGGCAAGGCATGGAAAAATGTATTGACAAATTCTCTGCTGTCTGTGCGCACCCTTCTGGTGGTCTGCGCAAAGGCACATTTCAGTTCTTGCACGAATTCTTGTGGGGCCTGATCCTCCCCACATTGCAAATTGTAGGCTGCCTTGCGAGCCTCTTGAGGATTTCTGTGAACAGAAAAATGTTTCAAGATGGCCGCCTTATAGGTGGACCATCTTAAATGATTTTGGTCCTCCAGCCCCGCAAAGAAACTGGAGTATTCTGGTGAGAAGGTCCACTTTACATATTGAATACAGCTTTGGCTGTCCTTCAAATGGAAAGTCTCCATCATTTGCTCGTAAAGCTCCAAGTGTTCCCAAACAGAATACTTGGCGTTCTTGTAATAAGGCGTGATGACACTCCTTACTGCCTTTATTTGCTTCAATGGGTCCTTAAGCAAGGCCCTTTTTGCCTTATTGGCCTTTTTGGTCCGGGTAACCCTGGTCCATTCATCCTCTGACTCAGAGGCACTGCTCCCAGAGGTTCCTGTCTGATCGTCCAGGTTTTCCCGGATTCTGCGAGCCTGGGATTGGCTGGCAGAATGTGGGGACCTGGTCTCCAGTGTCCTGCGCCGTTCAGAGGAGTCTTCAGATTCCTCCTTGCTGCCAGGATTTGATGGGTACCCCCCCACTGACCTAACTGGGCAGAAGTTTTCAGGATGCCCTTAATGGGCATATTCTCCTGGGGTTCCCCACTAAATTGCACTGTGCTTGGGTGCCCATACCCG